>NC_054383.1:8756250-9078125 GCF_017654675.1 Xenopus laevis
ACTTTTTTGTTCTTTGTTTTTTTCCAGCCCTTTCATCTATTTTGGGTATTTTCTTAAATCAATGCCTTATATTTCAGCACTAGTTTAAACAAAAGCATGTCTTCCCTATAATGATTCCTAGGGTAGTGTTAAGACTTGAGAGAAATGAATTAATCAGTCTTGGGAGAAATTAATTCCAGCGTTGAAAACTAGCCCCTATGGGGCAGATACATCTCAAAAATTTAAGCTGGTTTACTGTTTACTTAGTGGAACAATAGCAGTTTAAAATACTATTGCTATGGTAACAATGGCTAACTATATTGTAGAGCCGTCATCATCATCATACTTTAGCCACATTAAGTAACAATAAATATAGTTCTACCCCAGAGAAATGCAAAAGACAGGTCATGTCGATGGACTTTTAACAAGCATACAGTAGTTTGAATGTTGGACCAATTAAATAGGAGCTGGTAAAAATCTGTGAACCTTCAAAGTGCCGTTGGCTGCTGAGATCTTCTGCCTAGCCTGAGTGTCGATCAAAAGATCTGTAGATCTGATTAAGAAGGTCAGAAATCCACCCAATATCTGCTCATTTGTGGGGACCTTACCTGTTCAACTGTTGATGTACCCTGTGGAGTTCGTGTAAGGGTTATAGGATGTCATAAGAAAGGTTGTGTCCAGACACAATCTGTAACTAAGTATGTAACCCCTTTGGACAGTCGAATAACTCATTTGAGACTTTGGGAAGCCTGGAATATAAGGTATCTGCTGTTTTATACAAAGGGTGTCCAATATGTGACCTTCCTTTATTGTTACGCTAAGAAGGTATAAACACATCAGAAACAAACATGACCTTGTATGCTTTTTTGGACTTTAAAAGCTCCATTTTTTATGTTTTTTCATATGTACAGTATTTTCCTGTTGGATAACTCTTAATGTCTGTCCATATGTTCTTAGAAGACCATCTTCATACCAACTCATTTTAACTGAATGTGTCACATAGTATATCTGAGTCAGTGAAGGCCAGACAGACCTAGATAAGAGGAACATGGAAGGCCAGACAGACCTAGATATGAGGAACATGGAAGTCCAGACCTAGATATGAGGAACATGGAAGGCCAAACAGACCTAGATATGAGGAACATGAAAGGCCAGACAGACCTAGATATGAAGAAGATGGACTGCATGGTATTGAATCTGATATCCCTAATCATTTCTGAAAGTGTTAAATTACAATGTGAAACATGATTTAGCTGTATTATATAACATATTGTCTTTTAATGTATTTGTATTGAAAAAGGGCAAGAACGCACTATAGTTTTTGTGTCCTTCTAGCACAGCTTTGGGTCAGCCTTGTAAGGTCAAAAGAAAGTCAAAATACTGTGAAAAATATAAAAATGCAAAGAACCACTTTAAAACACACACATGCACTGTAGCAGATTGACCCCAAAGTAAAGCTGTGATATAACCAGTCTTTGTAGAGGAACATGTTATATATTAGATGTTTTCTTTTGTTGAAGGGTTTTTAGTCTTGCATTCTGGCTGCCAGTTCTTTCGTCCAAATGGATATACAAGGCGATTGGTGAGTCTTGGCTGTTCTGAAGCCTTAAATCTCCCTGCATGAAATGGTTGACCCCAATTTTGTTGTATATCAAATTGAATAGTGTGTGATCAATAGGTACAGTACATCTGTATTCAAGGCCATGGATATCGAACTTGCAGCCTAAATTCTGTTGTGAACCAGCACCCCCCAACATCCCCAGGCCTGCTTTGCACTACAGACTGTGATCAGACTCAGTTGGGCCAATTGTAGCTCAAGTCTAAATGCAACTGCACATTGCACAGTCCACTAGGAAAAGATTGCAGTTGCAGCAAACATCAACTGCTTCCAAACTGGATATGGGAATTCTGGGTTCATCCAGTGCTTATATACTTCAAGGGGATCCACCAAGCCTTGGAACAGACTCTAGGGAGCTAATTTATCAAAGGTCGTATTTTAGGGGTTTTGGAGGGTTTTTGGAACCACGACAAACTCTAAAACTAAGTCGTGAGATTTATTAACAGATCCAAATAAAAAAAGTACGAAAGGAAAATTATGCTCAATGATGGGCTAAAAAATTCGAAAACCTCTAAAATTAAATTTTTTCAGACAATTCCTAATAAAAAGAAATCAGAAAACGTATTATTATTAGTCCTAATAGATTTAGAGCAGTCCAATAGGATCAACACAGCTCCTATTGACTTCTATAGGACCTTGATAACTTTTACATGGCAAAGTTTTTATTAGAGTTTCGTGTTTTTTACAGATAGGGGCCAATTCACCAAGCTCGAGTGAAGGATTCAAAGTAAAAAAACGTCGAAATTTCGAGTGTTTTTTTGTGCTCCTCGACTATCGAATTGGCGTAAATTCGCCTGAGTAGAATGATTCTAATAGATCGAGCACAAAAACGCTGCGACTATTCGCCATTCGATAGTTGAAGTACTGGATCGATCGCAAAAACGCTGCGACTATTCACTCATTCAATAGTCAAAGTACTGTCTCTTTTAAAAATACTTTGACTGCCTACTTCGCCACCTAAAACCTACCGAATTGCTTTAAAAGCCAATGGGAAAGTCCCATAGGCTTGTTTTCCAAGTTTTTGATCGAATAAAAAGGCATTCGAATGAAAATCCTTCGAGCGAATATTCGATCGAGCATCTATTCGTCTGGTGAATATTCGCCAATTAGACTATTCGCCAGCGCATAAATTCGCCCGAATTGCCTATTCAATTCTATTCCCCAGTCGAATTTCGAGGGATTTAACTCCTCGAAATTCGACCCTTGATGAATTTGCCCCTAAATAAATCTCACATTTTTAGAGCTTTTTAAAAAAAATTTGAAAAAACACAAGTTTTTGGAGATTAATGGAAAAAAATCAAACTTCGATTGTTAGTAAATTACCTCCTTAAATGTCAAACAGATTTATTAAACAACCACTAGAGCCAGGAGCCATTTCTAAAGCTCCAACAGTGGGTATGGGTTGGATCCTAATGGGTTTGGTCCTACTGACTTGGCCCAACCGAATTTGATGAAAGTTGCACTAAAGTCTCCTTTGTGATTGATGCCTACGATGGTTGGGGTTTGGTGGGCGTTCTGTCTCACAACTGCTCAAACTGTTCAGTACTTTCAGTTTGCCAAGTGATGCCAACTTCTGATATCTGCGGCTGTCATACTATCTTCAAGGTATATTTTATCAATATTTCCAACTTTCTAGCAGGACCACAGACAAATACTGTAATTCTGTAAATATATTTTGTGTTGATATTTTTGCACAGTGGTAATTTTGGGGGATTATTGCATCTCTTGTAAAAATAGTGTTTTAATTAGGTACAAGTAGACTTGAATGATGTCCGTAATTGTGAATGGCATCCAGAGTACCCTCATCCTTCATCTGCTCCATGGGTTTTTTTTTCCATCTCGATATAACTTTTCCGGCATGGTTTCAAGTGCCTTAAAGTCATAGCATCCTTGAGAATAAAACAAATGTTGGTGTTATGCTGCATGACAAAGACAAACACACCTCAAGAAATGTTGTACTTTCTTAGCTTGCTGCGTTTTACAGTTATTTCTGCTGAAAATTTATAAGCCTTTATTATATATATATATATTGATGAAATACAGAACTTTCAATGTTGTCCTTTTCTTTCTGTCAACTGTACTGGAGCTGTGTAATCTTTTAATGGGACGCAGCATCATTTCTGTGAAATGTATAAATGTACGTTCGGGTCTAATGAATATACAACATACTATCAGTCTGTACACAGGTATTACTGTTTTGCTAAGGTGCACAATTATAATATAAAACTGGGGGTCACTGGGCATGTCAGCCAGCCTACAATAGCAATTGATTAAATTGGTGGGACAGGGCAAGGAGGACTCACATTTCCAAGGGGGTTGTTTTGTTCTAAATAATATCATTGGTAAATGTAGAAACTTAATCAGTGTCACTGCAAGAGTGTTAAACCATGGATAGTCAGTCTGGTGTCCTCAGCTATTGAAGGAATGGTATTGGCAATTTGGCATTCCTTCAATAGCTGAAGGAAGTAAGAGGGTGCTAGTATTGTAACACAACTCACTCTGGAAATTTAAACCCCTAATTTATATATTTGTTGAGGGGGGAGGTTCAGATTTTCTCAGTTGCCTAGGATGGCCTGGATTTCAAGAAACTACCTTTATATGACTCATGAAGTATTTGCAACAAGGTGGGTCTTTTCCAAGCTGGAAAAATCTGAGCCTGAGCAAGGATTTTACTTATAATTATCCTGGTTGTAGGCTGAGGTGCCAGTTTGTACTGGTGGCTATGGTCATATAATAGGTGGCATGACTCACGTCACTTCTAGATTATTGTCATGAACCTTCAGGGGATGTTAACTATGACTTCCCAATGTACCATCTACCAGCCTGCCTTCTGTCTGCTTATAAACATGCTCACGTCCTGTTTTCTATAAACTGCCCATGTTGTGTCTTCTATAAACTGCCTACATCGTGTCCTCTATAAACTGCCCACATTATGTCTTCTATAAACTGCCCATGTATTGTCTTCTATAAACTGCCTACATTGTTTCTTCTATAAATTGCCCACAAAGTGTCTTCCATAAACTGCCCACATTGTGTCTTCTATAAACTGCCCACATTGTGTCTTCTATAAACTGCCCACATTGTGTCTTCTATAAACTGCCCACTTAATTTTTCCTATAAAATATCAAATCTGTAAATATCATCTGTAAACTGTTACTCTCATGTATGCCTACATCGTGTCCTCTATAAACTGCCCACATTATGTCTTCTATAAACTGCCCATGTATTGTCTTCTATAAACTGCCTACATTGTGTCTTCTATAAATTGCCCACAAAGTGTCTTCCATAAACTGCCCACATAGTGTCTTCTATAAACTGCCCACATTGTGTCTTCTATAAACTGCCCACATTGTGTCTTCTATAAACTGCCCACATTGTGTCTTCTATAAACTGCCCACATTGTGTCTTCTATAAACTGCCCACATTGTGTCTTCTATAAACTGCCCACATTGTGTCTTCTATAAACTGCCCACGTTGTGTCTTCTATAAACTGCCCACGTTGTGTCTTCTATAAACTGCCCTCATTGTGTCTTCTATAAACTGCCCACGTTGTGTCTTCTATAAACTGCCCACTTAATTTTTCCTATAAAATATCAAATCTGTAAATATCATCTGTAAACTGTTACTCTCATGTATGCCTACATCGTGTCCTCTATAAACTGCCCACATTATGTCTTCTATAAACTGCCCATGTATTGTCTTCTATAAACTGCCTACATTGTGTCTTCTATAAATTGCCCACAAAGTGTCTTCCATAAACTGCCCACATAGTGTCTTCTATAAACTGCCCACATTGTGTCTTCTATAAACTGCCCACATTGTGTCTTCTATAAACTGCCCACATTGTGTCTTCTATAAACTGCCCACATTGTGTCTTCTATAAACTGCCCACATTGTGTCTTCTATAAACTGCCCACATTGTGTCTTCTATAAACTGCCCACATTGTGTCTTCTATAAACTGCCCACATTGTGTCTTCTATAAACTGCCCACATTGTGTCTTCTATAAACTGCCCACGTTGTGTCTTCTATAAACTGCCCACGTTGTGTCTTCTATAAACTGCCCTCATTGTGTCTTCTATAAACTGCCCACGTTGTGTCTTCTATAAACTGCCCACTTCATTTTTCCTATAAAATATCAAATCTGTAAATATCATCTGTAAACTGTTACTCTCATGTATGCCTACATCGTGTCCTCTATAAACTGCCCACATTATGTCTTCTATAAACTGCCCATGTATTGTCTTCTATAAACTGCCTACATTGTGTCTTCTATAAACTGCCCACATTGTGTCTTCTATAAACTGCCCACATTGTGTCTTCTATAAACTGCCCACATTGTGTCTTCTATAAACTGCCCACATTGTGTCTTCTATAAACTGCCCACATTGTGTCTTCTATAAACTGCCCACGTTGTGTCTTCTATAAACTGCCCACTTCATTTTTCCTATAAAATATCAAATCTGTAAATATCATCTGTAAACTGTTACTCTCATGTATGCTATATTGTAAGTAAACTGACAACCTTCAGTATGATGAAACATGCTCGCCTGCCCACTATAAACTGCTCATCTCATCTTTTCTATAAAATGTCCAAAAACGTTTGCATTCTACAATCAACTGCCTAACTCTTGTCAACTATAAACTACCCAACTCATGTCCTCCATAAATTGCCCACCAGCTGCCTTTATAAACTGCCCACCTCATGTGCTTAATAAACTGAACACCTCTAGTCTTCCACAAGTTACCCACTTCTAAAGCCCTGTCCATGTCCTCTTTGAACTGGCCACCTACTGTAGTAGGTAGGCAGTATCATACTGTCTCTCTTCTACCAAAAATCACAAGCCTTAATGAGCCTCGGTAACCAATGTTTGTTCCAAAATCCTATTTAAGATTGGACTCTCTCAGGAAATGTGCACCAACTACCATTTAAATCTAAAGCTAGGCGAAAATGGCTTGATAAAGCTTTATTGGTGGGGCCCTACCAATGACCAATGACCTGACAAATGAATATCAAACCTAAAATTGGCCAAATATCAGGTGGTCCTCTCTTGATGGGACTCTGTAGGCTTTCAGGCCAAATGTTCAGATTATGCCAATTTAGCCCAGTCTATTTTTGGCCAGAGACATTAAGATCCGCATGTTTGGTGACCTTGCCAAAGAAGTGGATCTTAAATTGTTGGTACAGCTTAATATAATATACAGAATTATATTGTTTCACATAAAAATTAAATGCTTATCCACATATTGAAGTAACTCTGCCAATTTGATAAACCAGTCACTTTTCTTTCTAATTTAATATTGGCCAAAGAATTATAAAATTGAAAACATTTTAGCCATTTAGTGTTACTATAATAATTATATTACCTATATTCTACTGTATCTGCTATTTTATAATATCAGAACATCATATTGTATATATAGTATTGCATATTAATTTTAGAAAAATATTTTAAAAATTATTTTCGTGGGAATTAATTTTTTTACGTGGGACAAAATCAGTGGAACAAAACATGGAAACATTAGTAAATAAGCCTCCCTCTGTTTCTGAAATGTATCAGAGTTCCTTGCATAAAGAGTCCTATAACTATAATAAGTCTCAAGCAGTTGCCTGCACTCCTATATATTTTATATGTCTCAAAAAATAAAGAGTGCCTTGTTGCTTAGAGACGTCAGTCCTAAGGGTAGCAAAGATTTTCGGACATTCTACACCCCATACTTTACCGTTTGTTTAGGCTAAAATAAAATAGAAAATAAATCCTACTTGTGCAGCTTGTGTCTAACAATGTCATGGGAAAAAAATTAAAATGAATCAGTTAATATCGCTGCTCCAGCAGAATTCTGCATTGAAATTAATTTCTCAAAGGAGCAAACTGATTTTTTTATATTTAATTTTGAAATCTGACATGGGGCTAGACATATTGTTAGCTTCCCAGCTGCCCCAGTCATGTGACTTGTGTAACTTCAGTCACTCTTTACTGCTGAGCTGCAAGTTGGAGTGATATCACCCCCCTCCCTTTCCTCCCCAGCAGCCTAACAACAGAACAATGGGAAGGTAACCAGATAGCAGCTCCCTAACACAAGATAACAGCTGCCTGGTAGATCTAAGAACAGCACTCAATAGTAAAATCCAGGTCCCACTGAGACACATTCAGTTACATTGAGTAGGAGAAACAACAGGCTGCCAGAAAGCAGTTCCATCCTAAAGTGCTGGCTCTTTCTGAAAGCACATGACCAGGCAAAATGACCTGAGATGCACCTACACACCAATATTACTACTAAAAAATGCACTTGCTGGTTCAGGAAATTTTATATTGTAGAGTGATTTTTTTTGCAGTACAAACAGTGCAATTTAGGAATAAAACATACATCATAAAAATCATGACAGAATCCCTTTAAAGAGTTGTTTCACCTTTAAGTTCACCTTTAGAATGTTATTAAATGGCTAATTCTAAGCAACTGTTCAAATAAACTTCATTTTTTCTTTTTTATAGTTTTTGACATATTTGCCTTTTTTGTCCGAATAGGTCAGTTTTCGATCAAATAGGTCAGTTTTCTGCCGATTTCAAATCGTGCGAATCAAAGTACAATAGCAATTGAAATTCAATTTAATTTTTCAAAGTCCACCAATTGACTCCAAATAGGTTCTAGGAGGCCCCCCCCATAGGCTAAAACAGCAATACGGCAGGTTTTAGATGGCGAATGGTCGAAGTCAAATTTTTAAAGAGACAGTACATGATAAATTTCGATATTGAATTTTTCAAATAATTTTTTTCAAATTCAAATCGAAATTGGACTATTCCCTTGTCGAAGTACAGAAAAAATAGCTCAAAATTTGAATTTTTTTAATTTGAAAATTCACCTCGACATTTGATAAATCTGCCCCTTAAATTATTTCTGACTCTGGCCCCTAAAAATTGCTATTTAATGTGGATTCCAAAGATTTTCTTTGTACTTGACCCCAAAGGATTTTTGATGGCAACCTCAACATCAAGCATATTTTTCCTCTATGTTCTCTTAATTTACAGTGGGTGGTTATTACATAATAAAAACTCTTGATGTGAGCATCCCAATATTTTCTATCTCAGACCATGAAGTTGCCCTTGGCCAGCCCTTAGCAAAGCAGGATTACTGCTAAATAGGAGTTCTTGTATATGCAAATCCATTTTTGACACAAGCTCTCAATACACGTAGAAATCAGTACTGTAACGTATTCTTATTTTGCAACTAATGGTCAGTAACGCTGAGACTGTAAGGGGCCTATTTATTAATGCTCAGGCATGTGATTTGCATTAATTTGGTTAAAAATTAAATTTCTCCACTAAATAAAGAACATTTTTCCATGATTTACTAATTCATTTTTTCTTTTTTTTTTCTTTTTTCTTTTTAAGCAAAACATTTTTTCCAGTTTTTCTGTCATTTAATAATGTTTTTTCATATTTTTGTTTTTGAGCAAAACCTATTTTCTGATTACTAATATATTTCCTTTTTTTTTTTAAATATTCCTTGTTTCTTGTTTCCATGATTTACTAATGATTTATTCAGTTTCTTTTGGACCTAGTTCTTTTTTTCTATTTTTCTGTGATTTACTCATGTGTAATAAATAGTTAAAACATTTTTGGTTTTTTTATTGATTGATTTACTAATTTATTTTTATTTTTCTCAAGTTTTGTTTTTCATTTTAGGCCAAAAGCATTTTTAAATTTGCTGTGATTTACCAATTCATTATTTCTGAATTTTTAAAAAAAAATTAAACAACAATTTTTTGTATTTTTTTTCAATAATTTACCAATTTTTGCTAATTTTTTTTAAAGAATTTCCATAGAAATCCACACTGAGGTAGCATAAACCATTACATGCAAAGGGTAAAAATGGAAAAAACCACTGAAATATTTCCCTGATGCCATTTGTTTATCATATAATGCACTTACATTGCATTTTTTTGAAATCAGAAAAAATTATAGTATATGGCATGAAAAAAATTTTTTTTCTAAAATATGGTAGCACCACTAGGAAGAAATTGACAAATGAAAACAAAACTAAACATTAGTAAATGGACCCCTAAGTAAATGTTATTTTATTAGAGCCTTTCATTGAAGAAGGTTCTTTCGGGTGTTGTCTACTGTAAATCTTTCTGCTATTTTTAAATGGCTGGTTCTTTTGTATATTTAGGGGTATATTCCCCAGGGTCTTCTCTAAGCTGTATTCCTGAGAGTTATTTCTGTTTGTCTGAACACGTTCGTCCTCAAATGGTCAGTGACCAGTTGCACTCTTTTGATGTAGATAAATATTTTTTTTCTTCATATGACAGATTGCTTTTGATTTGCTCTGTATTTTACCTGCAGCCGTATTGCCGAGTGCCTGTTGTATACTTTATAGAGTTGAAATAAAGGAATTACTTTTGAAAAGTTTCTCATGGTATTTTATGGGCTAATAGCATAGCAATGCCTTACAGCACTGGACATAATTACCTCTAGGAAGGGAGTGTGACTGTGGGATAGCAGGTATAGTAGGGAGAGATGGTGCCTATAGTAACAGTGGGATAATAGTCTCTGGGAAGGGAGTGTGACTGTGGGATAGCAGGTATAGTAGGGAGAGATGGTGCCTATAGTAACAGTGGATAATAGTCTCTGGGAAGGGAGTGTGTCTGTGGGATAGGAGGTATAGTAGGGAGAAATGGTGCCTATAGTAACAGTGGGATAATAGTCTCTGGGAAGGGAGTGTGACTGTGGGATAGCAGGTATAGTAGGGAGAGATGGTGCCTATAGTAACAGTGGGATAATAGTCTCTGGGAAGGGAGTGTGACTGTGGGATAGCAGGTATAGTAGGGAGAGATGGTGCCTATAGTAACAGTGGGATAATAGTCTCTGGGAAGGGAGTGTGACTGTGGGATAGCAGGTATAGTAGGGAGAGATGGTGCCTATAGTAACAGTGGGATAATAGTCTCTGGGAAGGGAGTGTGACTGTGGGATAGCAGGTATAGTAGGGAGAGATGGTGCCTATTGTAACAGTGGATAATAGTCTCTGGGAAGGGGGTGTGACTGTGGGATAGCAGGTATAGTAGGGAGAGATGGTGCCTATAGTAACAGTGGATCATAGTCTCTGGGAAGGGAGTGTGACTGTGGGATAGCAGGTATAGTAGGAGACATGGTGCCTATAGTAACAGTGGGATAATAGTCTCTGGGAAGGGAGTGTGACTGTGGGATAGCAGGTATAGTAGGGAGAGATGGTGTCTATAGTAACAGTGGATAATAGTCTCTGGGAAGGGAGTGTGACTGTGGGATAGCAGGTATAGTAGGGAGAGATGGTGTCTATAGTAACAGTGGGATAATAGTCTCTGGGAAGGGAGTGTGACTGTGGGATAGCAGGTATAGTAGGGAGAGATGGTGCCTATAGTAACAGTGGATAATAGTCTCTGGGAAGGGAGTGTGACTGTGGGATAGCAGGTATAGTAGGGAGAGATGGTGTCTATAGTAACAGTGGATAATAGTCTCTGGGAAGGGAGTGTGGCTGTGGGATAGCAGGTATAGTAGGGAGAGATGGTGCCTATAGTAACAGTGGGATAATAGTCTCTGGGAAGGGAGTGTGACTGTGGATAGCAGGTATAGTAGGGAGAGATGGTGCCTATAGTAACAGTGGATAATAGTCTGTGGGAAGGGAGTGTGACTGTGGGATAGCAGGTATAGTAGGGAGAGATGGTGTCTATAGTAACAGTGGGATAATAGTCTCTGGGAAGGGAGTGTGACTGTGGGATAGCAGGTATAGTAGGGAGAGATGGTGCCTATAGTAACAGTGGATAATAGTCTGTGGGAAGGGAGTGTGACTGTGGGATAGCAGGTATAGTAGAGAGAGAGGGTGTCCTTAGTAACAGTGGGATAATAGTTTTTATTGATTTACATTCTGTTATTCCATTATGCACAAAACAACCCATGTCAGTGTTTAGTGTTCAGTTTATATTGTGACCTCTAGATGTCCTTCTAGCACAAACATCTGAATTCCCATCGCAAAAACTGTCTGCAATTCCGTATAAAAGAAAATACAAGAGAATGATAATGTTTAAGCCCTCGCCCATGTAATGATCACTGCTCTACACTACACTGGTTATTTACATAAACAACAGGGGTAGAAAACAAATGGCCTTTAGTCTATATACTAAATGTCAGAATCGGTGGCTGGAGGGGGAGTGCTATTTCTCATTGGCAACAAAGTGCCCAATGTGCTATCAGTAAAGCTGGCCATACACAGGGCGATAAAAGCTGCCAACAGAACGAGTCGGCCGCTTATTGGCCCGTGTGTGGGGCTCTCCGATGGGCTTCCCCAATCGATATTTGCCCGATAGTCGGTCAGATGTCGATCGGGGAGGGTAGGTCCGGACTGAGAATTAAAATAGGCCCTGTTATTTCAGGTACACAGAGGCCCAAACAGCCCCCACCAGCCCACTAAATACTGACTTTCTATTGCACCTTATAGCAGCCCCTCTGGCATTTGCCAGAACCCAAAGATTGCCAGTCCGGGCCTGGGGGAGGGATACAAATCCCGTCGGATCGCGGACCACATCTGTTCGTTAGGACGGTCCCGCAAACTCTCCTCCCATTATTATCTGATCATTTTGCCCTAGGGCCCATGAACCGATCAGCCCGATATCGCAAACCTCAAGGCGATTTTACCAAACGAGCGGATCTCTATGTGTGTTGCCACCTTAAGGGGGCCCCTTACATTCAATTCAGTGCATGTTCAAGCAAAACCCATGATTATCTGAGAGTGTGGCCCTTTAATGCAACTGCTATTGTCATGCACTTGCCCCTTTCCAAGGCAAGTACATGTGCAGAACAGAACTCCACCGGTATCTTTGCATCCAGCTTCTTTAGGAGCAAGGGATGGCGAGACTCTAAAACAAAATGGGGAGTAACACTTACAGAAGAGCAGGAGTCACCCAGGGTAGGAAGTAACTGACTGGAATCACTAAGGCTTCATAACAACTTGTCACCCCCTGGTGGTTTGTGGCCCAACCTAATGGAATAAGTGCAGGGTTGGACTGGGCCAGTGGGGCACTGGGGAAAAACCCGGGGGACCCCAGTCCTTGTGGGCCCCCACTGACCCAGATCTGATCCCCACCTTGGGCTCTGCACCCTTATCAGCCCTGATCACGACCGCATAAAAGATAAAATAAGGCTTGCGAGGGGGAGAGGAGGTGGTTGCGGCTGGTGCAAGGGTGCTCAGAGCTGGAGAGGGGTTGCGGCTGGGGTGGGGCCCAGAGGTGAAGAGGGGTTGCAGCTAGGTTGGGGGGCCCAGAGGCAGTGGGGAGCTGTTGCTGGGGTGGGGTGCCCAATGGGGCGGTGCGGGCCACTGAGGCAGCAGCCTTGGTGGGCCCCAGACTCCCCAGTCTTAAGATGAACATGCATTAGCTACAAGGCACACTTTACACTTTGATTCAAATAAGCACAAGTGCTACGAGAATGGTTCTGTATGGGGGGTTTAAACCTGCACCTCGTAACCAATCAGTACTTGCACCTATCAAATAGTAATTGAGCCCATTACATCTGAATGTTCAAAAATTTCTACCTTTTGGGTTCTTATCTATCCTATAACGTAAAAGCAAAAGAAATCCCATTCGTTCAACTCTCCTCGCCTCGCTCCAAAATGAAAACTCTCAATGTGGCCACAAACACTCTTTGTAGGGGACACCTGAGGGCTTATTATTATTACTACAGGTATGAGGCCCAGGACCTGTTATCTGGATTAATGAAGATCCTGATTTTCCCCATGTTTAAAAGATGTAAATAAAGCTCTTAAAGCTGCTAAACACATGTAAGCAATACAAAAATAACGTGATTTCCAAAAAAAACAAACTTTTAACGCCTCAGACTACAAATTGTTAAAGAGAGCGGTCTCGGTTTATTTAACCCGCATTCCCCACCCCATTAAAGATGCAGAAGCTCAGAGGCCTTTGATGTGCGAATATAAGAGGAAAGTATACAGCCGAGGTGCTAAACTCGAAGTTTCTAATCTAGTTTTAGATGCATTCAAGGGAAATAGCTACTTTAAACACAATGCAATCCTCTTAATTTCATCAAAACATTACCCCCCTGCCCCACCCCCGCCCCACCACCTTTAAAACCACTCAGTGCAAAGATAACAAATTGAGGAGGCTGATTTAGGTGCGACTTCAAATACGAAATTGCCCGGATTGGGTCATGTTTCAAAAGGAGTCGAGGCAAAGAGAAGAATGAGCGGAATCAAAAGATTGACATCCCATTAGCGGATGCTTTAGAATCAGCCGGTGTCTAAGCTTCAGACCCGGGAATGGGGTGGTAAGAAGAAAGGGAAGTCTTCTGCACAAAGCAGCTTCTAAGAACTTCAGTTAACATCACATTAACGGCAGTGATACAAAAGGCCGATTTGTTGTTTCAAACCTCTGAGATCCATTAGGAAATTAATGACGGCAAGCGCTTAATCTGGCCAGGTGTAGTTAAATAACAAAAAGACTGGGACAATGAAGACAGTGACTACATCCTGGTTGTCTGATGTGTAAAGGAGAACTTAGGGTCAGGGCACAGAATTGGGGAGATAAGTCGCCCACTCGCCCAGCAACATATGCCTTCCCCTGTCGATTTACATTTTTGCATGGCACAATTCATTTTCCGAAGTTGTCCAAAATTGCCTTCGTTGGAAAATTCGGGCGACTTCGGAAAATGAATCGCTCCAATTGCCATCCTGCCGTCGATTTTCATTTTAGCCGGTGAGACGGCAGGGGAGGCAGTTCGGGGAGATTAGTCGCCCGAAGAAGAGGAGATTTGTTACCTGGCGACTAATCTCCCCCCGAATCTGCCTGTGTGCCCTGACCCTAAAGCTTAACTAAAGAAGTAGCTAGAAATGTTGTACATTATGTTTTGTGCTTCTGTACCAGCCCAAGGCAACCACAGCCCTTTAGCAGTAAAGATCTGTGTCTCCAAAGATGCCCCAGTAGCTCCCCATCTTCTTTTCTGCTGATTCACTGCACATGCTCTGTGCTGCTGTCACTTACTGAGCTTAGGGACCCACTCACAATATACAGTACACATAGAACACAAATGTCACAATATAAGGCTGATTAGTAATTAATACACATAATTACTACAGAAACCAGTGCAATTAACATCAGAATTTAATAATCAGCAAACCTGTAGCATCAGCTTATATTACAGCCAGGGAAGCTCATTTTCTGCTGGATAATTAGTGACGAGCCCTAAGCTTAGCTTCTCAACAGCCAATCAGAGCCCACTGAGCATGTGAGTGTCACAGACACTTTCCAAGATGGTGACCCCCTGTGACAAGTTTGAAGTCCTGGATCATTGCTGCTATTGACAAGCTCAAACTTTAGCCTCATGCAATAAGTTCACTATATAAAATATGGCATTTTTAGCCACATTCATTTTTAGGGTTTAGTTCTCCTAGTTAAGAGATGTATTTAAATGCATCGGCCAACATGGGCCGTAGTAAACAGATGAGTAAGCCCCAGAGAGGGAATAGTAACTCATTTTACTAATAGAGGCTGTCTTTGTTATTTATTGTTTTAAAGGAACCTTCTTAATAGGGAACCTGTAGGTGTCCCTGACAGATTGGACCTGGGAAATGGCAGTGGAGAAAGCTGCTTGAAAACCAGGCAGCAACTGACTAATTAATTAATTAAAACAAAACAATAGACAATTATAATGAGGATGTAATCAACTAATCATCAAATACATAAACACATTAAACCCTGTGGCAACCGGAGTAGTTCAAAACTGATCTTACCCAAGAGAAAACCTGGGCAAAAATGTGGCATGGCTATGGGGGCAAAATTTGCACCATTTTTAGCTAATCTGTATATGGTATGGTGTAAGGAGTATTTTTGGGTTTTTTTTTGAGATTTTACATTATACGGTAGTAATGACTTCACTGTTTAGAAAAGAAAGCAAACTTTCAGGACTGATTTATTTGAATGCAGGGAATTCCCGTATGGAAGCATAGCAACCGGACTTCTTACGTATTGGGCAGCTGTGCTTTGAAAATTATTTCCAAAAATAAAGTTCAGGAAATGTGATCCCAGGGATGGAACTCTAGTGATTTTTATATGTGTCAGTACAGGTATGGGATCTTTTATCCACAATGCATTGGGCCTGGTGTTTTCCGAATAAGGAATCTGTCTATAATTTGGATCTCTATACCTCAAAGATATAATGTCATGGGAAAAAAATGTGTTTTTCAAAACACATCAGTTAATAGTGCTGCTCCAGCAGAATTCTGCACTGAAATCCATTTCTCAAAAGAGCAAACTGATTTTTTTTATTAATTTTGAAATTGGACATGGGGCTAGACATATTGTCAGTTTCCCAGCTGCCCCCAGTCATATGATGTGTGCTCTGATAAACGTCAGTCACTCTTTACTGCTGTACTGCAAGTTGGAGTGATATCACCCCTCCCCCCCAGCAGCCAAACAACAGAACAATGGGAAGGTAACCAGATAGCAGCTCCCTAACACAAGATAACAGCTGCCTGGTAGATGTAAGAACAGCACTTAATAGTAAAATCCAGGTCCCACTGAGACACATTCAGTTACATTGCGTAGGAAAAACAACAGCCTGCCAGAAAGCAGTTCCATCCTAAAGTGCTGGCCCTTTCTGAAAGCACATGACCAGACAAAATGACCTGAGATGCACCTACACACCAATATTACAACTAAATACACTTGCTGGATCAGGAATGAAATTTTATATTGTAGAGTGATTTTTTTGCAGTGCAAACAGTGCAATTTAAAAATAAAAATGACATCATAAAAATCATGACACAATTCCTTTAAATCTACTGAAAAATAATATCTTTAATTAAAATCAATAGGCTGTTTTTGCCTCCAATAAGGATGAATTATATCTTAGTTGGGATCCAGTAAAAGGTATAGTTTTCTCATTGAAGAGAATAAGGCAATACTTTTTTTTTTTTAATTACAATACAATCTATGGGAGATGGTCAGAGATTTCTGGATAATGGGTTTCTGGATAATGGATTTAAATTAAACAAATTGGGTATTGAGCTCACTAAAATGTAATGAAAGGTCCAATCTAGTGGAAAGTAGGATACAAGTTGCCCATTCAAGCATTGTACTGCATTGTGGGAACACATTCTCCAGTGCACCCCAACATTGTAGTGCAACTATTGAGGATTTTGGATGTCCTTTATAAAGGCTAAACAGTACTAAACTGTCCCAGTGCCATTTCTCACAATGCACAGATTTCCTACTCCAATTAGGCAATGAGAACCCCAACTTACATGCAAAAAAAGAAGACAACATTTTTATTGGGGGGGGGGGGGGTCTGCCAACAGAAGGTTTTCCAATGGAGAACATATAATTAAATATGTATTCCTCTTTGAGGAGTCTAAGCCTCCCTAAATTGTCCAATGATGGTTCTTGCCTACAGGCAGAAGACCCTAACATAGACTTTGTTTCTCCATTTAGATGAGAAGAACTAACCAGCTTTGATCTTTGCAATGTCTCATACTATGACCACAGTGAACTAAAAAAAGAGGTCCATGTATCAATAGTCTTATCCAGAAAGCCTCAGGCCTCAAGAACTTTGTATCAGAGATCCCACATGCTTGTCTGAAATAAAGGCCATACTGGAGAAGAAACTCTATTTCTATGTAAAGAACAAGACATGAATCAATTTTGGACAAGAGCTAGGTGCTAGAACATGGAAAGTAACACAAGATTCATTCTCATCTCATACCCTTGTGTGTAACTCAGCAGCTAATTATTCATCATCACCTTGTTCCTCATTAAGTATGAGAGTGTGAAAATACAATGGCAGCCACATTCAACAGCCTCTGTGGAGTCTGATTTCAGGTGGGTTGCTAGCAAACATCAGGTGTTTAAAATATTTACTGTGCAGCTCCATACTGGTTAAGGGGGATGTTTACACTACAGCTGATATTCACATGTTCCTCTGCAAGAACATTCACAGAATTGCCAGATGAGTTTAGTTCTCTAAAGTGTATGTCTCTGTCAGCTGCTGTAAATAACCTTATGAGCCTTCACACAGGCAGGAGATCAATGTCATCATTTTGCATAACTTGAAAATAAACACAATAGTTCTAAAATTTGATGTCTCATCTGATGTTTGAAGCCACAGAGGAGTTCTGTGACCATATAAAGGCACAAAGCTGAGTTATACAGGGAACTCTGAGTATCACTCATGTATTATAAGGGATAATGTACCCCCTACTGTAAATGATAAGGATATTAGAAGTCACTGAGGGGTTGTTCTGTGACCATATAAAGACACAAGGCTGCAGGCTGAGTTATACAGGGAACTCTGAGTATCACTCATGTATTATAAGGGATAATGTACCCCCTACTGTAAATGATAAGGATATTAGAAGTCACTGAGGGGTTCTGTGACCATATAAAGACACAAGGCTGCAGGCTGAGTTATACAGGGAACTCTGAGTATCACTCATGTATTATAAGGGAAAATGTACCTCCTACTGTAAATGATAAGGATATTAGAAGTCACTGAGGGGTTGTTCTGTGACCATATTAGGGATGCTCCGAATCCAGGATTCGGTTCGGGATTCTGCCTTTTTCAGCAGGATTCGGCCGAATCCTTCTGCCTGGCCGAACCGAATCCGAATCTTAATTTGCATATGCAAATTAGGGACAGGGAGGGAAATCACGTGACTTTTTGTCAGAAAACAAGGAAGTAAAAAATGTTTTCCCTTCCCACCCCTAATTTGCATATGCAAATTAGGGTTCGGATTCGGTTCGGTATTCGGCCGAATCTTTCACAAAGGATTCGGGGGTTCGGCCGAATCCAAAAAAGTGGATTCGGTGCATCCCTAGACCATATAAAGGCACAAGGCTGCAGGCTGAGTTATACAGGGAACTCTGAGTATCACTCATGTATTATAAGGGATAATGTACCCCCTACTGTAAATGATAAGGATATTAGAAGTCACTGAGGGGTTGTTCTGTGACCATATAAAGGCACAAGGCTGCAGGCTGAGTTATACAGGGAACTCTGAGTATCACTCATGTATTATAAGGGATAATGTACCCCCTACTGTAAATGATAAGGATATTAGAAGTCACTGAGGGGTTGTTCTGTGACCATATAAAGGCACAAGGCTGCAGGCTGAGTTATACAGGGAACTCTGAGTATCACTCATGTATTATTGTTGATATTAGGGAATTATTATTACTTATTAATAAACTATTCATAAAGCGCAGGACAGTCTCTTCATGGGTCTTGATTACTATGGATGTGTATACAGCTATTTTCTTCCAGTAGGAACTCAACACACTTTACATAATGACAGTAACAATACAACAATCAATAGGTTAGTTAAAAGCACACGTAATTAAGGATGTTTTTTTGTTTCTTTTCCAGTATTTGGCATGAATTCCATAGAGTTGGTGAGGGGGTCAGTGTCATTTTCACTCTGTGTCCAGGCCTGGATGCTCAGTTTATTGCACCCTTAGCCAATTTTGGACAGAGAAAAAAAGTTGTGAAGTTTTATATTAGACAAGGTTAAAAAAAAGGCACTTGTCAATCAAGTTGAGCTCCTCTCCGTCCCTATCAGCATCTCTGTGCATTCCGGCTTCAAAGCCCCGCACTTCTGTCCCTATCTTCCTCGCCGCTTAGTAATGAAGTTAGGAGCGTGTGTGTTTGCTCAATGACATTGTAAGGAAATAGCGGCTATTACAGGGTGAGTGGATTTAGGGAGGCAGAAGCCTTAGAAGTGGGGGATTACTCGGCCTCTTAACTAGATGAATTTGCTGAGCACAATGTCTGTGCAACCAAAAAGAAAACTGAGAAAAGTCAAGCAAACGGGTCTATTTGTAAAAATGGCATCTTTGCTAATGTCTGATTAAAACCTGGGGTCCCGGGGCTGTTTGATCTGCGTTCATCAAAGGGATCCTTAAATAAGCTTTATTTAAGCCACTGAAAGGCCTCGCATGAGCTGGGAAAACAAAGGCCGGGCAGCAGCAGGAGCAGTGAATTCTCTCTTCTCTTTCAGTTCAGTGGGTTGGGATTGAAACCCTTAGGCTCATGGCACGCGGGGCCTATTCTCTGCCTGTGTGCCATGAGCCTTATGGATTGAGCACTGGCACGTGCAAGCCACCTCTAAATCTAGGTGCCCGTCAATGGATCTTAAGGGATTTACTTTGCCAAAAAATCCAATATCCAGGGACCCAACTAAAGTGCCACATTACTCTAAGGCAGAGGCCCCAAACCTTTTTTCATCCATGAGCCACATTCAATTCCTGGTGGTGCCAAATAAGGGCTGTGATTGGCTATTTGGTAGATCCTATGTAGACTGGTAGCCTACAGGAGGCTCTATATGGCAGTACATCTGTTTTTTTTATACAACCAAAACGTGCCTCCAAGCCTGGAATTCAAAATGAAGCACCTGCTTTGAGGCCACTGGGAGCAACATCCAAGGGGCTGGTGAGGAACATGTTGTTCCCAGACACTGGTTGCGGATCACTGTTCTAAGGTATTTTTTCCAAGGCTCCCCAGGGCTAACCACAAGCCCTTAAAAAGCAATAAAAACCAGAGAGGACCCCATATATGAAGAAGAACCTTCTGTAGCACCTGAAGGCCTGGCAGTATTGACGCACATTTAGTCTTTTTGGTATCTCTTATTTATATATTTCCTACACTTTCCAGGGAAGAATAAATCAGTCACATCCTTCCCTGCCCCAATGGAGCTTACACCTAATTATAGGTCTGTCCAGCTTTCATACCCATGGCATTTCCCTTCTTTAGAGTTTCCTTCTTCATATATACGGCCTCATTTAGCAATGCACTAGGCATGAGTTCTTGAGCTGTTGCCCCTAGGCCTGGCACCAATCTTCGCCCCACCACTCCCCTTCATGCAAGTACAAAGTGCTTCGAGTTACATGCCGCCCCTAAAATCCTGCCACCCTAGGCCCAACTTTGTGGCCTTTCCATAAATCAGTGTCTGCATATAAGGTAAAACATAACACCCCTTAGAGCCAATACATGGAGCAGTTGCACCTGACCCACTGGAAGAATTAGAGCTCAGCTCTCAGGCCCGTTTGGCAGGTTTTTAATACAAGTCCTTTGTAAACTTAATTGTTATTGAAAGCAATATTTATCCCTTTCTGTTCTCCGGTTCTGACTCATGAAACAATATAGCCAAACTCTCTTCCGGGTATTTTTTGTATCTGTTACATTGTTTCAGCAGTCAGAAGCAGCAATGCAGAGAACAGACAGATAGCACCACCGAATATCAGCAAAGTTACAGTAAAACAGTGACCAGTGGAAAGTCGCTTAGAATTATATATTCTTTCATTATGCCCAAAAATTTTAGGGTGGAACTTCCTTATTTTTCTTTCTTGTGTAATGTTGCCTAAAGATATGACACATGGGCTGACACACGTGTCCTTGTCTGTTTGCATAAGGTTCATCGTTGTGAGTCCAGTAACACGGAGGAGGCTCGTGTTTGATGTATGAACCCACGCTGCACTTTGTAGGTGACACACAGCTATTGTGCAGGAGAGAGAGCTCTAATAAGGGAAACATGAATGGTTATCTGGGCCTCGCATCGGGAAAACTCGGTGCCTGGCTAATGACTCAAATTTGAGGTTATAGACAGAGAATGCCAAAAATTCGGCAGGGCAGCTTTTTGAAGTGTGGAAATACATGCCTTCTTGTTGCACAGAATAATAATAACCCCGGCAGCAGCCTCTGATAAATAGGAGCATCTCTGTGTTTGTTTGTGTCCTATACGCATTAAATGGAGACACGGTTCTTAGCTATGTGGCCCCTATTTTCCTTTAATTATCACAGGACCTTCCTCCTAGAACTCTCTCAATATGAAACTGCCCTGCCCTGACCCGAATTCTCGGCCCGAATAAACAGGACAATTCCCCACCAAAATGTTATTTAAAATTTTAGACTGGGTTTATTCCCCTGTCGCCTCCTATTTACTTCAGTGGGAAATGTGAGGCACTGCCTCTATTGGCGGTTCTTGGCCCAATAAAGTGCATTTAAGTATCAGCCCTGGGTACCCCTGGAACTATAGCAGAGTGACTGTTATCCCAATGTTTCTATATATCTGTAACCTTGTTATGAGCTAAGGGGGCCCAGTCTGAAGGCCAGTTAGGGGGAGATTTGGGGTGAGTGATTATTTGTACCCTGGGTACCCCTGGAACTATAGCAGGGTGACACCCCAATGTTTCTATATATCTGTAACCTTGTTATGAGCTAAGGGGGCCCAGTCTGAAGGCCAGTTAGGAGGAGATTTGGGGTGAGTGCTTATTTGTGCCCTGGGTACCCCTGGAACTATAGCAGGGTGACTGTTACCCCAATGTTTCTATATATCTGTAACCTTGTTATGAGCTAAGGGAGCCCAGTCTGAAGGTCAGTTAGGGGGAGATTTGGGGTGAGTGCTTATTTGTTCCCTGGGTACCCCTGGAACTATAGCCGGATGACTGTTACCCCAATGTTTCTATATATCTGTAACCTTGTTATGAGCTACTGGGACCCAGTCTGAAAGCCAATTAGGGAGAGATTTGGGGTGAGAGCTTATTTGTACCCTGGGTACCCCTGGAACTATAGCAGGGTGACACCCCAATGTTTCTATATATCTGTAACCTTGTTATGAGCTATGGGTCAAATAATAAATTGCACTTTTTTTGAGGCAGCAACATGAATAAAAAAAGTTCCTAGTTCTGAAAAGGATTTATCTGTAAGTCATTTGTTAGCTTTTGATTTTGAAGCTGAAGGGCCACGAGTAGCACAGCTTTAATCTAAAAAGGCCGCTCGCCAATAAGAAAACACACTGAGACACGTGAGATACCTGACACGATATTGAATTTTAGAATTAAAAGGGGAAACTACATCTGTGTGCTTATTATCTTGTGGAATTGTTTCTGGTGATGAAACAGTTAAAGACATTCCTTCACTAATGACCGCAATTTTTCATCACTCTGTGCCAGGAATATTACCAGGACCAACCACTAGGGGTCACAATGATGACATTACAAGGGTTTCAGTAAAGCCATGAATAAAGAGCCACTGTGAGACTGGCTGCCTAGAATATAGTAAAGGTGATACACCAGTGGGTTTCTTTCCCCTGGCACCTGCATTCTAACTCACCTATCTGAATGCTTCTCTATAAATCATTAATGCAGGACCCTGTTAAGGACTACATTTCCCAGGATGCTCAGCCAGCGATGAGACATTCCTTATCTTGGTTAGAAATAGGAGACATAGCCACAAAGTCTCAGTAATGCAGAATAAGCGCCAATACCCAAATACGTCTTCAGATAGAAAGGAGTATTAATCATTGATTAAGAAGATTTCTGCAGGTCTTGTGAATGGTGATGCCCTGATCTGGAGATGATACAAAAACAGAAATAATAGTTTATTACAAAAGATAACTAATAGACATAGGTCCATTGTCTTGAGCTGCTTTGTTGGGGCTCAGAGACTGGAAGCCTGCATCGCCCCCTACAGATGACCACAAATCTTTATTCTCAACAAATTGGACCATTTCAGACCCCCCTTGTAGTTGTATAAAACTGGCAACACATATGTTAAACATTTGCTTTATATATCAAGTCTTCCACTGACAAATAACCCCATACACACACTTATCATCAACAATTCACTGGAAGAAATGGATCTGTGCCATGGTATGCACTTGTATTTATTTATTGGAGCAACCGATCAAGATGTAAGAAAATAGTACTTTCTAAAAACACCACAACCTGATCCCCGGTGGAGACCGGTGACACATTATCACTTGGCCAGTGTCTGTATTGGGCTGTTAGAAGGGGGTGACACAGAACCTGACACCTTTTGTTCAATGCAGCAACTGATTGATCTTGGCTAATATAATCAATATTTGATGATCCAAAATACTTTTCTGGTCCAGACACCCTTTTTTTTGATTTATGAGGCCAAAAATGTGCTTCCTCTTGATCTTTTAAAATTCTACACTACATAGTGCTGCCATATTCTGCAGTTCTTTTCAGAGATTATACACCATTCACATTGTGCCTCTCATTATAACCATCGTACCATTCTCCTCCTATCTTGCCCTTCTTTTGTCATCTTTCCCTACTGCCACCAACAAACCCTATTGCCATTATCTTGCCCTACTGCCACCATTTTGCCCTACTGCCACCTTCTTGCCATGTTGCTATCATCATGCCCAATTGCCACTATCTTGCCCTACTGCCACCAATAAACTCTATTGCCACTATCTTGCCCTACTGCAACCATACTGCTATCATCTTGCCCTACTGCCACTAACTTGCCCTACTGCCACCTTCTTGCCATATTGCTATTAGCTTGCCATATTGCTCCCATCTTACCCAACTGCCCTATCTTGCCCTACTGCCACCATATTGCCCTAATGCCACCTCTTGCCATATTGCTATCATCATGCCCTATTGCTGCTATTTTGTCCTATTGCCACTATCTTGCCCTATTGCCATCTTTCCCTACTGCCACCTTCTTGCCATATTGCTGTCATTTTACCATATTGCCACTATATTTCCCTACTGCCATCTTGCCCTACTGCAGCCTTCTTGCCATATTGCCATATTGCTCCCATCTTACCCTATTGCCACTATCTTGCCCTACTGCCACCATACTGCTATCATCTTGCCCTACTGCCACTATCTTGCCCTACTGCCATCTTCTTGCCATATTGCTGTTATCTTGCCCTATTACCACCAATTTTCTATATTGCTGTCCTACTGATAAGAGCTTGTCCTATTGCCACCATATTGCTCTCCTGTAAGTAATCTTCCATAAAATCCTACTATACCCTGTCTGCTCCAAATCACAACTACAGCTTAGTGTGGCCCCCCAGCAAAGGACCTTATTTTGACCCCCTAAAGAGTCATGTCAGTATTCACTACTCTGTATGGTTTCAAAGACCATTACTCCAAGTCGTATACCAAACTACTGCAGTATTTTAAATATATTAATGTTTAAAATATTATTTTATACTTTTTAACCACGTATTTAAACAATAAATCAGCTGTGAAACAAAGAATTATGTGAGGCAGAGCAGTTAAAGAAGTTGGGTCTGTATTTAGCCCCAGCAGAGCAGCTCTGGCTGTAACTGGCACTAGTGGGACACAGAGCTTGCGATCTATCCCAGTTACAGACAGCTGTATGTGCAGCAATATTAATTCACTATCATGCAGCCTAAGATGAGATAATATGAAGGCTTTCCCTCGTTTATCCTTATTGATTTCGCAATTCTTTTCTGCACGGAGCCCTGTGTGATCTTGCAAAGCAAAAAGAAAAAAAAAGAAAAATAATTAATTGATAATTACAATTATTGTGAAATCCCTGGCTGCCAGTCTGCCCTGTGATTTAGGCTTTGCCGGAGCGTCATAAATCGCAGGGCTTTGAAATCCCAATTCCTTGGCTTTTGTTGTTGAGAGCGGAGGGGCGTGAGCGCAAACAAACCCAGCGCTATAAATACCGGTGCGCGCCCGGGGCTTCTCCAGACTCAGCTCAGAGCGCAGCAGTCAGAGCCCAAAGGGACTTATCTCGGAGGACTTGTGAATTCTCATCATCACTGCACTTGTGATTACTGGTTAATGGGCAGCAAGATGTTCCTGGCGCCTCTTTTTGTCTTTTGGGCTTTTATCTTGGATGGGACACTTGGCTTTGTCATGATGACCAACTCCAACTCCAACTCCATCAAGAACGTGCCGGCGGCACCAGCAGGTCAGCCCATTGGCTACTACCCTGTCAGCGTCAGTCCGGACTCCTTATATGACATTGCCAATAAGTACCAACCTCTGGATACCTACCCGGTAAGTGTCCGCTCCACTCAGCTTAAGGTCTGGCCGCAGCTGCTTCTCTCCTCTTAGGCTGCAAGAATGGGGTTATTCTTATTCTTCTAATTAGGGAAAAAAACACTTTTAAATAGTTGGATGTAGGTGTTTTATGGCTAGAGTTTAGATGACGCTTCAATGCGCCTGAAACGTTGTCAAATGCGTATTCTGCAATTGAACAATTCTGTATTGTCTTTGGGAATGACTGGTTTTAGTCTCTATCTATCTATCTATCTATCTATCTATCTATCTATCTATCTATCTATCTATCTATCTATCTATCTATCTATCTATCATCTCTCTCTCTCTCTCTCTCTCTCTCTCTCTCTCTCTCTCTCTCTCTCTCTGTCTTATAAATCTATCATCTCTTTCTCGTTCTCTCTCTCTCTCTCTCTCTCTCTCTCTCTCTCTCTCTTTCTCTCTCTCTCTATTATATATCTATCATCTCTCTCTCTCTCTCTCTCTCTCTCTCTCTCTCTCTCTCTCTCTACTATCTCTCTCTCTCTCTCTCTCTCTCTCTCTCTCTCTCTCTCTCTCTATCTATCTATCTATCAATCACTCTCTCTCTCTCTTATATATCTATCATCTCTCTCTCTCTCTCTCTCTCTCTCTCTCTCTCTCTCTCTCTCTCTCTCTCTCTCTATCATCTGTCCCTCTCTCTCTCTCTCTATCATCTCTATGTTGCAGTTTCTGTCTAACGTTACCTTATTAAATATATTTGTTGGGCAGTGGGGGGCAACACAGCAGGCACTGGCTGTTAACATGTAGGAATACAAATGACAGCTGTTATTTAACCCTTAAACGGTAGAAGCCAGAAGGGGAGATCTCAGTGCAGGGAAAGCTGCTCTAGTGATACAAGGGCTGTCAGCTCAACTGATTGGCTCACAAGTGGTGGCAGAAAAGCATTCTGTGGTTTTTCCTACATCATTCTGTCATCTCCCTCTGTCATTCTGTGATTGGCCCTATATTGTTCTGTATCACCCTGCAGCATTTTTGTCATTTCCCTGTGATTTCCATTTATCATTGGCCTTTTTTTATTAATTCCACGATTCCCTAAAATATTCTGTCATTATAGTTTATGATTTCCATAATATTGGTCAATTCCCTGTATCCTCGTGTGAATTCCTTTCCTGTGATCTGTGATTGGTCATTTCTCTGTGTATCATTTTGTATCAGCTCCCCTGTATTGTGTTATCATTATCGCACATTCTGTCATTTCCCTATATTATTCTGTGACCTCATCCTGTCCTTTTTTTCCCCTTATAGCTTTTCTGTCATTCCCCCACACCGTCCAGCCATAAAACTCTAGTAGTGATTAGTTCCCCTTTCTTGCAGTATTTCCTATACACATCTGTTATATTACAGCTGCACCCATTCTGATATCCCCCACCCTAAAGTCCCTGTTCCTCTTGTGTCCCTCAGCTCTACAGTTGCACAGAAGATGACGACTGTGCCCTGGATGAGTTCTGCCACAGTTCCAGAAACGGCAACTCGTTGGTCTGCTTGGCCTGTCGGAAACGCAGAAAGCGCTGCCTGAGGGACGCCATGTGCTGCACGGGCAACTACTGTAGCAACGGTAAGAAGCAGCTCTGGGCAAATTCTACCACTGACACAGGCAGGGGGTGAGGAGGCAGGATGAAGGTATCGCTGATTGATTCTGTGATATGTTAATTTTAAGGATGGGCGATTTTTTTCGCCTTGTATCATCTCGGAAATGACGCCCATAGACTTGTATGGTGTTGCGCATCAAAAAAAGAAATGATGCGCGTGAATTTTTGGCGAAACGAAACGGGTCAAATTCGCCCAAGCCTATAATTCACAACAAGGCAATTTTATCTATTAAAATCCCACTGCAGCCCAAGGATTTTCCCCATTTACTGAACATTAGAATGTTATTCGTTAGCAATAAACAGACAGACCATAATGACATTTTGTACTGTGCCCACTCAGTGCCAGTGGAAGTATTGCTATGGTAACATAACAGATAATAAGCTTTTGAATGATACCGTAAACAAGACCAACTGCAATCCGTCTCATGCTTTTGGCTTCTTCTGTGACTCTTCATGCACAACAATGGATATGCCATGCGTCCAGTTAAACTGCCTTTAAAGGGTAACTAAGTGATCTGGAGCAATGCAGACCCCGTGTGTCAGTATAGCTAGATCTTTAAATGCTGCTACTAAAGTGCAAGGTGAAATTGCGACTTTAAGCAACTGTCACATTCGGATCAAAGGGATCCTGCAAGTGCAAAAGTGTCTTTCCGCCCGTGAGCCCAATTAACCAGTAGCCCTCCCGCATCATTACATAACGGCATTTGTTTATAAGCGACATGAAAAGGGACGTGATGTGTCCGCAACCTCTATCTCCTCTCGCCCATTGAAAGTAATGCCTCGCTAATTGACATCAAAAGCAGCCCATTTAAAATCTAATGACGTTGCCTCCTTTAATTGATGAATATGTTGGGCAACATGAGGTTTTTCTCCAAAACAGTGAAATCCAGAGGTTGGGTTTAACATTACAATCGGTAACGGCCCCTGGCCTCCCCAATTTAAGGTTGGCTTTGCCTGTCCTGCTGAGAATGTAGGTCACCTATTGTTTGTGCGCTCCATGGGGCTCACTAGTGCATCACTAATTCACACTGTCTCCTTCTTCTGCATCATTTAAAGGGCTGCAGGTGATTGCATTATGGTAACAGGCTCTTTGCTATCACCTCTTTGTGGCTTGGAGGGGGGGGGGTTGCACTGTGAAATGTGAGTACACATCTAAATTCTCCACCATTTACTTTCCCTTTAGGAATTTGTGTCCCCGTGGAGCAAGATCAAGAACGCTTCCAACACCAGGGATACCTGGAAGAAACCATTCTGGAAAACTATAATAATAACAATGCCAATCATGCAACAATGGATACTCATTCCAAATTAACCACGTCCCCTTCTGGAATGCAGCCCTTTAAAGGTAAGGCCTATTGGCTGATACACTTCTGTAGAATGCTGGGTCTGTGTACAAGGGTTATTTCTTATAAAAGGGGGTTTAATACAAATATCCCCAGTATTGGAAGCATTCGGCTACTTAATACACAAGATCCGTGAAAACCTGAAAAATAAATCCTTATAAATGGTGGATAGTGATATCAGTAGTAGTAAAAAGACCCATGTACCCCTTCTCTAAGATCCATGTGTACCCATGTAAAACATGGTGATATTAGCAGTACAAAATACTCAGCTTATGTACTATGCTATAAGACTCCTCATATCCTTATCATTTACAGTAGGGGGTACATTATCCCTTATAATACATGAGTGATACTCAGAGTTCCCTGTATAACTCAGCCGGCAGCCTTGTGCCTTTATATGGTCACAGAACAACCCCTCAGTGACTTCTAATATCCTTATTATTTACAGTAGGGGGTACATTATCCCTTATAATACATGAGTGATACTCAGAGTTCCCTGTATAACTCAGCCTGCAGCCTTGTGCCTTTATATGGTCACAGAACAACCCCTCAGTGACTTCTAATATCCTTATCATTTACAGTAGGGGGTACATTATCCCTTAAAATACACGAGTGATACTCAGAGTTCCCTGTATAACTCAGCCTGCAGCCTTGTGCCTTTATATGGTCACAGAACAACCCCCCAGTGACTTCTAATATCCTTATAATTTACAGTAGGGGGTACATTATCCCTTATAATACATGAGTGATACTCAGAGTTCCCTGTATAACTCAGCCTGCAGCCTTGTGCCTTTATATGGTCACAAAACAACCCCCCCAGTGACTTCTAATATCCTTTTAATTTACAGTAGGGGTACATTTTTCCCTATATTGACCAGCATACAGTATCTTTTGATATCCATATACTCATGTTTATCTTTTTTCTCTTCTACCCTAAAGGTCGTGATGGGGATGTCTGCCTCCGATCAACTGACTGTGCGCCAGGTCTATGTTGTGCCCGTCACTTCTGGTCAAAGATCTGTAAGCCGGTCCTTGAGGAAGGCCAAGTTTGCACCAAGCACAGGAGAAAAGGCTCTCACGGGCTAGAGATTTTCCAGCGTTGTCACTGCGGTGCCGGACTCTCTTGCCGGTTACAAAAAGGAGAATTTACGACTGTCCCTAAGACGTCGAGACTTCACACTTGCCAGAGACACTAAGCGAGGCCTACAGAGCCTGAAGGACCTTCTCTAAATTAAGCTAATGAAGACTTTGGCTGCTCTGCCTTTTGGACGTACCTGCATGTTATTATTATCTCAGTTTACATGAAGTGCTCTGGTCTTCCCTGGACCCGGAGCTGCAGAACTTGTTTCTTAGAGGAACTTCCCATTACCGCTAATTACAGTAAATTACTGTGTTGTAAATACGTAAAGGAGACGAATACCTGTAAATATCTGTGTATAGACAATGTCTCTATTGTAACCTGCCGCCTTGTACATTCCGACACGCTCTTCCCTTTTTATATATAAATATATATATATATATTATATTATGTAGAGTTTATGTCTAGTATGTCTGTATTTTTAATTGAAATAAAACATTTCTAAACTTATTTCTCTTTCCATGAGGTATCAAGACATGTTATCCTGGGACTAGAAACTGAGCAAAATCAAAACATTTTTTAATTAAAGGATAAGTAAACCCTATGTTACAAAGTAGGACCCCTTATACCCAACCATGTCAACCTACACTTAAGTGGGGTCTACACTCCCCTATAACTGGGCCTATATGTGTGCTTTAGAGTTATTACTTATAACAATGGTATGGGACCTGGTATCCAGAATGCTCAGGACCTGCGGTTTTCCAGATAAGGGATCTTTCTGCAATTTGGATCTTCCTACTTTAAAGGGGTTATTTATCAAAGTCTGAATTTATCTCAATATTTCCGCTCAGTTTTTGACGCTTTTTTATTACATTTTCATGAAAATTTGTTTTGCGTGAAAAATCCGATTTTCACGATTTTTTCAGATTTTTTCATCCGATTTTCACGATTTTTTTTGGAATTTTCACCCAAAAACTTTGGGGTATTGCACGAAACCCAGCTCAAATCAAAAAATAATTGGGACTTCTCCCATTGACTTATATGCAACCTCGACAGGTCTGAGATGCCGGATTTTCAGATTCTGACTTTTCCATCCTCTGGGTTTAATAAATTCCAAAAAATTTGTGATTTTTTAAAAGACCGATTTTATAAAAACAAATCACCAATTTTTGCATTCAGAGTTTAGTAAATAACCCCTTAAGTCTACTAGAAAATAATTTAAATATTTAATAAACCCAATAGTCTTACTTGCCTCCAATAAGGATTCATTATATCTTAATTGGGATCAAGTACAAAGTGTTGTTTTATTATTACAGAGAAAAAGGAAATCGTTTTTAAATAATTTAGATAAAATGGAGTCTATGGTAGAAGGCCTTTCCATAATTTGGAGCTTTCTGGATAACGGGTTTCTGGATAACGGATCCCATACCTGTATCTGTTTTCAAAACCGAAGCCACAGACTAGGAGTCACATACCTGTAAGAATCAGAGGCAAATGCTAATAATTCATTGGTAGAGCAGAAAAGCGTTTGCCGAGACCGCGGCCAATATATAACGTGTGTGTTGGAAGTGAAGCAGTAATGATAGTAATTACTGAACAGATAATAAAGCCCTTTGAAGCTTAATCTAACATAAGGGCTAATTCTAAAGTCAATCAATTATCTGCCTCCCAACTTAGATCTCATTAAAGGCTCAGACAAAGCAAAAGTAATGGAACGTCAGCCCGGGCCCAGGGACGGAGCAGCCACGGCACATGGGATTTGATGATGAACTACACGGTGCAGAATATGGACGATACAATGTAAGTTGTATTAAAGGGACAGTGACGCTAAAATATGAAAAAAGCCCTAAACTCATGAACTATTTACCAGTCCCATTTTTATATAGTTGTTAACACTATCCTGATTGTTAAGAGCTGTCACGTTGGGGGGTCCCAACTGAGATGGGCCAAGTTGTGTTGGTGCCCAAGGCAAATACTACTTGGCCTAGTACCCTACCTCCCCCCATGCACTCACTCACAACACCCCCCTACAATAACTGCTTGGCCCACAACTCCCTGTTCCCATCTCCCCCCAATTAACTGCACCCAAGGCACACGTCAACCTTGCCTACCCCTAACTTCGGCCCTTGATTTTCAGCAGCTGGACCTATGATCTGAATGATCATTCCTTTTACCCCAGTTGATAACAGAAGAGCTCCCCTGTTGATCAATATTCATTCTGATAGACAAAGCTTCATTGAATACAATGGGGTGGGCGGGGCTTTGTTCAGAATAGAACAGGAGAGATGGCCGCACGCAGCAGCGTCGAGAAATGCAAAAAATACAGGACTTCTGCTTCAGACCATTTTACACGTACAATACGCAAATACATGTTCTGTCAGTTTAACTGAATAATCTATTTTGGGCGTCCGTTAAAGATCTATTGTAGGGTGAGATTGCAGCACAGACTGTACTGCTAATGTTCAGGGGCTTAAAGGGGAACTATCGTGAAAATGGAAAAATGAATATAAGCTTCATCATAACGAAATAAGAAACTTTGTAAATACAATCAATTAAATATTCTGCATCATTTCTGAAATAATCAAGTTTATCTTCACTATTCCTCTCTCAGCATCGGTTTCTCTTCATTCTCTCTTCATGCAGCAGTTGGGTGTCAGATATTCATTGACAGTTAGATCCAATATATCTTATAGGGGGGCTCCTTTCCTAGCAGATGAATTAGAGCTCACTCATATAACTGATTCCAGTAAAAACAAAATCTAACAAAATAACTGCCTTTTGCACAAATCCTGCATGTAGAGAGACATGATGTCTGATGAGTTTAATAGAGTGAGCTCTAATACATCTTCTAGGCAAAAGGAGCCCTCCTATAAGATATATTGGATCTAACTGTCAATGAATATCTGACACCCAACTGCTGCATGAAGACAGAATGAAGAGAAACAAATGCTGATGGAGGAATAGTGAATATAAACTTTTTCAGAAATGGTACAGTTTTTTTTTAACTGATTATATTTAGAAAACTTCTTATTTCAGTATGATGAAGCTTATATTAAATTTTCATTTTCGCTATAGTTCCCCTACAGGAAGCAGACCCAGGAAGCAGGGGGTCTCACGAGGTATAGGGGGTCCCATGAGCCCCAAATAATGATCAATTTCAATATCTATTGGTAGAACAGGACAAGCTCTGGATATGTTTGGGGCCCTAAAATGAATTTGCTGTGGGGCCCAGTAACATCTAGTTACGCCACTGCTACTGTTGTACCTACTCATTAAAGGGCAACTCTGCCTAAAAATTATTTCTTGCATAAAGAATGACAATGGAATTAGAATCACCTTTCCAATATACATTGATTACAAGCTTGCTATGCTTCTATTGGAAGGAGTATTTGTCCCTTTTCATGTGCCATGGTTCCGACTCTTAGTCAGATCTCCTCTAAGTCTGTTATTCAGCTGTTTCTGGAGTCAGGATCAGCAGTGCAAAGACTATAAACAGCCAGACAGCAATTGCTTTCACTACCCATTACATTTACACACCTTCAAAGCACCGAACATTGTTACGAATGTATATTAGAAAGTAGCTGTGAATGACGTTGTTGCTTCATTAGACAGATAATAGTTTTTGGGTGGGGATCCCCTTTAAATATAAATACCATTGTAATGTAAATTGCTGGTCTCTTTAAGTCCAATGGACCCTACAGCCTTAAGGGCCCCTAGGGCATCTATTTTACGTTTTTATATCAATACTCCTTTTTAAAAAGTAGTCCATCACAATTAAAATCAAATAATGATGGTGTAGCCATGGCATTCGAAATGTAGCCTCCTAGCTGTTGCCAAACTTTATCTCCCAGCATGCTCAGCCAGCCAGTGAGTGATGTAAAAGAGCAGTTGCTGCCTGAAGAGGAAAAGACCTAGAGTGATTCTCTTTTCAGTGCTTAGGAAGTGAAGATGCTCTTGGCTTTTGTTAGCAGCTGACCATGCAAGACAGGACACTCTCCCTTTCTCCTCCTGTGTCTCGAGGCTTTTGTCCTCTCTAGCTTCCAGCTCAAGCTGTCTCATAGATTATCTGAGGCTGTAGTCGCAGGGGGAAAAAAAAATACACAATGGGAACAAAAAAAACCCATGTCCTGCACCCTCAATAGAGAAGATATTTCCGTTTGGGTAAAGTTCCTGCAGTCATTTGATCTCTCACTGTTGCACCAGAGAATTGGAACAAAAAAAAAAAAGCAGCAAAAAGTGACGTCTCTCTTTCCCTGGCAAGTCAGAAAAGGGCCTCGAGCGCAGGTTGTGATTTCAATTTGACTCCTACATCCTGGAAAAGGAAATACTTGGGGGTCTTCCCTTTCAGAAGTCGTACAATAGCTATTGGACTGATCAAAAGGAATGTTGTTTGCAAGGCTGTCATTTTACTCCAAGCTTGTAGAAATATGGGGGATTAGACCCAAGAACATTCCTGTGTTATCAACCAGATGTATCAATATTGATACATAGCTGCACCGTGAGTAAAGCTTAATGAACCTTTCATAGACCCTCCAGCTGAGTATAGTAACAAAGCCCTAACAGGTCAATCTAAATAAATGGTTCGCAAATTGTGATCTGGGCCCCTAGTGTGCTGAGAGCTAGTGGTTGGAGAAGTCCAGCATGAAGTTGAGTTTAGGGTTCCCCTTTTTTTGTTTGGAGCAAATGGGCAGGGGGTGGGCCAACTGCAGGTTTGGGGGGGCAGGTTTGTGACATTGGGGGGGGCAGGCCGGTGACATAGGGGATGGGCTGCGTGTCATAGGGGCAGGACTGATGATGACTTCAATGTCCTGTGCACATTTACTTCCAAAAACCGGGCTGTCCGGGTGAAATTCAGACAGGTGGCAACCCTATTTGAGTTAGGGAGTGATTTGAGGAGAATGCCTATTCCCTCTCCTGTATAAGTCAGTGATCCCCAACCAGTTGCTCACAAGCAACATGTTGCTCACCAACCCTTGGATGTTGCTCCCAGTGGCCTCAAAGCAGGTGATTATTTTTGAATTCCAGGCTTGGAGGCAAGTTTTTATTGTATAAAAACCAGATGTACTGCCAAATAGAGTCTTCTGTAGGATGCCAGTCCACACGGGAGCTATCAATAGCCAATTAGAACTTTTTTCATGCTTATGTTGTTCCCTGACTCTTTTTACAACTGAATGTGGCTCATGGGGAAAAAAGGTTGGGGTTCCCTGGAATAAGTGATCCTTGATGTCTTGGAGCTATGTTTGAATGCCCAATTCAGCAATGTCTCCCTATGTTTGCAGCCTTGTTATTATCTAAGGGAGGACCCTCTCCAGATGTTGGACCTCAAAGGTCAGCTTGACCCAAATAAGTCTGACAGATGCTGATCTAAATTAAGTTGATTTGGCATCCCACTACTGACTGATTGGTAATTATTTCTGCTCACCCTTGTTGTTGCTAGGAAGGGATTCAACACAATTTTTGAACACAACCAACGGCCCCAACACCCTTACTGGCCTTTTAACACCTGGTCATTGCCGTATTCCTTGGGAGGGGATTTTCTAAATAGGCTGCCAATATAATAAAGGACCCCTTCTCATGCTGCTGGGGGGATCTTCTTTCAGTCTTGATGGAATGTTTATATAGAAATAAAGCCTTGGGTTAGAGTTGAGACCCCTAAGGGAAAATGACTGTCCCATCACACATGTGCACAGGTAGTCAACAGGCAAAGGGGCTGCTGCAGGGGGACCTGATATATTTAAGCATGGGGAGGCCTGAACACCTTTTTTCATTTTTGGCAGGCAAGGCAAAATCTGACTGCCAATGAGGGATGAGGGGAGGGCAATCCCAACTATTTCGTTGCATCCAGGATTCCTGAAGGCAGGTCTGAACCAATAATGTAGCAACCAAAGGTGATAGAAGTAAGTTAATTCTGAGTTAAATTGAACCTTGTGGTTAGACAGAAGCTGAAGGGCAAATACTTGGGAACACATGGGTATCACCTTACCCACTATGGTAGATACTAGTCTGTATAGAGGTGACTTTCTTTAGCGCTGACCAGTTTGAATGACCATAGGGGAATTATAGAGACTAGTCTTCTTGTCTCAGCATTATGGTGCAAGGAGACAAGGCCTAATTAGGCGACCCCTACACCAATACAATAATGCAGATAACATGGCCGCCTAGGGAAGTTATTATATGAGTGTGTGTTATGGACAATATGAGAATAAGTTTTCCTCCATCTGGATACATTCTTGAGATTTACTCAGATCCATTACCTTGGAACCGTAAAACTGCAACTTGTTTATTGTATGTTAATTGGACACTGGCCAGACTGGCATATATTGTATACAGAGATGTCTGTTCTTCTCCAAGGTGATGCATTTTCTGTAGAATTCTATTTTTCTTTAATGAAACCCAATACACCAAGAAAATAAATGAGCTACAAATGCAACGGTGTGAAAATGTTGTATCCTATTTCCAATTCTTTATTTAGGGAACTAACCATTTTGGATTAGAGACAATGAACTGGCTCATTTGGGCACCACCAAAAAACACTGACAGCAGAGACTGAAATATGTGGATAATACTAAAAAAAGACAAAGGTTGTTAATCAATGAGCAGTCCCTGACCCAATAACTAGTGAATTTGTCCCGTTCACGAAACTCTGGAAAAATTCGCAAAACTGTGAAAAATTTGTGAAACTCTGGAAAAATTTGTAAAACTCTGGAAAAATTTGCGAAACACCGAAACATTTGAGATATGCATTGAAGCAATGGGTGTCAAAATTATTTTGATGCATGACAATTTTGACGCAAGCGTCAATTTTTATATGTGCGACTCTTCTGTCCAAATGCATTAAAGTCAACAGGCGTCCAAATCATCTAACACGCAACAATTTTTATGCGCATAACAATTTTGACATGCAACAATTTTTTTGTCGCAGCAAATTTTTCCATGGCAAATTTTTGCAGCAGTTTTACAAAAACATTTGTGGTCGGTAGGGATGTAGCGAACTGTTCGCCGGCGAACTAGTTCGCACGAACTTCGACTGTTTGCGTCCGCCGCAAGTTCGCGAACGTCGCGCGACGTTCGCCAATAGGTGTTCGCGTCAAAATCGTTCGACCATTCGACCATTCGATCGCTAAAATCGAACGATTTTCGTTCGAATCGAACGATCGAAGCCATTGGATTGAATGAAATCATGCGATCGAATGGCTTCGATCGTTCGATTCGAACGAAAATCGTTCGATCGAACGATTAAAATCCTTCGATCGTTTGAATCGAACGATTTTCGGATGTTCGAAGTTCGCGAACTGTTCGCGAACTGTTCGCATTTTTTGCCGGTGTTCGCGAACGGCGTTCGCGAACACATACTCGGCAGTTCGCTACATCCCTAGTGGTCGGTGAAGTGTAGAAAATTTGCCGCAAATCCATGCCTGGCGAATAAATTCACCCATTCCTCCAGAAGCAATAAAATCCTGCATGGGTCCGGTTGTGCCTGTAATCCTACCTACACCCAGCATCCCTCTATCCACTATACCCCAACCTACACCCATGAGAGTTAACTCACCACCCAACCCAGGAACCCGCTACACCGGAAGTGACATCACAGTTGACTGGAAGTGACTTTGTGAGCTTTGAAAGCAGATCAGAAAGGTACAGGAAAAAATTGCTAGGTTGGCAAGGATTGGAGAGCTAGACCCACAGCTGAACCAGATACCCAGGACTGGTTGGTTAATTGGGAACTTTCTACCCGAAACCTGACTGCTTTGCAGGTATTTCATGGTTACCCAATCCGCTGCAGGTCTCTAATAAGCAGTACAGTGGTTCATTGATTCTTTGCTTTTCCAAGGTTCCAGCCAGGGTACTATCTGCAAGCACAAGCACATTGTATGTCTGCATGGGTTTCCTATGGGTACCCCTGTTTCCTTCTACACTCCAAAAATACACAGACAATTCAATTGGCTTCTGTTAAAACTGCCCCTAGTTTGGGCAAATATGATAGGAACCTTAGAATGTGAGCTCCGCTGGGTCAGGGATGGTTGGTGCTATATAAATAAAGCATAATAATACATGTTTATGACCATAAAGCTACCCCATGTCAAGATAAACCCCATACTGTGGTCCTAATTATTTTCCATAGGTTGCCACCAGCAACTGGTTTAAATGGCATAAGGCCACAATCAGCGTGTTACAATCATAGGCGTTCGGTCTTCCTTCCTGCAGAACAATTCTTCTAAATACAAAAAGGGAAGTGTAGTTCTGTTGGGGAGCTGCTTATTAAATATCAGCCGCACAGAGGGTATCTCAACCCAGGCATCTCCACCTGTAAAGCAGCTGTGCTATAGGCCAGACAGGGTCTACATTGTACAATCGGGGGCTTTGCTCTCGCTGCAAAAACAGGACTAGAGGAATGTGGGGAAGATTGTTATTTGGCTTCTCCATGGTTTGTTTGCTTTATTAGACATTAGGTGGAACAGAAGTCTCGCTGAACAAATACAGACCTTAATGAATGTAATTTATTGTAAAATCGGCTCAATTATCGGATCCTGATACATCTGAAAGTATTTAAACGGCATTTTACTGAATGTGTTCATTGCTCTGCTTGGACTTGTGACAAAAATCACAGAGTTTAGCGGTTACATCTCAGACTATTTGGCCTGCGGGTAGCGCTCTGCTTAACCACTGTGGGGTACACCTCCTGCTGTGATTGGAAAACAGTTCCCATTATCGACAGGCAGCTGAAGACTCTTGGCGGTTGATGGGAGTTGCAATGCAACAAAAACTGAAGATAGGTAACTGGGATGTCTCATTCTTACATCATCTTTGTTTTCACTATCAGTACGGGGGTTCCAGGGGCACACATAAGTAATCACCCCAAATATCCCCCTAATTGGCCTTCAGACTGAGCCCCTTAAATTATAACAAGGTACCCAAGAAACATTGGGTAAACAGTCACCCTGCTATAGTTCCAGGGGTACCCAGGGCACAAATAAGCACTCACCCCAAATCTCCCCCTAACTGACCTTCAGACTGGGCCCCCTTAGCTCATAACAAGGTTACAGATATCTAGAAACATTGGGGTGTCACCCTGCTATAGTTCATGGGGTACCCAGGGCACAAATAAACACTCACCCCAAATCTCCCCCTAACTAGCCTTCAGGCTGGGCCCCCTTAACTCATAACAAGGTTACAGATATATATAGAAACATTGGGGTGTCAACCTGCTATAGTTCCAGGGGTGCCCAGTGCACAAATAAGCACTCACCCCAAATCTCCCCCTAACTGACCTTCAGACTGGGCCCCCTTAGCTCATAACAAGGTTACAGATATCTAGAAACATTGGGGTGTCACCCTGCTATAGTTCATGGGGTACCCAGGGCACAAATAAACACTCACCCCAAATCTCCCCCTAACTGGCCTTCAGACTGGGCCCCCTTAGCTCATAACAAGATTACAGATATATAGAAACATTGGGGTAACAGTCACCCTGATATAGTTCCAGGGGTACCCAGGGCACAAATAAAACACTCACCCCAAATCTCCCCCTATTGGCCTTCAGACTGGGCCCCCTTAGCTCATAACAATGTTACAGATATATAGAAACATTGGGGTAACAGTAACCCTGATATAGTTCCAGGGGTACCCAGGGAACAAATAAGCTCTCACCCCCAAATCTCCCCGTAATTGGCCTGATCATATGTATAAAGACAATATTTGTGATATTTCTGGTGTGTCCCATGACAATTGGTCGCCTTTTCCCAGCAAGCTCGGAGCAGGTATTTACCCTGGATACAAGGCACATACTCTGGCAGCGCTGATTTCAGTTGAACAAGCAACAGCTCCAGTGTAACACGATGTAGTACAGAAAAAGCAAAGCTCCTGCCTATACCCTCCCCCCAGGCCACCCAGCGTGCAAGGATTGTAAATGTACTCTCAGTGACGAGCCACAATAAACAGAGACGGCACTTTTCAGCCACTTGGCTTGATGCTTCTGTAATCTTGCTAAATTAGGGAATTAATAATAATATTATGATCTGGGGATGAGGATCATCTTTCCTGCAGGCTGGGGATGACATGGTTTGTACGTCAGACAGATTGCGGTGCTGGAAATGAAGCTTTCTGCCCATACACTGTTTTATGTTTTTTAACAAAAAAAGAAATAAAGGCTTTTGGCAGTTAAATCAAATGAGATGGTTATATTTTGGGCCTCTTTTACATGTTCTAAGTTGCAGTCTGTGTTTTCCTGGCAGCACAAGGTTGTGGGTACTTCTCGGTCCAACTATACTGTCTGTTTGGCCATGAAGCTGAGCTTGCACAAGTGCATAGTAGCCTGATGAAAAACTTCTGCCCACTACTTTGGCCGTTGTTCTTATAGTTTGACCTTACAATGACGATGTCCAGGCCCATAATAGTTGCCCACTGGGTCCCTCTAGACAGATTTGGCAGCTAATTGTTTAAGGGTCCTTTCTTACAGCCTGCCCAACTGATGAAAATGAGTTGAAAATTACCCAGATATTTGTCCTTCAGGTTAGAAAATCCTGTTAGACGAGGACCACATTGGGTAGGTGATACAGTCCTCCCCAATGGCTCTGCATGGACCACAATGCTCTCTGATCATTGGACCAACCCGATTTGGCCTAGGTTGTTGGAGGATCTGCTCGTTTGATGATGATAGTTGACTTGTTGCCTTTCTCTGGCATAATGCTGTAGGTCCAATCACAATCAGGGATTGTAATTGACCAGCCAAGGTCCACAAACAAAAAATATTAGTGGGTTCCCCTCAGCAGTGCAAGTGTTCCATGGGCCACATGTTCCTTTCCTTCCCCAGTCTTTTGACAAAATTACAGCAGTTCTGTTTTGCTTTAGGACAGGAATTCTTCTTAAAAAAAAAAAGTAGCAGGTCGATGATAGGTGCCCACTGGTTCCCTCTAGACAGACTGGGCAGCTTAACATTTAAAGGACTTTTCTAACAGTCCTCCCAACTGATATCTGGCCAAATATTATCCAGATATTTATCCACCATGTTAGAAAATCCTGTCAGGGGGGATTACATTGGTGCAGTGATGGGTCCTGATGGTTCAACGATTCGAAGATCGGTATTGTTGGATCAGCTTGTTTTGTTACCTCATCTGACATGACCTAACATGACTGCCCTACCTTTCTTTGGAATAGTGCTGGAGGTTCAACCACCACCAAGAGGTGTATCTTAACCAGTCTAGGTCCTCTAGCAAAAAATCTTAGTGGGACCCCCCGAACCATGCAAATGTTCCATGATCTAAATGTTTCTTCCTTGAGTCAGACTTTTTTTGGCTATATTCTTGTTTTACTTTAGGGCAGGGACTGGGGGAAAATAAAATGCCCTGGAGTGCCAAATCCAGGGCACAATCCTCCAGTTGAATAGTCCTGCTTTACACTAGTCATACTAAAAAGGATGTATAGCTGATGCATATTTTGAAATGTAGGCCCTGGTTCCCACTATTCGTGGACTGTTGCATCTGGCTATAGTAAAACAGCTGAGCAGTAAAGACCCCTTTCAGTGAGGCACGGCTCAGCCTGTGAGACTTTGAAGCCCAGCCCTATGCAGACAACATGCACTTTGTTTAGAAAAGTTATCATTTTTTTTCATTGAGATTATAGTTGTCTCTGGTCAGGCCATATCCTCCAAATTATACCTTCTGCAGACGCAACTCCATTTATGGTTACCATTTGCTATTTATTAAAAAGAAAAAAACAATGATGGCAGAATAGACCTGGCTAAAAATGGCTGTGGGTCTGTGCCTAAGGGCTATAAATAGACCATCGTGAAAATTTGGTGTTTTAAGATAATAGCTTTCATGGACATCAAGACGGCCGTCTTTTTATGCTTTTGTTTTTCTTCAGGGCAGATGAATACAAGGCCATGCCGGTGCACACTATCACTTTTTACTTTTTGCCACGTGGTCCTAATTTTATACGGGTTCATCACATGGGTTGTGTATTTTCCAATGCCCTGAAAGTGTTCCCTGCTACAGAAACTGTTATGGGACAGGTAGTTGCATAGTGAAGGCATCAGGTGGATTCTTGAATAGAACCAACCACTGCATAATTCCAGTTTCTCGACACAACACCACAAAAAAACAAGCTTTATCACATGCTATCAGGTAGGTGGCACTGATCAGTGGGTACACTGACTATGCTTTAGCTGGGCTTCAGGCTATAGGGTATTCCATGAAAACAGCAAAACTTTTCATGAGAAAAGTGCTCCTCAAACTCACTGGGACACTTGTGACAAACATCTGGTTACATAGAGGGAGTTTCCAACAGTGTTACACCTTTACATGGGCAGGGCCTATCTTCTATTTACATTTTTGCTCTAAAAGGTACCAGTCCTTGAGATAACAGTGCTTCCTTGAAAGGAAGATTCCCTTTGTTTGACTTGGTTGGTATGAGCGTGTCAGGTAGACTCAGTGGTGATTGAAATCCTATGTAAACTTCTAAGATCAGCCCCATGTAACAGGATCAGGTGATCCACTTGAACGTATGTAAGGTAGGGGTGAACTCTCTATGGCAGTGGTCCCCAACCAGTGGCTCATAAGCAACATTTTCCTCACCAACCCCTTAGATGTTGCTCCCAGTGGCCTCAAAGCAGGTTTTTATTTTTGAATACCAGGCAAATTTTGGTTGCTTAAAAACTAGGTGCACTGTCAAATAGAGCATCCTGTAGGCTGCTAGTCCATATAGGGACTACAAAATAGCCAATTACAACCTTATTTGACACCCCCAGAGACTTTTTTCATGCTTATGTTACAGGAGGATCACTGCTCTATGGCATAATTAATAAGGTAGTGATGTGGTGTAAAGAGTGCCTAGGTAAAGTGGACCAAGTGAATGGAAGCAATCCAGTGTTGGGCAGTTGTCCTGTTTGAGGTGCTTAAGTGGAGGTTGTGTACCAAGTGGCCAAGGCTCTGTATGAGGACAATTACTACTCTATATATAAATTAAGCCATTGAAGCACTTTCAAAATATCTATCTATCTATCTATCTATCTATCTATCTATCATCTATCTATCTATCTATCTATCTATCTATCTATCTATCTATCTATCTGTCATCTATCTATCTATCATCTATCTATTATCTATCTATCATCTATCTATCTATCTATCTATCTATCTATTTATCTATCTATCTATCTATCTATCTATCTATCTATCTATCTATCTTTCTATCTTGGATACAGATAGCAGACTATAGCTATACATGGCACCACTGATTCAAGAAAAACAGCATTCTAGTACATTTCCCATAAAACTTTGGTTATTATGGTAATTTTCTTATAATCTTATTTCTGTATTATCTAAAGATGTTTTCATGATTTGGACATATCCTTGGGATAATTATTATTTTAATTGTAGTAAATGAGAGGTCTGTTCTGCTTAGTTCACATGGACAGAGTTCTTTAAGCCCTTGAACATGACCGTTGTCCACTTACAGAATTCATTGGATTCTGCGCATAGCCGGAATGGTTGAGTTCCAGATGGATGCCGGCAGGCTCAAGCCTGTTCAGGAACTTTCTTAATGTTGACATGTTTAGAATTACTTTTCCCATAAAGGCCAAGCCTACAAGGTTGTTGGATAGTGCAGGCAGAACCCATTTCTGTACCATCTTCTGTGCTGCTATATGCAGGCTGGAGGGTTAAATATAACACTTAGTACTATTTACTGGCTGGGGCCAACAAAAGCCTTAAATTGGTATTGCCTATTCTGTTCTTATGAGAAAAGGGTCAGCAAATTACAATGAGTTTTAAATACCCACAGACTTGGCATGGCCATCATTATTCCATAGGAAGCAGAGCTTACAATCTAAATGTTGTATCGTGGATACAGAGAAAAAAGGCCAAGGCCAAAGGGACAGCACAGGAGTGTTGGCCCAGAAAGTAAACCCAGTGTTAGAGACCTTTCTCTTACCAGTCATCCAGACGTACGATACACCCTGAATTACAATTAGGAGCGTAGTTTACTCCACAGGATGCAGAAAAACCTAATTGGCGCCAATTACAAGTAGTTCCTGTGGTTTAACGCTAAATGGTTTTCAATGATGATTTTACTGTGGTAACAGAATAATTGCAGAAACAGATCCAAAATGTAAACAATAAAGGGATATGGGTCAGATAAGGCCATTGGATCCAACCAGCCGCCTTCTTGCGATCATCAGTAGGACAGATATTTACTGAAGCAATTCTGTTATATTGAGCTCCATATCTGTAATACTTAGATATTGGTCCATAGCAAATACTTCCCAACCAAGTATTCATTCAATCTTTATTTCCTGAGCCCATGAATTACCTGTTGTTCTATTCAGTGTAAGATCTTACATTACTAGCACAGGGCATTCAGTTACATGTTTAGTCAATGAGCAACAATTAAGTCCTGCCAAGGAGACCCTTTGTCCAAATTATCATTGGCTTGCATTTTTACAATTATTTAGCTAGTGTATCCTGATTGGTTGGCCTCACCCAAAGTATTGATTAAAAAAAATCCAGTTTATCCAATATTCTGCATGGAGCTATAAGCCTACTGATGACATCATCTATGGCATCAATTGACTTCACTGGCATCCTCATAAAGCTGCAATTATAAGCAGGGCTATGGCAAACTCCTAACCAGATGATCTCCAACTGCTCATGCAGCAGCAGGGGCATAACTACAGAGTAGCAGACCCTGTGGTTACAGGGGTGCTGGAGTTTAGGTGACCCACTAAGGCCCTTATTAATGGACAACTTCAATATATCTGGGTAGAACTGGTCAACTTTGGGGCCCAGTAACCTCTAGTAACACCATTGTGCTGCACGTAGATTATTGAGTGCACTTGTTACTGGGAAACCAAGTAACTTAAGCTAGCTATATATGATGTGAAAACCAGTTGTCTTTAGCAAATTGGGGTGACTGTAATGGGCTTGGAATAACATGGCAATTAAATCAGCAGTTTCAACTAGGAGGATTAGGAGATACAGGGCAAGATGGTATCACATGGCATGATGAGGACAGAAGAACAAAATAAAATCAGCAGGGCAATAATACAGCAACAATACAACAAGATGGTATCATTAGGGCAAGATGATGACAGTAGGACAGGCTGGTATCACTACATCAAGATTGTGACATTAGTATAATTGTGACATTAGGTTGGAATATGTAGGGGGATTGTGACAGTAGGATATGATGGTGGAAGTACAACAAGATGTTGACAGTAAGAGAAGATGTCAACAGTAGGGCTAGATGATGACAGTTAGACAAGATCTAGGCAGTTGAACAAACCCAACCTGCATCACTTTAGTTATTCTTGAAGCATAATTGATACTCCAACCACAAATAATGGGGCCCTACCATGTCAGTATTGTCCTGGATTAAAGCACCCCTAAATACCATTTGTTTGACCCATACATAAAAATGTAATTGGCTATTTCTACTAGATAATACATTATATGCATTGTGTAGTATTTTACTCTAATTGGCTAACAGAGATATTTCCTTTGTACTTATCATTCCTAGTGAGCAATCTGGGGCCTCCTCCTCTACAATGGAGACTTTGTAATGAGCTATGTACTATGTACTCATAAGTGGGACTTCTGCAGACTTAACATAATGTTCCAAAATATTATAGATCAAGGCACTGGACTACAAGAGCCTCCGGGGAAGGTAATACTAGAGAGGAAATTGCTATAATTAAGCTACGCTTCTCTTTTTTACTAAAAGCTCAGTAATAGTCATTTGTGTACTCCCAGCTATTTATATGATTATGATGTTGTGTTTCAAATTCCAAGGCATTGACTTTAACATCAAACAATAAGAAAATACAATTATGAATTTCCTAATAACATCGAAACACTATTATTTTGTATTAAAATAGCCTTTTCATTATATTCTAGGGATGGGTGAATTTTAGACTGGGAGGGCGTTGTGCGTCAAAACATTGCACCGCGCAACATTTTTTTGACGCCCATAGACTTTAATGGGCGTCTGCGGCATTTCGCTGGCGGTAAATTTTTGGTGGAACGAAGTGGGTCAAATTCACCCATCCCTTCACAAGTTTTTCCTATTTAAGAAAAATTAACCTACATTGTTTGATTGAAATCTTGCATTCTCCATGGGTCTGCTAACTGCGACTGTTCTGACATGTATCATTTTTTGATGCCGCGGTTTCCTTCTAAAAGAGGCAGCATGAACTGTTATAGGTATTTGGAGGATTGCTTCCATTCCTAGTCTTCTAATGGAAAAAAATAATATTAGTACTTAGAATGGACTGAATGGTCCGATATAAAGCTTTAGTGCACCATAAAAGGAGAAGTTAAGGTATGGAATTTGTTATCCAGAAACCTCAAAATTACGGAAAGGCCATCTCCCATAGACTCCATTTTATCCAAATTTTTAAAAAATGATTTCCTTTTCCTGTATAACCATGTACTCGGTCCAAACTAAGATATAATTAATTTTTGGAAGCAAAACCAGCCTATAGGTTTTATTTAATGTTTATGTGATTTTCTAGCAGACGTAAGGTATCCGTCCATTATCCGAAACCCCCCAGGTCCCAAGCATTCAGGATAACAGGTCCCATACCTGTAATATATATCATTTGTCAGCTATTTCTAGTGGAAAGTAGTAATATATTTTATTCTAGCTGTCTTGAAAAATGATGCATGGACAGTGGTCCTTATCTATAACCCTAATTATTGCTTTATAATTCATTGAAATGGAACAGTTGACGTGTTCTGAGTTCACACTTAGGGTTCCATATGGGGTCCTGTGTGTTCCATCTTTCATTTGCAAATTACAATGAGTTTTTAAGTGCACCATACGGTTGGAACAATCATTTGGTTGTCAGTTGTAGTAATGGAATCTGCTAGACATTAGAGAAGGGCTTGCTATGTAGATAATCGAACGGATCTTTGGTGACTCCAACAGCCATTTTTCCTGGATGAGTTAATATGTCTCACAAAGTTTAAACAACTTTGTTGGAGCCTCTCTGGACAGAGCACTCGGGATGGGGGACTTATGGGGGCTGTAACAAACAGTGGGTGTGGGGATGTAGGATCAGGTCTAGAATGGGGTGAAGGGGGTTGGATCTGGCAGCTGAAAAGGGGGATCAGGACTAGAGGCTGGTTGCAGGAGGTGATGGGGGATGGATTCTGTTGGCTGGTTGCTGGGTGAAAGGAGATCAGGTCTTATGGCTGGTTATAAGGGCAAAGGGGGATTTAAAGCAGGTAACTCCGAACAAGTGGCTGGGGCAGCGGGGGTCCGGAGCTGGCCTTGGGTGCCGTTAGCTATAAGCCCAGCTCTATCTGTGGTCTCTGGTCTGTATCTATTGTAGCTGGAGAGGATCTCATATGTCATCTTCTTTGGCCTACTTTTTGATCTCTCTGTACAAGGCAGTTAGCAGTTCCTACTAAGGTTATGCCAGGCTAATTGCTTTCCATTGGTTGTTTTTGGACTGGCCGCGGTCCTGTTGACCATAGAACATTCCTCTGATTCATGTGCAATGCCCCCCGAGCTAGTATCTTGTACAAGGATTTTACAGCAAGCATTGTTGTGTCCTTTTTGACACAGATCAAGTGCAATTGTGCTGGGTGTAACTTGGGGTGCAGTGGCAATTAAATTGGAATTATGGAAAATTATACATTATGGGTGATTTGCATCTGAAATTGCACTTTGCACAATTAATGTTCCTAAATTGCTTCTGTATTTTCCCATGAAAAATATACCAGCATTGAAGGAGGTTTCATTTTTAAGAAACGTTTCTACAAAGGTTCTGGCTTTATTTACCAGAATATCTCTATCTCTCATCATAGATCTATCTCTATCGAGATAAAAAATAAAATATTTCATGCTTAAAATAAAAGGCAAGCCAATAAAAACTGATGACAGTTGCCTATTTTTCTTTTCATGTCCCTCTACATATTGGCCAGACTCCCCAATGCTAAAGAAATGTAAATAGAAAATGAAATCCTGGCTCCTTCAGATACTGATTGACTCAAAAAAAGTCAATGTCCAGAAACCTTGAACCCATCTCAGATAAAAAGAGGTTTAGTCATTTTGTTTTCTTTGAATATTGGCACCTAAAGTTAATGCACTTTTCTACACAGTCAAAAACATGAAAATGCCAACGCAAACAAAACCAAATACTTTCTGGCAATAGAATACGTTGGTTATTCCTGCGAGATGGCAATGACTTTGTCAGACAGACGCTTCTCCTTAACCACTGGTTATGAACTAATTGATCTACAAGCAACACCAGTCAGGAAAGTATATTCTTCTAGTGTGCAATTACTCCCAACCAATGGGGGATAAAGAACTGGTGGCTCCTGAGGGCTGGAAACCCACCAGATATGTCAAATGGCTTGACGTAATGAGATTTGTTATATCTGGGTTAATTTCATGTTTTATATCTTGTGTGCTTATCCCAGCTTGTAGAAAATGGCAACCAACATAATTTTATTTTTAAAACTTACATTTGTAAAGTGAAAAATGTGTATGACAGGCTGCCCATATTTTTTTATTGCCATTTTGGTATTATCAGTACAAGTATGGGACCTGTTATCCAGAATACTCGGGACTTGGGGTTTTCCGGATAATGGATCTTCATCTTTTTTTCTAGTAAAAAATGATGTTACCATTAAATAAACCCAATAGGCTGGTTTTGCCTCCAATAAGGAGTAATTATATCTTAGCTGGGATCAAGTACGAGCTACTGTTTTTTTACTACAGGTATGGGACCTGTTATCCAGAATGCTCGGGACCTGGGGTTTTCCGGATAATGGATTTTTCCATAATTTGGATCTTCTTACCTTAAGTCTTCTAGAAAATCATGTAAACATTAAATAAACCCAATAGACTGGTTTTGCTTCCAATAAGGATTCATTATTTCTTAGTTGGGATCAAGTACAAGCTACTGTTTTATTATTACAAATAATTTTTAAATATTTAGATTATTTGGATAAAATGGAGTCTAAAGGTGGCCAAAGACGTAACAATTATGATCTTTCTTGGAAAAGATCTTTCCAAGAAAGATCGTTTGTTTCAATACACACGTGTAGAGCTGAATGGTCAGATATACATATAGAAACAATAGAATTCTACCTGTATCTGACGATTCAGCACTAACCATGGCCGGTGTTTAGGTGCCTTCAAAGGCTCCCGATCATAATTTTCTGTCCAGCCCGATCGACGAGCCACCCGATATCAAAGTCTTCTGACAACAACGGTCGGCTCTTTTCCCACCATACACGCACCGAATACTGTACTGTACGATATTATCTGTGCATCTATGGCCACCTTAAGAGAGATCGCCTTTCTGTAATTCAGAGTGTTCTGGATAATGGGTTTCTGCATAACTGATCCCATACCTGTATTATATACAATAGATGTCTTTTATGTTGTGGAAGGCAGGATAAAATGTTCAGGTAACAGGTGCAATCCACCATGTTTTTGGACTTAACACCCTGCCCATAGGAATCCCGGCCTGCTGAGGCCTGTGTCTAACGCCGCACCCTCTTGTGAATATAAAGAAGGTGCAGAGTACAGGTAGGCCCCAGTTTGAAGTGCTCACTGAATCAACACTAAGCTGTGCATTTTGCAACCCTTAGTGCTCGTATGACAGTAAATGGACCATAATGGATAGAGAAGGATTTCCCATGTACCAACATTATAGTGGACTGACCTTGACTTAATATGGAATTTAAAGGTGGACATAAATGGCTAATAACAGCTGCTAGTGTATGGGGCTAACCAACAAGCCTGCCCAACTGATACCTGGCTGAAAACTGCATATCAGTTGGGCAGGTTTAAAAATTGAGACAAGGAGGACAATTGAGATGTTGATGTGGTCCTTGTCCTTGGATGATACCATGGGTGGCACTAGGGTCAACCTGATGTGGACCAGCAAGTTCCAAATGGGCCCAGAACTGCTCAACAATTAAGTAGTCAAAAGCACCTTGTTTCTTCGATTTAGCGGGTGCACAAAAACTGCTTATGTAATGCCGGTTGATTTGTTGAAAATATTTTTGGTAAAATTTATTTTGTAACCTTTAAATACCATTATAGGAATGTGGGCTCCTGTTCTTGCCCTATTTGAGGAAAACTCCAGGGTGGAGCAAGTGCCCTCCATTGACCCATTCTGTGGATGCCTATTATCTAGCCATCTGCTGGAGCGAGATACTGTACTTTCTTTTTTGGTAAATCATTCTTTATGTACCACTTACCTTGTCCTGTATCTAGGTTTCTCGTTTTCTATGTACCCCTTACCCAACCCCATGTATGAACGGTCTACTTCAGTTTTGACTCAATCTATACATCCCTCTTTCTGGGCATGATACATCTGTGGTCACTTTTTCTAAATGTATCATTCACTGTACCCCAGGTATGGAGAGGGTTCTTCTATGGTTACTCGTTCTACCAACCATCTTCTCCTCTAACGAGACACCGTATATTGTGGTTACTCTTTCTTGCTCTATTTTCCAAATCTGTATGAGGGCATACCAACCAACATAATGTAGGGGTAATTAGACATGACTTGTCATTTCAAACATGCCTGCAAGTGGGGTGCTCTCAAACATTCTCTTGCACTTCCACATGGTTGCCAAAGCATTCATCCTGCCTCTTCTGATGAATATTGTGCAACTGAACCTATTGAGGTTGGGGAACACTGAAGCCACTGAAGAATGAGGGTTCCAAATGAGAGAGAACATGAGAGAGAACCTATTGGCTTGAGGTTTGACTGAAGGTACAATGCCCTCTATTTTACAGGGGTAACAATTATCACCCATAACATACTGGGTCTGCTGTTGATACATTTCTCTATATACTGATACATATAAATATATTTGGTTTTCCTTTAAGATGTTCATTCCTGTGGATGTGAAGCTTGGATGTAGGTCCTTCAGAAACGTGAATAAGCTAAAATAGTGTATTTCCTGTTTGTGGGAGGCAGCAGCTACACACAGACATTCTTTACTCTATTACACAAGGTTGCCTTCTGTCTGTAAACCTTCTCTGTCCTGGCACCGGCAACACTCCTGAAAGACAGATTCAATTAATACGTGATTCCAGGCCTTTTCCAGTGTTTATTCTGTGTGTATTATTTCATGCGCATGTTGGCAGGAGGCACGTTATTGAGATACAGCACCGTCTTTTTTTTTTTTTCTTTCTTCTTCTTCTTCTCTCCCATGATTCAGTGAATTCACCCTGGGGAGGTACGGGTGGCATATGTACATTAAAAACAAATAATTGGCATGTGGATGCATGAGTCCCCTGCGCCTCTCTGGGTATTTACAAAGAAATAAATATATATTTATTTGTTCAAGCAGCTCACGGGAATTTGCAAGAAAATAAAAACACAAAACCCACCAGAACCCTCTCCAATGAATTTATATTAAATTTGCCAACCTTCACCCCAGCTCTACAAAGTAGGCTAATAGAGACTTCGGTTTGGATAATATCAATCCCCTTAGAAACATTACTGTGCAGGCTTTGCTTGCAGATATTGCACTGTAATAAAAACAGCACACGGACAATCATATGGGATCATTTCCCAAGCAGCAGCAAGGTGCAAGTTTGTATATGGGTAGGCCACCATATTATAGGGTCTGCACATGAGCTGTGGCTTTGTAGGTCTTGTAGTTCATAGACCTGAGTGTACCTAATGAGTACAGAGTTACCTATGATTGGCAGCACTGTATTCATGATGGGTGAGCAGATTCAAGCACTTAGGTGCTCGCTTCCCTTCACCAAACTTGTGTATCATTCAGACGTGCAAGTCAGGGAATGCTTGTGGGTGCCTTGCATTTACTGTCTGTCCTATGGTAAAGCCCACATTGCACCTAATACTAGATTTCTAACATGGCTTTAGGTCAGTGAGCCCAAACCAGTGACTCAGGAGTAACATGTTGCTCTCCAACCCCTTGGATGCTGCTCCCAATGGCTTCAAAGCAGGTGCCTTTTTTTGAATTCCTGACTTGGAGGCAAGTTTTGGTGCATAAAAACTAGGCGTACTTCCAAAAAAGTCTCCTGTAGGCTGCCAGTCCACAGAGGGGCTACCAAATGACCAATCACAGCCCATATTTGGCACCTCCAGGGTTTTTTAATGATTGTGTTGCTCCACAACTTTTTTTTTACATTTGAATGTAGTTCACAGGTTAAAAAAGAAATTGGGGTCCCCTGCTCTAGGCGCAGAGTTGAGTCAGACTCAAGTGCTCTTACAATGACCACTAAGGGGTGCTCTTTTGCACCCTTAGGGCTCATAGTAAATGATCCCTATATTGTCCAGTGTTTCTTTAAAAAATCCAACCTTGGCGCTGCTATACTAGAAGCTCCTGTTTTGCTTTAGAGCAGGGGTCCCCAACCTTTTTCACCTGTGAGCAACATTCAGATGTAAAAAGAGTTGGGGAGCAACACAGTTATGAAAAATGTTCCTGGGTGGTGCCAAATAAGGGCTGTGATTGGCTATTGGCAGACCCTATGTGGACTAGCAGCCTACACAAGGCTCTGGCTGGCAGTACATCTGGTTTTAATGCAACCAAAACTTGTGCGCACCAGGAATTCAAAAATAAGCACCTGCTTTGAGGCCACTGGGAGCAACATCCAAGGGATTGAGGAGCAACATGTTACTCACAAGCTACTGATTGGGGACCACTGCTTTAGATAATGTAAGATGTCATTCGGGAAGAGGAATGTCATCCAGCTACAACACTGCAGTATAAAGTTTATGTCCCCTTTAAATATACTGTAATATATATAGGACCATGTGTGGGACCTGCCAGCCAGTTTATATTACTCTGAATAAGATCCCACTGCCAATTCCCTGTTGGCTGCTTGTTTATATTTTTTATTGAGATTTCTGCCCCCTGCCTTGCGTGCCACTGAAATAGTCGTTTTTAGAATGAACCCCCACAAATAGGGCCACAAACACGCACGCTGCTCTGCCCACTCTCCCAATTTAGAGCTGCCGTCTAGTATTTTTGACTCTGTTTTTTTTTTTTTCTTCCTTTTTTTCTCAATGAGAAATGCATTGCTTCTTAAATAAACATGATTATAGCCTGCCTGGATATACAGTTTAATTCAAATCCTAAAAATAAAAAGGAGAGACGTCAATTAGATCGAGGCTGCACAACAATTTAAATTCTAATTGGCTTGTGGTTATTCCACATGTGGGAATTTAACCCAGCGAGTTGGAGACGGGACGGATACTTAGGATCACATGGACCTTCTACAGGGCGACGATCAGATGGGATCCTGCTACTCCGTGGCCAAATATGTGTGTGTTTCATTTACATTCAATTCTACAGCTCATACATGGGGCCCCTGTGAAAGAAATGTAGTTAAAGAACAGAGGACATAGTATATTATCTAACAATCTTTAATACATATGAACCAGGGAGGTCCCAGCTGTGTCAGTCATGGGATCTACAATAGTAATTGGGCTGCAAGCTGGACAATACTGATTTAATGATTATTGGGGTCCCTCCTTCCTGCATTGCCAGCCCCCCTCCTAAAACACAGAAAGATAATTCAGTGAGAGTCACATACACAATATAAAGTCTCTTCTGATGTCAGCTGCTAGAAATAATAATAATGTAATACACACAGATATCCTTATGTTGATAACTGAAGCAATAGATGCCCAGTGATGTCACATGACTCAATAACATTTCTTAATTACCGTACTTGAACCGCTTGCTTTAAAAATGAAAGATATCAGGATCCAACTTGGGGTGCCCTAAGTTGTATAACAGAAACTGCAGCCTCAATATCCTTATCATTTACAGTAGGGGGTACATTATCCCTTATAATACATGAGTGATACTCAGAATTCCCTGTATAACTCAGCCTTGTGTCTTTATATGGTCACAGAACAACCCCTCAGTGACTTCTAATATCCTTATCATTTACAGTAGGGGGTACATTATCCCTTATAATACATGAGTGATACTCTGAGATCCCTGTATAACTCAGCCTGCAGCCTTGTGCCTTTATATGGTCACAGAACAACCCCTCAGTGACTTCTAATATCCTTATAATTTACAGTAGGGGATACATTATCCCTTATAATACATTAGTGATACTCAGAATTCCCTGTATAACTCAGCCTGCAGCCTTGTGACTTTATATGGTCACATAACCCCTCAGTGACATCTAATATCCTTATCATTTACAGTAGGGGGTACATTATCCCTTATAATACACGAGTGATACTCAGAGTTCCCTGTATAACTCAGCCTTGTGCCTTGTGCCTTTATATGGTCACAGGACAACCCCTCTGTGAATTCTAATATCCTTATCATTTACAGTAGGGGTACATTATCCCTTATAATACATGAGTGATACTCAGAGTTCCCTGTATAACTCAGCCTTGTGCCTTGTGCCTTTATATGGTCACAGAACAACCCCTCGGTGACTTCTAATATCCTTATCATTTACAGTAGGGGGTACATTATCCCTTATAATACATGAGTGATACTCAGAGTTCCCTGTATAACTCAGCCTGCAGCCTTGTGCCTTTATATGGTCACAGAACCCCTCAGTGACTTCTAATATCCTTATCATTTACAGTAGGGGGTACATTATCCCTTATAATACATGAGTGATACTCAGAGGGACCCACTCAGAGAACCAATCACAATATACAGTACACATAGAATAGAAATGTCACAATATAAGGCTGATTAGTAATTAATACAGATAATTACTACATGGCAGCACAGAAACCAGTGCAATTAGCATCAGAATTTAATAATCAGCAAACCTGTAGCATCAGCTTATATTACAGCCAGGGAAGCTCATTTTCTGCTGGATAATTAGTGACGAGCCCTAAGCTTAGCTTCTCAACAGCCAATCAGAGCCCACTGAGCATGTGAGTGTCACAGACACTTTCCAAGATGGTGACCCCCTGTGACAAGTTTGAAGTCCTGGATCATTGCTGCTATTGACAAGCTCAAACTTTAGCCTCCTGCAATAAGTTCATTATATAAAATAAGGCATGTTTAGCCACATTCATTTTTAGGGCTTAGTTCTCCTTTAAAGGGGTGGTTCGCCTTTAAGTTAACTTTAATATGTTATAGATTGGATAATTCTAAGCAACTTTTCAATAGGCCTTCATTTTTTATAGATTTTGAATAATTTGCCTTCTTCTTCTGACTCTTTCCAGCTTTCCAATTGGGGTCACTGACCCCATCTAAAAACAAATGCTCTGTAAGGCTACACATGTATTGTACTTTTTATTTCTCATCTTTCTATTCAGGCCTCTCCTATTCATATTCCAGTCTCTTATTCAATCTGGGCCCTAGCAAACAGATTTCTGCCAACTGGAGAGCTGCTGAATAAAAAGCTAAATAATTCAAAAACCACAAATACTAAAAAATGAAACCCAATTGCAAATTGTCTAAGAATATCCATCTCTACGTCATACTAAAAGTTAATTTAAAGGTGAACAACCCCTTTAAGGTGAGAATTGTAAGAGAAAAGTAGGGTTACCTGTAAGAGGAACTAAATGACCCCGTATATGTAATTGCCGATGGGTCAGGAGTCATCAGCGGAAGAAGTGGGAGGAAGCACAAGCGACATTATAACCAGTGACATATAATACTTAAGTGCCCACATGGATGTAAAGAATCCTAAAAGGGACTGAACCATAAGTGGCTGTTAAGACACAGTCTTTCTCTTCTCTGCTACTGACACTTTCTATGGCCGTTCAAAGTTAAATGGAATTGTTTGATGTTGCACCAACTTGCACTTCCATCAAATACATAGGGGCTCATTTACTACCCACAACTGCACAAACTCTGATGCAGCCATTGGCATTCAATAAAGGAACAGGTATGGGATCTATTATACGGAAACATAATCTAGAAAGCTCGAATTATAGAAAGTCCATCTGCCATAGACCTCATTTTATCCAAATAATTCAAATTCTTAAAAATGATTCCCTTTTTCTCTGTTATAATTAAACAGTCGCTTGTACTTGATCCCAACTAAGATATAATTAATCCTTATTGGAAGCAAACCCAGCCTGTTTGGTTTATTTAATGTTTATATGATTTTCTAGTAGACTTAAGGTATGAAGATCCAAATTACAGAAAGATCCATTATCCAGAAAACCCCAGGTCCCGAGCATTCTAGATAACAGGTCCCATCCCTGTACTTGCTTTCAAAGCAGCCCATACACTTCCACATAGGTTTTTCATTTTGCAGAAAATTCATGAAACCACAGAAAAATTTGTGAAACACATTGAAAATTTTTGCAGCAACTTTTTCCATTCAAAATGCATTTATGTCTAAACTGTCAAATGCAGATGTCATTTTGAGGCAAAGCTCTGGATGTGACACAGTCTCAACAAGTGACTCGTAGCGACAAATACACTTAAAGGGGTGGGTCACCTTTAAATTAACTTTTAGTATGTCATAGAATGACCAATTCTAAGCAACTTTTCAATTGGTCTTTAATATTTATTTCTTATAGTTTTTAAATTATTTGCCTTTGTCTTCTGACTCTTTCAAGCTTTCAAATGTGGGTCACTGACTCCATCTTAAAAACAAATGCTCTGTAAGGCTATTGTTATTGGTATTTTTAATTACTGATCTTTCTGTTCAGGCCTCTCCTATTCATATTCCAGTCCCTTATTCAAATCAATGCATGGTTGCTAGGGGAATTTTGACCCTTGCAACCAGATTGCTGAAACTGCAGACTGGAGAGCTGCTGAATAAAAAGCTAAAAAATGAAAACCAATTGCAAATTGTCTCAGAATATCACTCTGTACATCATACAAACAGTTAATTTAAAGGTGAACAACCCGTTTAAGTTACCATTTGATATGTAAAAGAATGGCCAATTCTAAGCAACTTTTCATTTGGTCTTCATTTTTAATATAGTTTTTTTAATTATTAGCCTTTTTCTTCTGACTTTTTTGAAGCTTCCAAATGGGGGTCACTGACCCTGTCTTGAAAAAAATGCTACACATTCATTGTTATTGTTGCTTTCCTCATCTTTCTGTTCAGACCCTCTCCTATTCATATTCCAGTCTCTTAATCAAATCAATGCATGGTTGCTAGGGCAATTTGGACCCTAGCAACCAGACTGCTGAAATTGCAAACTGGAGACCTGCTGAATAAAAAGCTAAATAACTCAAAAAACACAAAAATAAAAAATTAGAAACCAATTGCAAATGGTCTAAGAATATCATTCTCTACATTCTACATATAAAATTCGCAATTCTTACTCAGCTTTATAAATGCGCAGGGCAAATATATTCACTGTGCGAACCAATTTGCCCTGTGCGGAGTTTATAAATGATCCCCAGTGCCTTTTATTCATAGAGTTTAATTATGGTTTCAAAACATTGGTGTAACTAGAGTGTGCCGGGCCCCCCTGCAAAAAAATCTTCAGAGGGGCCCGGCTCACTCCGATTCCCATCCTCCCACTTCCCATCCCAACTCCGCCCCCTCTGCCCTGCCCCGCCCACTCCCACCTAACTTGCACTCCTTCCTTGAAGAGGGTTTTTTTTATTAGCTATAGAGGAAGCAGAAATAGATAGGGATGCACTGAATCCACTATTTTGGATTCAGCCAAACCCCCAAATCCTTCGCGAAAGATTCAACCTAATACCAAACCGAATTCAAACCTTAATTTGCATATGCAAATTACATATGGGCATGGGAAAAAATATTTTACTTCCTTGTTTTGTGACAAAAAGTCACGCGATTTCCCTCCCCAACCCTAATTTCTCCCTTGCCAAAATTAGGGTTCGACGACGGAGAAGGATACGGCCGAATCCAAATCCTGCTAAAAAAGACTGAACCCTGGCTGAATCCTGAACTGAATCGTCCATTTTTTTTGGATGCTGGCAAATTTTCGAGGCGGTTTCGCGATTTATTCGCCGGCGGCAAATCGCGGGAATTCGCCAAAAATTCGTGCCTGGTGAATAAATTCGTCCATCACTAATGCTGTAGACTCTAATATTAATAACAGAGGAAGTGCCAAGTATAGAGACATGAAACACGTAGGTTTCTGCACACCCACTGTCCAACTGATGTCACACTGTGGGGCAGATTTATCAAGGGTCCAATTTCGAAGTTAAAAATACTTCGAAATCCGACCATCGAATTGAAATACTTTGACTTCGAAAATCGAAGTCGAAGTTTTTTTCATCGAATTTGGGTATCCTGCGGTCAGAGTAAAATCGTTGGATCGAACGATTAAATCATTCGAATCAAACGATTCGAAGGATTTCAGCGATCGATCGAACGATTTTACTTCAACTTCCAAAAATTTAGAAAAATGCTCTAGAAGGTCCCCATAGGCTAACACAGCACTTCGACAGGTTTAATTTTGCGAAGTATTGAAATCAAAGTTTTTTTTAAAGAGACAGTACTTCGATTATCGAATTGTCGAATATGCGAATGATTTTACTTTGAATCGAAGTCGTAGTATCCTATTCGATGGTCAAAGTATCCAAAAAATTACTTTGAATTTCGAATATTTTTACTTCGAAAATTCCCTCTAATTCACTTCGACCTTTGATAAATCTGCCCCTGTGTGTCTTAATCAAACTGCATTGTTAATAATATTAGTGTCTACAGCAAGGATGTAATGGACAGCGCTCACTGTGGGTATCTATTTTTGCAAAGAGTCTTTGGAAGAAGTTGCCGAAATCTTGCGAGACCAGCAGCAGCGCCCCCTATTCCCCCCCGGCCCCCTGTGACTGTGGGGTCTGCTTCATCTATTGTTACGCCGCTCTTTTAAAAAGCTCTAATAACACAAAAATTTGACCTTAAGTAAATGGGCCTCTCCAAGTAGGTTAAAGTTAAGCAACCCCTTTACATTATAGTAAAAAAACTGCATTGTAGGTAAAAAAAACATGGAGCCTTGCATCCAAAATTGCACTTTGCACTTGTGGTTATAACTAAGCCCCCCAAGTAGATTTCTGAGACATTTGATATGATAAATACCCAATTGCAATAATTCAATTCTCACTTCTGGCTTCACGACGCAGGATAGATCATCGGAATTCTTTCTATATATATATATTACGCAGCATTTTTCCACTATTAGCTGTAATGTAGACGGGAGCACGTTGGTTGATTAGGTTGGAAACAATGATGCGATGTTTGTTTATCTGTTCTTTCTGGTTCTACAAAGCTGGTTGTGCTTAATGACTCATTAACTTAAGAAGAAGCCTGAAGCGAATTTTCCTAAGCGGAACTGTAAGGAGATGTGAAATGTCTTTTCAACACAAAGTACAGGGCGAAAGATCCATGATTAGGTGAAAATACACTTTGTTGAGTGGAATTTGCTCTCATGGGATTCGTTATTCTTTTAACACCTCAGCCAGCTCTGCTGACACTTCTATGTGGTCATGGAGAAGAAATCTTCATGGACATGTCGGACAATATTGGAACATTTTTTAAGGATGGATTCATCTAGTGCTTCTCTAATATACACATATTTCATGTCTTAGCTTTGTCGGCATCACCTCCATGGCTTAGTGAGAAGATTCTTGTTTTTTCAACTTCATGGTCTTTCCTGAAGTCATTTAGTGCAATGTGGTCTCACTAAAATGGACTCAAATATTGTGATGATTGATATGATTCATTAAAGGAACTTGTATTAAGCGCACTTGTGTTCATCCCATCCCATCTCCACCAGTGATGGGCGAATTTGTCCAGTTTCACCGAAAAACTCCTGAATTTGCGAAATTTGCGAAACAAATTGAAGTCAACGGGCATCAAAATTATTTTGACGTGCGCCAGTTTCGACACCCTCGACAATTTCTATTCGAGCGCCTATTTTGTCCAAATGCATTAAAGTCAAGGGGAGTCCGAATAATTTTGACGCGTGGAAATTTTTAGGCGCGGAGGACTTTTGACAGTTTCGTGAATGTATTCGCAAGTGGCGAAAGACGGCAATTCCCCGCAAATTTGCGCCTGACAAATTTATTCCCCCATCAATAGCTTCCACCATAAACTTGGCTTCAGAGGGCCTACAGTCGGTTGCTTCAATAAACCCAGACTAAAGGTGGCCATAGACGTGCAGATTTAACTTCATATCGGCTGAACGACTGTTTGATGCCCTTTCCCGAACTGCCACTGATCATTCAGATAAAATGAAGCAGCAAAGAGAACAAAATAGACGATGTCCTGCCCGTCACAGCAATCGCGACTCGAGAAAGTATGGCCGACAAATTCTACTGAGAAGCTCACAGTGATATCGTCAGAGATATTATCGTCAGCCAGCAGAAATCGTCCAAACGACCAATCTCCATGGGACAAAAAATGTTGGGACTCTCCACACATAATGGTAGCCAGGTTCCCACACAGTTCCACTGTGTCACTCTCACTTTTTCTGCTTAATGGTGTGGAACTTCATCTATAAGGAACCCTGGAGCTGGATTTACAATGTTGATCATCATACACGTTTACTGTATATTCTCAAGGATACTGAAACTAGTGGCAGTAAAAATTAATGGTTGGAGATTTGTGTACAGGGCCACCATCAGAAATCAAGGGGCCCTGTACAACAAAATTTTCAGGGTCCCACCTACCCCCACACCACAGTAAAAAGACCACAAAGACATGAGGACTAAAACAGTAAAACCAATAGGTAAAACCACGTTGGTGGTCAGGGCCCCCCCATTAGTGTTCAGTAGAACTTACCTTTAAAGTTTGGTGGGTGATCTTCTTCTCGGTGACAGAAACTTCTTAGTTCACCTTAGTTCCCAGGCCCCCTTGAAACTTGAAAAATTTTCAAAATTGACGCACGTCAAAATTATTTTGATGCCCATTGACTTCAATGTGTTCCACAAATTTTTCTACGTTTCGCCCATCACTTCTCAGCAGGTTGCTTCAATAAGAGCACCAGGGAACAAAAGCTTCAGAAGTGAAAACTAACACTGAAAATGTTGGATGCACCTTGCACCCAATTTGCTTCAAATGCATCAGGCACAATTGCGGTAGATGCAACTTAGAGCACCGCTGCAATTACACTGCAATTAGGGGGGCAAATGTAGCATTATGGGTTAAAAAACATGGCGATTTGCAATGGGTACAGAGACTTTGGCTTTAAAAAAACGAAAGGAAAGTTCAATTCACCACTATATTCACAATAATATATTTCTGCAGAAGGTTCTTTTGTGAGTCATCAAAGAGGATATTACATTTATTTGAGGGATTAAGTACTTCAGCCATGGGCTTTGGGAAGCTCAGCAGAAATATGGACTAATTCCACAGTTTGAACATTATAATCATTATTCTTGTGCTAAATAAATATAGAAAAAAGGTATCCCATGTGGCCAGCCCTATCCCAGCACATCTGATACTCTTGTGTGCCTCAGGGAATATTAAACAGGCAGCTCATCTTTGGCTCCCAGAGTGATAGATTTCCTCTTGCAGGCAGGCCCGGATGTGTGGCAAGGCTACAAAGGCCTGGGCCTAGGGCAGCAAGTTTTTTAGGGGCGGAATGCCGCCCAGCTTGCAACCTTAGGATTCTAAGAATGTGTACTCCTGTATGCATAATGCCCAGTGCTCTAGCGCATGCTTGCTGGGGGGATGGGGGGATGTGCTCGAGTGGACCACAGGCACTAGGACCCAGTGGCTTAGGGATGCCCAAGCCCGGAATTATTATTTTAACCCCTTATACTCATAAAACAAACTGCTTCTAATGGAGGCTTACACATTATCTGCATCCAACAGGAGTATAACCCTCTCAATGCTACTACTTAAAGGGATACTGTCATGGGGAAAACATTTTTTTTCAAAATGAATCAGTTAATAGTGCTGCTCCAGCAGAATTCTGCACTGAAATCCATTTCTCAAAAGAGCAAACAGATTTTTTTATATTCAATTTTGAAATCTGACATGGGGCTAGACATATTGTCAATTTCCCAGCTGCCTCCAGTCATGTGACTTGTGCTCTGATAAACTTCAGTCACTCTTTACTGCTGTACTGCAAGTTGGAGTGATATCACCCCCTCCCCCCCAGCAGCCAAACAAAAGAACAATGGGAAGGTAACCAAATAGCAGCTCCCTAACACAAGATAACAGCTGCCTGGTAGATCTCAAAACAGCACTCAATAGTAAAAACCTATGTCCCACTGAGACACATTCAGTTACATTGAAAAGGAAAAACAGCAGCCTGCCAGAAAGCATTTCTCTCCTAAAGTACAGGCACAAGTCACATGACCTGGGGCAGCTGGGAAATTGACAATATGTCTAGCCCCATGTCAGATTTCAAAATTGAATATAAAAAAATCTGTTTGCTCTTTTGAGAAATGGATTTCAGTGCAGAATTCTGCTGGAGCAGCACTATTAACTGATGCATTAAAAAAAAACAAACAAAAAAAAAAACATGTTTTCCGATGACAGGATCCCTTTAACACAAATAGGTGAGAAGATTATTCTATTGTGAGAGATCTACAATTTACACCCAAGGCAACAGTGGCAAACATACACAGCCATGGCCACTGTAAAAACAAAAGTAATATCGTTCCCATACGTTTTTTCTCAAAATGAATCACAAAGTTGCAATTCAAAGACCAAAGGCCACCTACATATAACTTTTTTCATATTATTTGCATTTTTGGATATAGTGCTGGGTGATGCACGTTGATTTACACCAACTTTTTTAATCCAATGCTAGGAGCAGAGTCGAGTGCTTGTTAGAAGAGCAAGCCCCATAGAGAAATAAATCACCTCTAAAACTTGTTAAAAAAAATAAAGCAAAATATTAAAGATATGTTAAATTTAGATATAAAATATAAATCTGTTTACAAATAGGATACATGTAATAATTTATACCATTTCTACATAAAATAACCTGTAAAGTAAAAAACAAGAAAGATACATTTAATAGTTAATTTTTTAAAAAATGCTTATACTGTATATAAAAATGGGCTCACTGGATATTGGAAAGATTCAGGACCAGGGACAGGGCTCAACACAATGACATATACAATTTGTGTGGACAGACAGAAGTGGTACCAGAACCCTGCTTGTGCCCCAGTACATTGAAGAGACCCCTTGGTAAGTCAGAAAAACATATTATTTTGCCACATGGCAGATATTCGGTGATCTGGTGATTTGGTGATGATCCTGCTTAAAACAATTCATAGATTCCTACAGGAATGGGTCATCATTTTTCACTAGTCCTGTTAAATAAGACAAGGATGCCTTCATCAGTAAAACCAACTACAATAATAAGCAAAAATACTAGCCAGTGGGAAAAGACTGCAATGGAATCTGTTCATCTTCTGGAACAGGTATAAAAAACAACTTTCTTGCACAATCTGGGGCTATTACTTAAGAAGTTCTTAGAAGAAATAAAGAGATCCCATGAACCAGCTGGAGGGAAATACACCAACAGTATAGTTTGATGTGTCCTTATTGACTCCTTATTGACCTGATAGCCAATATTGTAGACATGCTTTGACTCACTTCCAAAGGCCTGTTGCTAATGATCACTAGGCTGATATCACCAAAGGTTAGCTTGGTGAGGCTTGGAAGGCTTCCTTTTGCTGCTACTCCCCTTTTGATTACTTCTTGAAGGCATCTTGAAGGCATCTTTGTAGACTAAGGGTCAGTCCACACAAGCAGATTCGGGGAGATTAGTCGCCCCAGTGACAAATTGCCTCTTCTTCGGGGCAACAATCTCTTGAACTGCCCTCCCCCTGCCCTCCTCTGGCTAAAATAAAAATGACCTGCGGCAATTCACACACGGCACTTCATTTTCCGAAGTTTCCTCATGAGTCAACTTCAGGACGACTTCGGAAAACGAAGCGCCTCGTGTGAATTGCCGCAGGCGGTTTTCATTTTAGCCATGTGGCCTGACCCTAAAAGTTAAAACCTTTACTCAACATTTCAGCATAATTTTTTTTTTTTTTTTTTTGATTGCATGGAGACATGGGTTTGTGAAGTAGATGTCACTGATTGGTGGCAGATATATGTGCAGCAACCTCCCCTCTATTATAGCCTTTGGTTTAAGAAAGTCTGTTTTGATATAAGGAAGTATCAATTAAAGAAGAATTTGATAGAGAAATGTTAAAAAAATTATGACAATATCATTCCAACTGTACTTGACTTTTCTTACTTTAGCAAACATGTGGCCTACAAAAAATGTATGGGCTTATGAGTCTATTTTCTGTCCACTGTTATGTGCTATAAGTTTGGCAATAGTATTCCAGAATACAAGTTGAATTTTAAATTTCATGATAAAACACGACCACACAAAAAAAAAAAATATTTTCCGTAACTGAATTCTGTGTTGCTTTGTAGCTAATCTGATCCCCTACGTTGGCTCGCTGCATTTTGAAGTTAAATCTAAAGGGAACTAATATTTACTCTCTCTGTTCATGCAGTTGGTTTTAAAGTGTACAGTTTTTCTTTTAACCTAGACCACAAACTTGTCAACACGTGCCAAGAGGTTTTACTGTGTTCCATCTGATTTTTAACCAAACCCCAAAGGACTATGTGTTATTTTAAACTATTCACTTACAAAACAGCTATTTGGTAGTTGTTCATAGCCAGAAATGTGTTAAATGTGTACTTCTTTGTAAAAGAAAAGGTCAGAAAACAAAAATAAAGTGTTGTTAAATTTATAAATGATAATGTTTCTCATTCTTTGAGAAGCATTATCATTTATAAATTGATACATTTATAAATTAAAAAATATAATCAAAATATTACACTTCATACGGGGATATTTATTACAAATTGTGGCTAAAAAGCACAAACTCTAAATTTTTCCAGACCTGACAAATTTCTGTGTAAGTCAATGAGAGGTGTATTTTCAACACTCAATCTGTGTTATTTTTTTTCAAACAATGTTCTATTAAATCATGGAATAATGTGATTGCCTGTCATAAAGATTTTTTTCCTGCCAATTAACAAGATCAGGTTTTCAATATTCTAAAATATTCTAGCAATTGAGAAAAAAATGTGATCCTGGAAATACTTTTCCTCTTTTTCTGTTTTCCTCAAATATTCAAAAACATACTTAATGAATAATGAAAAATTATTTTAGGTCCAACTCTAACATACTAGAAGTAAATATAAAGTTGACAATCTCCTTTAAAGTGGACCTGTCACCGAGGCATAAAAATTTGTATACTTTTCTGAGAGCAGTCAGAAGAGCTCAACCCGCACCCGTCTGTGCAGGTCGAGGTTGGCCCGAACGCGCCCAACCTGTGGGTCCCGCGGGTATTATTAGTAGAGGCCACTGCACTCCCCACATTCCCCCTCTCTCTTTACCATTTCATTTTGTAACCAGGGCATGGGGATTGACATCAAGTCCTCCATTCTGGTGCACAAACAAGATTTTGAGATGATACAAGGTTTGCCTTAATGACAGGACCACAAAATGGCTCTGGCCTGCTTGCTATAATCATGAATTCCAGACCAAAGAAAACAAGGTTCAAATAATTTAAACTGTGTAATGAAAGTTTATTTTGCTTGACAAACGTGTTAAAATAGGATTTGAAATATTTTTTTCAGATGACAGGTCCCCTTTAACACTAAGGGACTTATACACTAAAACTCAAATTAATCTCAGTTTTTTATGAAAAAAAAGTTGACCAACCTCCTTCAGCGAATCAGCGAATTGAACTCATTTATCAATAATTTTCACAGTGAAAAGTCTACTTTTCGGATTATTGGACGAAAACCCTGACATTTTTGGATTATCCAGCACAGATGTCAAGAAACAACTGCCATCTATATGACAGGCTTGAGATGGTGTATTTTCAGATTTGGATTTTTAGCATCTTTGGGGTTGTGAAATCTCTAAAAAGATCATTATTTTGCATTGCTTCCAGTGGAAGTCACTTAGAAAAAACCCGTATGTACCCCATTTTTGTGCTGTTTTTTACACGGCAAAGCCTGATGATGTGTGGTGTGTTATCCTTCCCTTTTTACACCACATCATAAATATGCCCCTAAATGTGAATTGTCTTAGAATTCGGCTCTCTACAGGCAAAACAGACTTTTTTGAATGTCTCAAATAGCACATGTTTCAGAAATCAGTAACATAACATGCTAAACCTTTTTCTGGGAAGCAGCTGAACCAAGTGGCAGATTTTGCTTCAAGTTTAACCAACATATAAGGTAATATTTGTGTTGCACAGTCTGCCGATACCAATCACTTAAAGATGTTCCAGAGTCATCAGTAACAGGAAGCTTAACATTCTTCTTCTATTCCCTCATCATCATTAGTCCCAAAATATTATTCCACAGAAGGCACTAAGTTAGTCATTTTCTCCATTGTTTGTTTTATGTCAGATAAGACCTTCCTTCCTTAGAAGTCAATGCTCTTGCACAATCCAAGGTGGGGCATGGGTGGATTCAATTGGTTTTAGGACAAGGCTCCAACTAAAAATTACAAGGCTTCATAGTGAGATGTTTGTGGGGTCTGAAAAAGAAATTTGGATGCTTGGAGTTCTGGTCAGACCGTAGGGAAGACGTTTATGTGGGAATATGCAGTGCAGCCAACTGTTCTGTATCACATGCAATCTGTACTTTGTAATTGGGCGTTGGAAAAAAAAAATTTCCATGTGTATTTTGCTTCTGGGACTCTAAGCAGTCTACAGCTTGTATTGCTACATTTACTTATTCCACTAATTTTCCTGGTACCACCAGGAGTTGTAGTCCAACAGCAGTTATTTGCAGGTTGGACATCCCCTAGATTGCGTTCCCAGCCCTCCCGTAATGTCTTTGTTCCCCAAAATTCATGGTGGTGCAATTATTAACACTGTGGGGGTTATTTATTATAGGTCGAATTTTAGTCCTTTGTGAGGAAACTCAAATCACTCAAATTGATTCAATTTTTTTGAGCGAAAACCACAGAAAAAATTCATGAAGGCAATGAACATGTATGTATGTATATTTTTATTTGTAAAGCGCTCCTTGAGGGCAAAGCACTGTACAACAAAACAATAAATTAGTAGTAACAAACAAGGGGTCATTGGAATAAAAAGTAACAATAAGTGCATTATTAGAATACAATTCACAAAAATATAAAATATAATTACAATGCAGATTAAGTGCTCAGTGTCAAGGAAACAAAAGGCTAGAGGACCCTACCCCGTAGGGCTTACAGTCTAAATGAGCACATCTTCAAATGGTTTAAGAGACCACTGCCATTGACTTCTACATGAACTTGACATGTTTTCGCTGGAGTATTTTTGGATTCAAGATATTTCCAGCTTCAGGGTATAATATATCTCAAAAAATTTAATTTTCCAGTTCGAGTTTTTTTTATCCCAAAAAAAATTGTTTTTCATTTTTAAAATGAAAATTCGAGTTTTGACTGAAAAACTCAAATTTTATCTGGTAATACAACTTGACCTTTAATAAATCAGAACCTGCGTGTATGAGTTTCCTCTTGTCAAGGCCTAGCTGCTCTATTTGGTTGATCAGAACAAGGTTGATATCCAGGCAAAAAATAAAGGGCAGGAAGCGATCAAAGTTGTCAGGAGTCAAAGGAAGAAGGTCAGGCTCCAGGAATCAGTCAATAAAGAATTATAGAGCATATATACATGCATTGCGGCCATGGGCGCCTTCATCTTGGAATTGAAGTGGAGCGCTCCTGACACCTCTACACTTAAGTAATCCAAAAATGAAATGCTTTAGTATGAGTCTTATATCCATTGAGTCGAAAGTCACCACTGTCTATTCAGGGATCTCTGGAGATAAAGAGGACCTCACAATCAGGGCCTGTGTCAAAGTTCAGTCCTGGCTCTCATCACTTTGCAGATAAATGATGCTTTTACTTATGCTAAATCCTCAGCTTTTGAAGGTGAGAGGTATCTCTTTATTCCAATGAGTGCACTCTTGAACCTAGGATTAATACCCATACTGTATCTAATTGTTACCATTTAAAGTTGCAGATAAGACAACTCGGAAAGGCCTTTCTCTGCTGAAAGATGGATGAGAAGCAGTTCACAGACAATTTCCAGGTCACTGGCTAGAGAAGGCTTCTGTCTTCTGCTTATCAGCAATTTAATCTCTCATTTTCCTCTCGTAAAAACATTGATGCTATATAAGGTTTACACAGACTGGAGCAAATCCTAAAATATGTATTATTTATATCTCATCATTTTTTTACGGTATCAATATTCCTGGTTAGTGATGAGTGAATAAATTCGTTGCAAATTTCCGAGTTTCCGAGTGAATAAATTTGTGAAACTGTGGTGAAAATCTGGCGCATCGCCCGTGACAATTTGACGCGCGCCTAAAACTGTCGTGTTTCAAAATTATTCGGACGCCCATTGACTTTGTAAATCGTCGATGGCGTTCAAATTTTTGCAGGCATCAAATTTGACGCCGGCGTCAAAATTTGCGTTTCACAAATTTTTCCTGAATTTCACAGGAAAAATGGGACAAATTAGCCCATCACTAGTCCTAGTTAAGTTGCTTTTGCACAAACAGTTATTTTCCTGCTGCAAACAATGTAGGCATGCTCTACAGCACTTTTGGAAACTGTTTTAAGGACCTGGGGATATAACCATTCCAACTGATACATAGTAGGGCTCATTTACAACCACAGTTATTAATATATTTAAAATGTACAAGTGCATTTTACACATTTAGCTATAGAAGGAATGTGCTTTAAAAAGTTGTGTTTCTGTTACTTTATTGAAAATTTCTTCAAAAACCATACTAGGTCCCACCCATCTGTTCCACTTCCTGCTGCCTCCTTTCCCAGGCTGTGTTGGGGAGCCAGTGGCACTCAGCACACTGCACTGTAGGACAGGAACCAATCAGCAGCTAGGCTGACCTGATAGGGAACAGAAGCCTGTCTTTGCTTGTGTGGCTACAGGGCTGTTATTGGCTGTCCCCCTCCTAATATGCTTCTGGCAGGGACAGTTACACGTAGGACATGTAATAACAATCAAAAAAGTTTGAGTTTTTCTTCAAGAGAAATTACCAAAAAATGTAATTAAAAGTTCAAACCATTTATTAGGACATACAGGTGAAGGCCTGATGCGTTTCGTGCCTGTTGGGGCACTTACTCATAGGCTAATAAACACACCCCTAATCATCCCTTTTAAAAGGGTTGTGACCAATCAGAGCAGTGTATACCTCAACCAATTACAATTGTGAAGACAATCAACAATTTCAAGCGTCTGTTTGCATAAAGGCTGATCTAATCGCACAGATAGAAGCAAGAACGCCACTTTGAATGTCTGTTTGCTTATGAATACTAACAATGGAATACACCAAAAAACAAAAAATATACATGAAAGAAATATTTAAAATATAATACAGAAAGAAAATTCCTAGATAAATATGAAAAATAAATGAATATAAATACACAAGTACTAAAGTTTTTTTTTTCTCTTCTTTTTTTTTTTCATTTACAAGAGGAATGTGATCTGAGTCCCTACTTTTTAGGTCTATACCATATTTTGTTCCCTGGAGTACCTTCCTGTAGTGTCATTTCTCTTGAAGAAAACTCACAACTTTTTTGATTTTTTGTTACATGACTATGCGCCCATGGACTGGGGTGTACTGTGTGTAGATTTCGTCCCTTTTCACTTCATTGCCCTAAATTTGGGTCATTCATTTACAGTGGTGCAGTTATGGACAATTAGCATCAATGTTGTTCAAATTTACGGTTAGGACACGCCCACCCTTCAATTGAAACTCGGACAAGGACCAGAGAACATCTATGGGAAGCACCAAAAAAGGGGCTAATTTAGAAGACAATATAGTATACACAATTGCCTACAAAATTGTGGGGTTTAATTGATTCTAAGAGCTGATCCTGATAGTTTAGATTAATTCTGTATATTAGTATTGTTGTTAATTAAGGTTCTAAGTGGCTTTGTAAGTAAAGTTAATATTTTACACTTTCCCCATATTAGTGTTATCTTTTTTTTCAAATTAAGGGGTCCTCAAGGTCCCAAATGGAGTATCTTATAATATACAGCATCTTTCCATGGAAAGGCAATGGCACATGGAACATTTTGTCACTCATGATAAATCTTGGTTATTGAGGGTGACAAAACGTTCCTCCTATTTCCACCAGCTAAAATGCAAATCACTGGGATCCGAAGTATCCCAACGTTTCCTCGCAAGGCAACTTCAGCCAACTTCATGTTGCGTCATTTGCAAGCTACTGGTCAATACAATCACAAGACACTCTTTCAGACTGCCTAACCAGGACAATACAATACAATAGTATTATACAATAGTAAAGCTCCTTGGGAAAGTCACCTGTGTGACCCCACTCTAAAAGTCAAACAGTGAGAAGAGAGATATGCAGGAGATGAAGAAAGAAAGAAAATGCGCAATAGATGAAATACAAGCCAAGAAACAGAGGCAAAGTCTGTAGCTCACCTAATGATTAATCACCAGCAAGTGTGAAGATATGAGTCCATTCTTTGTTTTCCGTGACTCCAAGAGATAACACCAGGTTAGTTGATGTGACAAAGAGCTTTAGGGTTCTGCTACTGTTACACTGTGTGATTTTGGCATATGGGGATAATCTCAAGATAATCCTTTATCTGAGTTTTGACCAAGCTAATCAAGAAGTGGAAAAGCAGATGTGAAGTCCTCCAATTTAATGTCCCGATTCTCCTTTTGAAGTGATAGATTAATGATGCATATCAGATGGCTGACCTTGCTAGAGAATGGATGTCACTGTGCAGGATACTTGGGATGGCTACGGGATGATGCATGTCTATGAGCTGTTACTGATAATTAAAATAAATGCCTCCTAATCCATTTTATCTGCACTTGCCTTTTAAGGGAACACTTGTGCTAAAATACAAGCTGCTTGGATAGAATAAGGCATGTTATAACAACCCTACATACAAGGACTCATCTCTTGGCAAGCATCTCAAGAACGCTAGGGTTGTCTGCAGAAGCAATATGGCTGCAATTCTGATGGAGAGGTGCATGGCAATAAAGAAGTGATGGAATATTTTATTACTGTTGCTATTCAAGTCACCAGTTGGGTCTGTTATAGGGATGTAGCGAACGTCGGAAAAAAAGTTCGCGAACATATTCGCGAACTTGCGCAAAAATGCGAGCGGTTCACGAACGGTTCGCGAACCCCATAGACTTCAATGGGAAGGCGAACTTTAACATCTAGAAAAGACATTTCTGGCCAGAAAAATGATTTTAAAGTTGTTTAAAGGGTGCAACGACCTGGACAGTGGCATGCCAGAGGGGGATCAAGGGCAAAAATGTATCTGAAAAATCTGCCTGTGTGTGCTTGGAAGAGATAGTGTAGGGGGAGAGCTGTTAGTGATTTCAGGGACAGATGATAGTAAGTTTGCTGGCTAGTAATCTGCTTGATACTGCTCTGTATTGGAGGGACAGAAGTCTGCAGGGATTTGAGGGACATTTTAGCTTAGGTAGCTTTGCTGGCTAGTAATCTACTGTTCTCTTTAAACAACTGCCATACGTTGACCTTGTAGGCATTGTTTGCCCAGTTTTTTTGGACGCAGCCACTGAAGCACAGTTGCCAGAAAAAATATGCCATATAAATGCTGAAAATAGTCATTTTTCGCCATACGTTGACCTTGTAGACATTGTTTGCCCAGTTTTTTTGGACGCAGCCACTGAAGCACAGTTGCCAGAAAAAATATGCCATATAAATGCTGAAAATAGTAATTTTTCGCCATACGTTGACCTTGTAGACATTGTTTGCCCAGTTTTTTTGGTTGCAGCCACTGAAGCACAGTTGCCAGAAAAAATATGCCACATAAATGCTGAAAATAGTCATTTTTTGCCATATACGTTGAGTCAACGTATGGCAAAAAATGACTATTTTCAGCATTTATATGGCATATTTTTTCTGGCCTCTGTGCTTCAGTGGCTGTGGCCAAAAAAACTGGGCAAACAATGCCTACAAGGTCAACGTCGTTGACCTTGTAGGCATTGTTTGCCCAGTTTTTTTGGCCACAGCCACTGAAGCACAGAGGCCAGAAAAAATATGCCATATAAATGCTGAAAATAGTCATTTTTTTTGGTCGCAGCCACTGAAGCACAGTTGCCAGAAAAATTATGCCATATAAATGCTGAAAATATAAATTTTTTTGGTTGCAGCCACTGAAGCACAGAGGCCAGAAAAATTATGCCATATAAATGCAGAAAATATGCATTTTTTTGGTCGCAGCCACTGAAGCACAGTTGACAGAAAAATTATGCCATATAAATGCTGAAAATATAAATTTTTTTGGTTGCAGCCACTGAAGCACAGAGGCCAGAAAAATTATGCCATATAAATGCAGAAAATATGCATTTTTTTGGTCGCAGCCACTGAAGCACAGTTGCCAGAAAAATTATGCCATATAAATGCTGAAAATAGTAATTTTTTTGGTTGCAGCCACTGAAGCACAGAGGCCAGAAAAATTATGCCATATAAATGCTGAAAATATGCATTTGTTTGGTCGCAGCCACTGAAGCACAGTTGACAGAAAAATTATGCCATATAAATGCTGAAAATATAAATTTTTTTGGTTGCAGCCACTGAAGCACAGAGGCCAGAAAAATTATGTCATATAAATGCAGAAAATAGGCATTTTTTTTGTCGCAGCCACTGAAGCACAGAGGCCAGAAAAAATTAAACCAGTAGGGTTTGCACCCTAGTTTGTAACGGTGGCGGAGGGAGGAGGAGGACGCTAAAGGACAGCTGTGTGTGGAGTCATGAGGCTTGAAGAGAAGGACAGCTGCATAGAAGTCAGAACAAGTCTTCCGGCGTGCAGTAACCCTCCGAGATCCACCCTCATTCATTTTAATAAAGGTCAGGTAATCGACACTTTTGTGACCTAGGCGAGTTCTCTTCTCAGTTACAATCCCTCCTGCTGCACTGAAGGTCCTTTCTGAGAGCACACTTGAGGCTGGGCAGACAAGAGGTTCATGGCAAATTGTGACAGCTCTGGCCACAGATCAAGCCTGCGCACCCAGTAGTCCAGGGGTTCATCGCTCCTCAGAGTGTCGATATCTGCAGTTAATGCCAGGTAGTCCGCTACCTGCCGGTCGAGGCGTTCTTTGAGGGTGGATCCAGAAGGGTTGTGGCGCTGCCTTGGACAGAAAAACATTTGCATGTCTGACGTTACAGACTGGCCAAAGGGCTTTGTCTTGCTTGCAGGTGTGCTCGTGGCAGGATTACTGGCACCTCTGCCCCTGGAATGTTGATGAGTTCCTGAAGTGACATCACCCTTAAAAGCATTGTACAACATGTTTTGCAGGCTGGTTTGTAAATGCCGCATCTTTTCGGACTTGTGGTATGTTGGTAACATTTCTGACACTTTATGCTTGTACCGAGGGTCTAGTAGCGTTGCGACCCAGTACAGGTCCTTCTCCTTAAGCCTCTTGATACGGGGGTCCTTCAACAGGCATGACAGCATGAAAGACCCCATTCTCACAAGGTTGGATGCAGAGCTATCCATCTCCGCTTCCTCATTATCAAGGACTGCATCATCCACGGTCTCCTCCCCCCAGCCACGTACAAGACCAGGGGTCCCCAAAAGGTCACCACTAGCCCCCTGGGAAGCCTGCTCCTGTTGGTCCTCCTCCTCCTCCTCCACAAAGCCACCTTCCTCCTCTGACTCCACTTCTGGCACCTCTCCCTGCGTTGCAGCAGGTGCCTGGGTTCGTTCTGGTGATTCCGACCAGAAATCGTGCGCTTTCCAGCTCCTCGTCACGCTGGTCTACAGCCTCATCTGTCACTCGTCGCACGGCACGCTCCAGGAAGAAAGCGAAGGGTATTAGGTCGCTGATGGTGCCTTCGGTGCGACTGACCATATTTGTCACCTCTTCAAAAGGTCGCATGAGCCTGCAGGCATCGCGCATAAGCACCCAGTAACGGGGGAAAAAAATCCCCAGCTGTGCAGATCCAGTCCTACCACCCAGTTCAAAAAGGTACTCGTTGACGGCCCTTTGTTGTTGCAGCAGACGTTCCAACATAAGGAGCGTTGAATTCCAGCGAGTCTGGCTGTCAGAAATCAAACGCCTGACTGGCATGTTGTAGCGCTGCTGAATGTCAGCAAGGCGTGCCATGGCTGTGTAGAACGTCTGAAATGGGCCGACACCTTTTCTGGACTGGGTGAGAACGTCCTGGAATCCTGGGTACTTGGAGACAAAAACGTTGGACTATTAAATTTAACACATGTGCCATGCAGGGCACATGTGTTAAATTGCCTAGTCTCAACGCTGCCAACAGATTGCTTCCATTGTCACACACCACTTTTCCGATCTGCAGTTGGTGTGGGGTCAGCCACCGATCGGCCTGTGACTGCAGAGATGACAGGAGTACAGATCCGGTATGGTTTTTGCTTTCCAGGCACGTCATCCCCAAGACAGCGTGACAACGGCGTACCTGGCACGTCGAATAGCCTAGGGGAGCTGGGGGTGCACAGGTGTGGAGGAGGAGAAGGAGGACCCAGCAGCAGAGTAAGAAGAAGAAGAAGACGAGGTAGAGAGCGATGGAGGAGTAGAGGTGGTGGCAGAACCGCGTGCAATCCGTGGCGGTGACACCAACTCCACTGTTGTTGTTGAGCTACCCATTCCTGCTTCCCAGCCATTACCAAGTTCACCCAGTGGGCAGTGTAGGTGACATACCTGCCCTGACCATGCTTGGAGGACCATGCGTCAGTAGTCCATATGGACCTTTGGCCCAACACTAAGTGACAGAGATGCGGTAACTTGGCTCTGCACATGTTGGTACAGGTGTGGTATTCCTTTTTAGAAAAAAAATTGCGGCTGGGTACCTTCCACTGCGGTGTCCCAATTGCTACAAATTTGCGGAAGGCCTCAGAGTCCACCAGCTGGTATGGTAAAAGCTGGCGGGGCTAAGAGTGCAGACAAGCCAGCTGTCAGACGCCGGGCAAGGGGGTGACAGTCAGACATTGGCTTCTTACGCTCAAACATGGCCTTCACAGAAACTTGGCTGGTGGCAGATGACTGGGAATGGGAACAGGGTTCAAGGTGGAAGGCGGAGTGGAGGGTGGTTCAGACGGGTCAAGAGAGAGCAGAGGTAGAGCAGTAAGATGCTGGACCAGAAGGAGTGTGGCTTTTAGTTTGCCTGTTGCCTTTGAAGTTTGCTCCCAAAGTGTGCTTTGTGCTTGCCGCTCATGTGCCTTCGCATAGAATTGTTACCTATGTGGCTGTTGGGCTTACCAAGGCTCAGTTTCTGACTGCACTCATTGCAAATTACAATGCTTTTGTCAGAGGCACACACATTAAAAAATCCCACACTGCTGACTTTTTGGAAGTGTGCGATCTGGCGGTAACAGTAGAAGTTGGCGGAGTTGGCGGTATTGGCGGCAATGGCGGCGGTGCGTTGGCCGGCTGAACACACAGGTGCCCGATACATGTTGTTGCCCTAACTGATCCCTGCGGGCTGTCCTTGCTTCTTCTAAGTTCTTATTCTCTCCTACTGCCTCTCTGACTCTCCGTCTCTCCATCTGAACTACCCTCCTCTTGCTCTCTTCTACTAGGCACCCACAAAACATCAATCTCCTCATCATCATTCTCCTCAGATGCATCAATTTCTTCTGACACATCACAGAAGGAAGCAGCAGCGGGACCTCCTCCTCATCACTCATTATGTCCATCTCTATCGTGTTTCTCTGCCAGAATTAAATCTGGTGTAAGGTCCTCATCTCCTTCATCTTCTTCTGGCAATAATGGTTGCGCATTACTCAGTTCAAGAAACTCATTGGAAAATAACTCCTCTGACCCCAGTGAAGAAGGGGCACCGGTGGTGGAGGAAGTGTTACGTGGGGGTGGCCATAGCAGTGGAGGATGAGGAGGATGTTGTGGTAAAGTTAGAAACGGTAGAGGATGGGGTGTGCTGTGTAAGCCAGTCAACTACCTCTTCAGCATTTTGGAGTTCAGGGTCATTGGCTTTTTAAAACTGGGCAATTTGCTAGGGCCACAGGATTGCATAGCAGCACGGCCCCTAGCACGGCCTCTGCGTGGCGGCCTTGCCTTTGCCTGGCATTTATTTTTAAAAAAACAACAACAACAACAAAACTCAGTTGGTTTTTTCTGGAAACGATAATACACACAGCTAGATGGCGGGTTGAAGAAAACACTGTGCAAAATAATGCCTACAAAGTCAAACGTATACACTACTACAGCGGTGGATACGGATTACGTAAAATATATGAATGCTGCTTGAAAAAAAGTAACTCAAGTGGTTTTTATTTCAGACGAGATATATTATAATATATTTAGACAAAATGTGACAAGGTCAGCACAGCTCGATGGCGGGTTGAAGAAAACAGTGTGCAAATAATGCCTACAAGGTCAACGTATACACTACTACAGCGGTGGATACGGATTACGTAAAATATATGAATGTGCTTGAAAAAAAGTAACTCAAGTGGTTTTTTCTAGAGACGATAATATTATCAATATTTAGACAAAATGTGAACAAGGTCACACAGCTCGATGGCGGGTTGAAGAAAACAGTGTGCAAATAATGCTACAAGGTCAACGTATACACTACTACAGCGGTGGATACGGATTACGTAAAATATATGAATGCTGCTTGAAAAAAAGTAACTCAAGTGGTTTTTCTAGAGACGATAATATTATCAATATTTAGACAAAATGTGAACAAGGTCACACAGCTCGATGGCGGGTTGAAGAAAACAGTGTGCAAATAATGCCTACAAGGTCAACGTATACACTACTACAGCGGTGGATACGGATTACGTAAAATATATGAATGCTGCTTGAAAAAAAGTAACTCAAGTGGTTTTTCTAGAGACGATAATATTATCAATATTTAGACAAAATGTGAACAAGGTCACACAGCTCGATGGCGGGTTGAAGAAAACAGTGTGCAAATAATGCCTACAAGGTCAACGTATACACTACTACAGCGGTGGATACGGATTACGTAAAATATATGAATGCTGCTTGAAAAAAAGTAACTCAAGTGGTTTTTCTAGAGACGATAATATTATCAATATTTAGACAAAATGTGAACAAGGTCACACAGCTCGATGGCGGGTTGAAGAAAACAGTGTGCAAATAATGCCTACAAGGTCAACGTATACACTACTACAGCGGTGGATACGGATTACGTAAAATATATGAATGCTGCTTGAAAAAAAGTAACTCAAGTGGTTTTTCTAGAGACGATAATATTATCAATATTTAGACAAAATGTGAACAAGGTCACACAGCTCGATGGCGGGTTGAAGAAAACAGTGTGCAAATAATGCCTACAAGGTCAACGTATACACTACTACAGCGGTGGATACGGATTACGTAAAATATATGAATGCTGCTTGAAAAAAGTGACTCCGGTGTTTTTCTGGAGACGGTAATATTATGGATATTTAGACAGAATGGGAACAAGGTCACACAGCTCGATGGCGAGTTGAAGAAAACAGTGTGCAAATAATGCTACAAGGCCAACGTATACACTACTACAGCGGTGGATACGGATTACGTAAAATATATGAATGCTGCTTGAAAAAAGTGACTCCGGTGTTTTTTCTGGAGACGGTAATATTATGGATATTTAGACAGAATGGGAACAAGGTCACACAGCTCGATGGCGGGTTGAAGAAAACAGTGTGCAAATAATGCCTACAAGGCCAACGTATACACTACTACAGCGGTGGATACGGATTACGTAAAATATATGAATGCTGCTTGAAAAAAGTGACTCCGGTGTTTTTTCTGGAGACGGTAATATTATGGATATTTAGACAGAATGGGAACAAGGTCACACAGCTCGATGGCGGGTTGAAGAAAACAGTGTGCAAATAATGCCTACAAGGCCAACGTATACACTACTACAGCGGTGGATACGGATTACGTAAAATATATGAATGCTGCTTGAAAAAAGTGACTCCGGTGTTTTTTCTGGAGACGGTAATATTATGGATATTTAGACAGAATGGGAACAAGGTCACACAGCTCGATGGCGGGTTGAAGAAAACAGTGTGCAAATAATGCCTACAAGGCCAACGTATACACTACTACAGCGGTGGATACGGATTACGTAAAATATATGAATGCTGCTTGAAAAAAGTGACTCCGGTGTTTTTTCTGGAGACGGTAATATTATGGATATTTAGACAGAATGGGAACAAGGTCACACAGCTCGATGGCGGGTTGAAGAAAACAGTGTGCAAATAATGCCTACAAGGCCAACGTATACACTACTACAGCGGTGGATACGGATTACGTAAAATATATGAATGCTGCTTGAAAAAAGTGACTCCGGTGTTTTTTCTGGAGACGGTAATATTATGGATATTTAGACAGAATGGGAACAAGGTCACACAGCTCGATGGCGGGTTGAAGAAAACAGTGTGCAAATAATGCCTACAGGGCAAATAATGCCTAAAAGGTCAACTTATACACTACTACAGCGGTAGTAAAATAAAAAAAAGTAAAATAAAAAAAAATGAATATTAAAAAAAAAAAATTAAAGTTGGTGCTGCTGAACTACTAGGAGCAGCAGATTAGCACACCAGTCCCACTCCCCAACACTGCTAGACTAATAGCACTGGGCTCTTATAGTAGTAGTAGTAGTAGTAGTAGTAAAACAACAAAAAAATAAATAAAAGCAGTCCTTACAAGGACTACTGTTATTGCAGCAGTCAGCAGATGAGATCAGAAGCAGGACAGCTGCCCACTGCAGCTACATACAGAGCACTGCAGTAGAAGGTAGATTACTAGCCAGCAAAGCTACCTAAGCTAAAATGTCCCTCAAACCCCTGCAGACTTCTGTCCCTCCAATAACAGAGCAGTATCAAAACGATTACTAGCCAGCAAACTTTCAACTGTCCCTGAAATCACTAACAGGCAGCAGCTCTCTCCCTACACTATCTCTTCAGCACACACAGGCAGAGTGAAAAAACGCTGCAGGGCTTCGGTTTTTATAGGGAAGGGGAGTGGTCCAGGGGAGAGCTTCCTGATTGGCTGCCATGTACCTGCTGGTCTGGGGTGAGAGGGCAAAAAAAGCGCCAACAATGGCGAACCCAAAATGGCGAACGTCGCGCGACGTTCGCGAACTTCCGGCGAGCGCGAACACCCGATGTTCGCGCGAACAAGTTCGCCGGCGAACAGTTCGCGACATCTCTAGTCTGTTATTAGAATTGTGGACATTCTGTTATTCTGATAGGCCTCTACTTCTTGGCTACTGGTTACTTTTAGCCACACAAATGCCAATATTTCCAACAAAGACAAAAATAAATACAGATATGGTATCAGTTAACTGGAAACCCATTATCCAGAAAGCTCTGGAAGGACATCTCCCATAGACTCAAATAAATCAAATTTTTACAAATATTTCTCTGTAATAATAAAACAGTAGGGATGCACCAAATGCACTATTTTGTATTTGGCGGAACCCCTTAAATCCTTCGCAAAAGGTTCAGCCGAATACCGAACTGAATCCTAATTTGCATATGCAAATTAGGGGTGGGAAGGGGAAAGCATTTTTTACTTCCTTGTTTTGTGACAAAAGGAGACGCGATTTCCCTCCCCGCCCCTAATTTGCGTATGCAAATTATGATTCGGTTCGGCCTGGTAGAAGGATTCAACCGACTCCAAATCCTGCTGAAAAAGGCCGAATCCTGGCCGAATCCCAAACCGAATCCTGGATTCGGTGCATCTCTAAAAAACAGTACCTTGTACCTGATCCCAACTAAGACATAATTAATTATTGGTAGCAGAATGATCCTATTTGGTGTGATTAATGTTTAAATACTTTTTTAGCAGACAGTGTATGGAGATCCAAATTATGGAAATACCCTTTATCCAGAAATCCCCCGATCCTGAGCATTCTGGATAACAGGTCTCATACCTGTATTTTAGGTACTCACATCCTTGTAAAAGCACCACAGATGCTCACTTCCTCACTCACAGTGAACAGGAGGTGTGTAAGAGCATAGTCTGCAAGAAAATGTCATGCTGCTTTTGTTTGATATACAGTATATATTTTTAATTACAAATGCCAATAAAAATGATTGAAAATGAAGGGAATTCAGCTTAGTGCATGGATCTATATATTTATATATAGTGGAGGCTGGAGGCGAAAGTGGGACATAATTACTAGAGAGTAAATTTAAGTGATTAATAAGTTCCCATGAACGAAAAAAGTCGAGGAAGGTTAGCACTATAATTTGCTCAAAAAAACACCAAGAGTTTCAAAATATGAAATAATCCCTGGCATAGATCTTAAACATTTATAATGCTGGATATTATCCCAGTAAAATAATTTATTGTGGTTTGAGTCAATGCCTCCCAGGATTTATTTCAAGGCATCTTAGGTTCAGGGTCCTATCTGCACTTTAATGTTCCCCATGTGGGTGTGGGGTCCCTTCAGAGTACTTTGTATGCTTCTCAAAAACATACAGCTGAGTGATCTGTGGCAGGTATCAATGTAAAAAAAGTCATCACTGTAACTGTAACTATACACATAAAACACATAAAGCACATTAAAGGGATACCGTCATGGGAATTTTTTTTTTTTTTTTTCAAAATGAATCAGTTAATAGTGCTGATTCAGCTGAATTCTGCACTGAAATCCATTTCTCAAAAGAGCAAACAGATTTTTTATATTCAATTTTGAAATCTGACATGGGGCTAGACATATTGTCAATTTCCCGGCTGCCCCAAGTCATGTGAATTATGCTCTGATAAACTTCAACCACTCTTTACTGCTGTACTGCAAGTTGGAGTGATATCCCCCCCCCCCCTCCCCAGCAGCCTAACAACAGATAGCAGCTCCCTAACACAAGATAACAGCTGCCTGGTAGATCTAAGAACAACACTCAATAGTAAAAACCCATGTCCCACTGAGATTCCTTCAGTTACATTGAGAAGGAAAAACAGCAGCCTGCCAGAAAGCATTCCTAAAAGCATCCTAAAGTGCAGGCACAAGTCACACAACCAGGGGCAGCTGGGAAATTGACAAAATGTCTAGCCCCATGTCAGATTTCAAAATTGAATATAAAAAAATCTGTTTGCTCTTTTGAGAAATGGATTTCAGTGCAGAATTCTGCTGGAGTAGCACTATTAACTGATGTGTTTTGAAAAAAAAACGTTTTCCAATGACAGGATCCTTTTAAACATTTTCCCATACAATCTCCGTCCTTTACTCAACAAACAATCATATAATTGTACTTGTCTCATGGACAAATATCAGGTCATTTATTGGCAGTTGTGTCCAGAATTGTAAACCGCCATGTTTTTACCCACATGGCAGAGATTTTTCCTGCAATTCTAGTGTCATTGCCTAAGCAAAGAGGAGATGCACCTGATACAATTGATACCGTGAGCCAAAGTTGCTTCATTTCTTGTGCTCTATGTCAAAAGGACATCTGCACCTTATTCTTTGGAGTGGATTAGTGATGGGCGAATTTATTCGGCAGTAGCGAATACGCGGCGAATTTGCACGGTTCGCCGCCGGTGAAAAAAATTGCGCCCGCAAAAAATTTCCGAAAAACCTGGACACCATTTTGTGTTTCGCAAATTCGCCCATCACTAGAGTGGATATTCATGACATCAATGGACTCCGTTTTAGATGGTGGTAGCCTCTTGCATAATTGTGCATAATTCATAACAGGGGGTGGAAGGAAGGCTGTGTTGCCAAGAAAAATTATACAGAAGTGCAAGGAGAGGCTTTGGACAAAAGGGTCATTCATGACCTCAAGTGCAGTGTGCCAGCCAATACAATTTATGTTGTGCTAACGAGCGAGGAGGAGGTGCTTCTCCGGGATGTTGCAAGTCAAATCGCCGAAATGTGGAAATCCGCCGCTAATTCATGCCTGCCAAATTTATTCGCCCATCACTACTACTTTTTATTACTTATCTTTCTATTCAGGCCTCTCCTATTCATATTCCAGTCTCTTATTCAAACTAATGCATGGTTGCTAGGGTAATTTGGACTCTAGCAACCAGATTTCTGAAATTGCCAACTGGAGAGCTGCTGAATAAAAAGCTAAATAGGTCAAAAACCACAAATAATAAAAAATGAAAACCAATGGCAAATTGTCTCAGAATATTCCTCTCTACGTCATACAAACAGTTAATTCAAAGGTGAACAACCCCTTCAACTGGACACTAACAAGAAAAGTACAACATTTTGCCAATAAAAAGAGTAAAAATCACCCTGGAATTAGTGAAGGAAACATTTTTTTGCCAATATTCTTGTTTGCACCTCTGCCATGGGTGAATATATATATACAAAAACTAAATTTTGCCCATGCACTAATGATGCCATTTATTAAAGATACTTACTTCCGAACACGTTCCTTCCACTTACAGATTTTGGCACCAAGCGCCACTGTACTGATGAATTACATGCATGTCTCTATTGATACTATCAAACCCTGAAGGGACCACCACCCTGTATCTCAAGGTTTCCACTGCAGGCTGCGTCAATGGGCATAGCAGACTTGTGCCAAAAGAATCCCGTATAACCGTATAAGTGTCTTTTGAACATATATAAATATATTTTTCATTCCATGGAATTTTTGATAGGGCATGAATAAATATATAAATTATTAATATGAATTTATACATATGAGGGGTTGCAGCAGGTGGAAGAACCCAAGCCTGAAGATCAATTAGATTAGGATTTTTTGGGTGAATTCCCTTGTTCTTCTTGTTCTTATCTGAAGCCTCACTGTGCAATGTGTCAGGACCCCTATGTTGTTTTCCTAAATATTCTTGGAAATGTAGCAGCTGTTCATTTGTTCATTTTCCGAGTGTTGGCCTGGGATGTGTGGGGCCCACCAGGGCTTTCACCCCAGAGCCCCCACCCTAGTTGCAAAACTCAGAGCCAGCCTACTCTGGCCTTACCCCAGGCGGGGAAGGAATGCAGAATATCCTGGAGCAGGGAGCAAGCCTGGTTCAATGGGCCCATAAGGACAGAGGGCCCACCAGGTTTTGTTGGACCTGATGGCCCAATCAACCCTAAATTTACCTGTAAACTTGTTCCTTGTCCAAGTCTAAAGTCTGAAGGCAACTAAATGCACAATGTGATGGGCACCAAAATATTTTTTTTTGGACATACCTTTTTTTATTACTAATTTAGACCAACCCACCTATCTGAGCATGCAAGATCAATTAAGTGCACATCATGTAAAATAAATTGAAGGGAACATTGCTCTCTATAATATGAAAATATAATATCTGTTGATTTTCAAGAAAGTGCACATGCATCTGCGCGAAACCTGAAGATGAGCAACGCAAACACCATGTCTCATTCACCTACATGTTATAAATGAATAAATTGGTAGCCTGTTTGTAGTGGGACAGAGATAGACTAAAAGGATCATGAGCAGCAGCTGATAAGGGATATGTTAATGATTGGTGGAATTTCAGAATAATCAGAAGACAGGACCCCTTTATGAGAATGCAAGAAGTGTCCAAAGCAACGTTGAGGTTGTGTTTGCTCAGCCTTACAAGCCGTTAATTGCCAAAAGAAAACACTTTGATCTCAGTAAGGTGTTAATTTGTAGGATTTGAGTGTGATGCTGGGATCTAACACAACAAGGCCCCCTGTGCAAACACACCCAGTTACCTAGTATGCTATTATTGACATCACTATCTAACGTGTATTCATTTACACAATTGTTTGAAGACAAGGCCGTGTGTCAATAAAAGAATTAGGCTGGACACCTTGGGTCCATCAGTTTTTATCTGAGTTTGCTAACAGGAACAGTAGGTGACACAAAGAGAAGGCTTCAAAGTTCTCAAGAACTTCACTGAGGGCTCCCACTGTTTGCAGGTTTAGCAGGAGCAAACAATAAGTGGTAAGCCTTGGGCACCTAGATTGAAGTGTAGGTCCATCAGCAAACACAAAGCTTTCTACGTGCACAATCCTCCATTCGACGGAAGAACCCAATGCATTTGTTTTATTCAAATGATTAGCAACTCTATCCTTTCTCATTAAAAGGTCATTAGAAACATGATCTTCTTTAAAGGGGAAGAAAAGGAGAATACATGAGTGAATTAAAAACATGCAAAAGTTCAAAGGTTTTTTTTTTTTAAGGTCAGATAAGACTGGGAGCTCATTTGACGGCAGTGATTTATCTTAACCCTGTAATTGCTGAAAAGCTTTACATTGCAATGAATAAAAACTGCATGACCATTGATTAGCCTGGGGTTCAGCTTATTTTTTCCCACAACTCTAATTTAAATCTAAGGTTTTTTTGGATTTTTTGTGGTTCAAGCTCTGTTGGTTCTGGGGCTACTTAGTAATAATGTTACAGATATATACATTGTAACCCTAGGCCAATGTTCCTAGATAATCCATGTTTAGATGAATCAACTCATGAGACTCATGAGACTTAGTATTATAAATACTACCCCAGAACCAAAGGATCCCTAATCCAGCAACTGGTTATACAGAAAGCTCCAAATTAAGGGAAGGCTACTAAAAAAATGTGCATGGTTTATCAATGGTAGCATCTAGATAATGATATACCCTTTTGACTTATAGAGGAAGAATGAAGAAATGTTAATAGCCTCTCCTTGTTAATAACGGTTTCATTCAATTGATCAATTCAGTTACTCATTATTATCTAAAACCTGTTGAGGTCATGTAGACGTCAATGGTAGATGTCCCTGAAGTTGTTTCTCGACATTGTGATCTGCGCTGGATAATCTAAATCTAAATCCAGGGTTTTTTCACCCGATAATCTTAAAAACTATTAAAAGTGAAAATTCTATAAAATCGAGTTTTTAGAGTGCCAATCGTACGATACGAATTGACTCTCGATTTTGTCGCTCTGATTTTTTTAAGAAAAATGATTGATTCATGAGTTCAATTCATGGAAGAGAGTTTGGTGGGCTTTGTTTTCATGAAATATATTGATCAATTTGAGTTTAAGTAAATAAGCCCCTAAGGGGCCAATTTATTAGGTATCAGAGCTTTTTGAAACCATGATTAAACTCTATTTCTCTAGAATCATGAATGCCATGAAAGTTATTAAAAGATCCGTATATGAAAAGTATGAACATTAAAAAGTGCAGAACAAAATTATTATCTTTAAAAATGATTTCCCTTTTCTCTGTAATAATAAAACAGTAGCTTGTACTTGATCCCAACTAAGATATAATTAATCCTTATTGAGGCAAAGCTAATCGGCTAGCTTTGGGTTTATTTCATGTTTAAATGATTTTGGGCAGATGTAAGGAACGAAGATCCAATTTATGGAAAGATTCCTCATCTGGAAACCCCCAGACCCCAATCATTCTGGATAACAGGTCCCATACCTGTAAATGGGAACTGTGTTATCTGGAAACCCATTATCCAGAAAGCTCTGATTTACAGGAAGGCCATCTCCCATAGACTCCATTTTAATTAAATAAAGTTATAGTTAAAATTTATAAAAATGATTTCCTTTTTCTCTTTAATATTAAGACAGTACACTAAAATTCATTTCTCAAAAGAGCAAACAGATTTTTTCATATTCAATTTTGAAATCTGACATGGGGCTAAACATATTGTCAATTTCCCAGTTGCCCCACGTCACGTGACTTGTGCCTGCACTTTAGGAGAAAGATGTTTTGAAAAAAACATGTTTTCTGATGACAGGATCCCTTTAAGGCATGGAGATCCAAATTACAGAAAGACCCCCTTATCTGGAAAACCCAGGTACCATACCTGTAATGATGTCATTTGGAAGGTACAGAAAGTTAACAAGGTTTGAGGAATAGATTAGAGGCAAATGAATCTGATGAACAGATTTCAAGTTATAGTGTTTGGGGTAGGGATAGGAAGTAATGGGATTTGGGGGATAGATAACAGATGACAGATAATAGAGGTTGATTGATGATGAAAGGTAATGGTGTTTAAAGTGTAGATAAAAGGTAATAAAGCTGGAGGAAGAGATGGGAAGTATTATCATTTTGGGGGGGGTATACAAGAGATCATGTAGGTTGAGGGATGGATAAGGGGTAATAAAGTTTGAGGGATAGGTAAGTGCAGGCCAGGTGCCAAGAGCAAAATATAAGTGCAATGTGGCATGTTTAACACCTTGGGGCAGATTTACTAAAGGGCGAATTGGCTAACACTAGTGACATTTCACCAGAAATCACATCAGCAGGGACATCGCCAATTTACCAACAAATGAAGGCGACAATCCGCTAGCGAATGGGACCGTCGCTAAAGTTCACTCACACTCTATCGGTAAAGTGTGAATTTTACTGAACGCCAGAGTTGTCTTCCCTACCTCAGACCAGGAGAACTGCTAAAAGGAAGCTACATCTTCCTCAATCTTATGTCAGTTACATCATATGCTGTCTGCCGGAAATGCTTTAAAGTTGTAAAAACGCTGGCAACTTGTCCTTTTTTTTTAAGCGGGATTGCCTGCAAAAGTAGGGATGCACCGAATCCAGGATTCAGTTTGGGATTTGGCCAGGATTCGACCTTTTTCAGCAGGATTCGGATTTGGCCGAATGCTTCTGCCTGGCCGAACCGAATCCGAATCCTAATGTGCATATGTAAATTAGGGGTGGGTAGGGAAATCACATGACTTTTCGTCACAAAAGGAGATTTTTTTCCACTTTTTCTTTTCCTGAACCTAATTTGCATATGCAAATTCGGATTTGGCTCAGTATTCGGCCGAATCTTTCACCAAGGATTCGGGGATTCGGCCGAATCCCAAATAGTGGATTCGGTGCATCCCTATGTAAAAGTCCTAACTGTTTGGGTTAACATTGGGTTAACATTTTTCCCCAGACATTTGAGGGGCATGGGACTTTCATTTTAGGGTGAGCTCATATGTAAGGTATTATAGGATCTCTTTTGTCTTTATTTATTTGTAATAAAAAGTGACCACTTCAAGCATTTGCACCAACATCTCTCGTTAGCATAATTTGCGATTTAAAAGCTCACACTGCCGAAGTAACGCTAGCGAAAAGTTGCTGGCATTCGTGACAATTCATCATTTAGTGAATCTGCCCCCTTGGGTGTTAAAATCTTAATTACCCCCTTGAATACAACCTTGCCTGCTTTTGGAACGTAGGCATTTCCCCACCCACCAATACATGTCCTCTAAAGTAGGCCATAGACGCAACGATCCGATCGTACGAATCATGGATTCGTATGATTTTCGGACCGTGTGTGGAGAGTCCCGTCATTTTTCGTCCGGCGGAGATCGGTCGTTTGGTCGATCGGACCGGTTAGAATTGTCCTTTATCCACGTAAGGCAGTGCCAGCAAGGTGATACGGACAGGACTACCTTGCACCTAGCACTTATAACACTGGATTTGGGCCTGTATTCTGAACTGTGAAAACGTCTGCATTAAATTTCTTGAAGTCTAAAACACCATTACATCCCGTAAATCTTTCAAATACAGATCTGTCTCCGGCAACATTAAAGCTGGCCATAGATGCAAAGATTTGACCGTACGAATCTCCATTTCGTACGATTTACGGCCTGTGTGTGTAGCGCCATGAAATTTTTGTGCCATGACGATCAGACGATCGGACAGGTTAGAAAATTTCTGTCTGCTGCCGATAATATCTCTGGGTGTATTGCCGATCTAACGATATCAGTGGAAGACTGTCACCAGGGGGCAGATTCACTAAATGATGAATTGTCACGAATGCCAGCAACTTTTAGCTAGCGTTACTTCGGCAGTGTGAGCTTTTAAATCGCAAATTATGCTAATGAGAGATGTTGGTGCAAATGCTTGAAGTGGTCACTTTTTATTAAAAATAAATAAAGACAAAAGGGGCAGAACATCGCTGATCTGTTCTTTTACTCCTTTATTTGATCTGAATGGTTAGTGGCAGGTCGGGAGATGGCGCCAAATGATCGTTCGTCCGATAGAAAGGTAAATCTGCACGTCTATGGCCACCTTAAGGTCCTGCACTTTTTATCTGCCCTATGGACAGGACTACCTTGTGCCTACCTGATACTGTGTCTTTCATTTGTGCCTCTTGGTGCTCTTACACTCCAACCTTTGCAAATGACCCATTTAATGATAAATGATAAAAAAAAGACGAATGTATGGAAACTGGCTCAAGACCCACTGTGTGTTGCTTTTATTCATTAATAAAACTAAGAAACTCCCATGGGCCATCTTTGTGATCTTCTTAGCGACTCAACTTGCCCATGTGAGAATGGTGTGCCGGCATAATTCCAAAGAATGTGTATTGTGTACGATTTACAAAAAGGTGGGCAAACACTAACTTGTGGAACACCTGGTTTCCATTGAGAACAACGAAGTTCTGCCTTTCAATCATGTCGCTCTCAACTAAAAATAGGGTCAATTTGAAAGGCGATCTTTCAAAAATACTTTCCCTGCTCACAATATTGCTTTAAAGGCTGTTCCGCAAATATACTGATCTAAGTGCTCCTGTTTAATATTTAGACCCAAAAAAAGGAGAAGTAAATCCTTCATGTCATTGCGTGCTCATAATAAATCAACTCCCCCAGTACCTTTATGTTGACACAACCTTTCCTTTGGAAAAGCATCTGACACTCCACTTTCCCATGGTAAAAATGTCCCAGCTTGGGTTAATAGGTCAGTAACACAAAGCAGGAGCTCTTTGATCTCATGGATACGGGGAACATGTCAAGTGGAGTCGAGTACCTGTAAAACAAGCAGAGAGATGAAATTCAAACAGACCTGACAGTGCGGTATCTTCCACTTGGACTGTTCCCAGATACTTTGTGAGATTTCAGGAAAATCAATCAGACCAGCGAAACTGAGAAATGAATTTCCATCCATCTCCCATTTGGGTTTTTTGGGGGAGGATATGGTTGACAGTGTGACTGACAACAAGTATTTTGGTGCTTTATTCACAGGAAATGCATTTCCTTTCTGTACTTTAATTATTTTTACAATGGTTAATTAATGGGCACAACAGCCTCTGTCGCTTCAAAGCAGTATATGAGGGTTGTTCAAGTATTTATTGAACAAATATGGAGGAATAGTGGAAAATATTTTTGTCATTAATTTTTGTCGCCACCTATTTTTTCACAACCAGGCACCACTCCAGGCTAAAAATGGGTGGTTTATTCCAACAGGCTGCTGGACAGAATGGTGCCTATAATTAAAGGCTCATGCCCAAAACGCATCAGGCCATTCTGTCCTGCAGCCTGCTGTAATAAACCAGTGTTTTTTTTAGCCTGGTGTGCCACATGGTTTGTAAAAAAAATAGGTGGCAGACCACCCGTAGAGGCAGAATTGAGGTACGTGTATGAGCTGTGGAGCGAAGGGTGTATCTGGAGCAGCCTCATCTATTAGCTGTCTGCATTCGTTTTTGCCACACCCTTTTGTATATAATTGAAATATTCATTTTTCTATAAAAATAATTTCAATGATTATTTCTATGAAAATTATTTTTTGTTTATTTTATTCTTTACCAGGGCTTCCCAGAATTCAATGGTATCGTTTTTATATTGTATATTTTTTTTTAGTGCTTCGTGTGGTTGCTCTTTTTTCTTACAATGTCCTGATGAGTTCATGAAAAAGCCTTTATGTGACTTGATTTGGGGAATTGCAGTTAGAAGAGTGGCGAGAATTTATTGGCACCGGGACTATTTTATCCAAATAATCCAATTTTTTTTAAATGATTTTCTTTTTCTCTGTAATAATAAAACAGTAGATTGTACTTGATCCCAACTAAGATATAATTAATCCTTATTGGAAGCAAAACCAGCCTATTTGGGTTTATTGAATTTACATGATTTTCTAGTAAGAAGATCCAAATTATGGGAAGATCCATTTACCAGAAAACCCTAGTGTGAGTAAACTCACCCCTGGTGGTCTAGTGTGGGGCCATCGGGGATGCTGGTCGCACCTCCAATGAGGACTGCCGCTCTCTTCACGTGCCGATGTGCATCTTCTCTATGCGCGTCCACCACTTCCAGGTTTTTAATGCGGCGTGCACCTGACATCATCACGCATTGCGTGAAAATTCAAATATTTAAAGTGCCGGTGTATTCTGTGTTATTGCCCAACATAGGTCTATTTTGATCGTACTGGGTTCTATTTCTAGTTGTTTGTTCCCTGATTCTTGTCCTGATTGCTGCCTGTCCTGACTCCTGCCTGTATTTTGACTTTTCTCCTGTAACCTGATTTGGTACCGCTTTTGTATATTGACTCGATCTGTGACCCTGACTATGCTCCTGCCTCATGATTGTGTACTGCACTGCCCAGCTTGGTATTGACTCAGCCTGTCCTTTGACTACGTTTCTAGTACGTACGGTTCCCGTGCTTGCCCAGAGTTTTCTCCTTGGTTCTCTTACATTAAGACCTGGCGGCATCGAGTAGCGGAGGGCTCCTCCCAAATTGTAAAGGAGCTTGTTTAAGGCAGAACAGTGAACCGTGACCAGAACCTTTGGGTTTACTCTGGGTTTGGGACACTTAGCTTTCTGGCTTAAAGGTCCCATACCTTTATTTTAGTTGGGGTCAAGTACAAGGTATTGTTTTATTATGATTAAAAATATTTTTAAACATTAATTATTTGATTAACATTGGAGATGAACTTACTGTATTTTTGAGCTTTCTGGATAAAAGATCTCGCACCATACCCATATTATTATTATACTCATGATCATCACATGATAAATTATACAAAAGGAAAACAAATTGCACACGAGTAGAGATGAAAAATACAAATTCCTACTAACCCCCATTTTTTTGGGGTGCAAATGAAAGACAAAAATGTGATGTGACAGATTTTCAATCAAAATATTTCTCAGTACATATTGGCTTCTGAGCCAGAGAAGAAATATATATGTTTCACCATTTGCTGGAAGTGTCCTGTTGCCTGAACGCACCGCAGAGCATCCCGTTACAAAATTACAGTAAACAGTATACTTTATCGAAAAGCTAATAAAGCGTTGCATGTTCTAGTTTACACTTGAGGTTTGGGCATGCCATATAGATCGCTGAATAAGTGGAAAACAACAGCTGGGAGTGATAGAACAACTTGTCTAAGGGTAATTTGTTGTTTTGCAGTAGAACATTTATCAGAAGAATAATACAGACATAGATGCCCTGTGCCAAAAAAACTCACAAAATATTTCAAATTCCCGAAAGAATTCCCATAGTCAACTGGCACCGAGGGAAAACAAACTGGTTTGATGTTACCAGAAGTGGTTCAGTATGTGTGCATGTATGTCGCTCAAGCACTGAAAGTGCCACAAATATGGCCCCTAGCAGCATGTTGACCATTCCAAATATGGCAGTTTTTGAGAATTCTCCCCCTGCAGTGGTTCTACTAATACAGATCCTATAGATAGTTCAAAGAAGAGCTGTATGCCTCTTTAAGAAGTAAAACATTGCTATTAATACTGCAACAGCGATTGGCCATTTTGAACTTGGGAAGCCATTATTCCCCTTCAAAGGTAAATTCACACAAAAGGATTGATGCTGTATCCCTTAAAGGAACGGTTCAGTATAAAAATAAAAACTGGGTAAATAGATAGGCTGTGCAAAATAAAAAAATGTTTCTAATATAGTTAGTTAGCCAAAAATGTAATGTATAAAGGCTGGGGTGACTGGATGTGTAACATTATAACCCCAAACTACTTCCTGCTTTTCAGCTCTCTTGGTTTCCACTGGTTACAGGCAGTTACCAATCAGTGACTTGAGGGAGGCGCACATGGGTAATAACTGTTGCTTTTGAATCTGAGCTGAATGCTGAGGATCAATTGCAAACTCACTGAACAGTTATGTCTCATGTGGCCCCCCTTATAATCACTGACTAACTTGGAGTTAGAGAGCTGAAAAGCAGGAAGTAGTGTTCTGGCTATTATGTTACACATCCAGTCACTCCAGCCTTTATACATTACATTTTTGGATAACTAACTATATTAGAACCATTTTTTATTTTGCACAGCCTATCTGTTTACCCAGTTTTTATTTTTACACTGAACTGTTCCTTTAACATGTCCTAATTGATGGTGATAGTGGGGAACAAAAGAAAAATCATAATTTTTTTGGAGATTAAGTTGGCAGTGTTGTAACATTGAGATGGACTCCCCATTGAAAACAAAATTATTCTGGCCCCATTACATGGGGGAAAGGAACAGATCTCACCCTCTGCACATCAACCAACAACCACCTCCTATCTGCTCACTTATGTGGTGGTGGTGGGCAGCAAAGGATGTAGAACTGGTGGAACAATACAACAGCTCCCATTTCTTCCAAATCCAAATATATGTAAGTTGTTGGACATTATGTGAAAATCGTTTTGAATTTGGTTGTACTGTGTATTGGGTGCAATTCAAACATTTCCTTGTAGGTTCTACCTCAATTTCTCTAGTATGGGCATCTGCCAGTTTTAACAATGACCTCCATTTATTTTCCTATTGTCCTTTCCAACCACCATTTTTGTGCAAGCCTATTTAGGCTAAAGTAATCCTACCTGCTTTGGTCTGAACTATGTTCTGCTCCATTTAGTGACATCAGTCTAACCCAGTGATCCCCAACCAGTGGTTCATGAGCAACATGTTCCTCACCAGCCCCTTGGATGTTGCTCCCAGTGTCCTCAAAGCAGGTGATTATTTTTGAATTCCTGGCTTGGAGGCACGTTTTGGTTGCGTAAAAAACGAATGTACTGCCAAACAGAGCCTCCTGTAGGCTGTCAGTCCCCATGGGGGCTACCAATAGTCAATGACAGTCTATAATTGGCACCCCCAGGAACTTTTCTCATGCTTGTGTTGCTAACTTTTTTACATTTAAATGTGGCTCACATGTAAAGAAAGTTGGGGATCTCTGGTCTAACCTATATGTGCTACTAGCCTATCTACCTCCTTCAATGGCCCTTGTCTGACCTCTGGTCACTGTTTTCCTGCCTTCAGGATTCAATGTTTGCCAGTATACTGATCACTACTGGCCAGCTACCTGGACTCACCTATGCTTGAACCCAGTAGCCACCTATCTGTCTGCCTGTCCTCTGGTATATCTGTCTGGCTGTGCCTGGTGTCTCCCGTACCAGCCCTGGTGTCTCCTGTACCTTCCCTGGTGCCACGCCCGGACTGGCAATCCGTGGGTTCTGGCAAATGCCAGAGGGGCTGCTATAATGTGCCATAGAAAGTCAGTATTCATTGGGCTGGTGGGGCCTATTTTGCCTCTCTGTACCTGAAATGCCAGGGCCTGTTTGACTCTCAGTTCAGACCTGCCTGGTGCCTCCGCCTCTTTCTCACCTACCTCAAAAGGCTTGGAGGCTCAAGAAAGAAGTGTGGAAATTGTCAAAAAATGAATAGTTCTGTAAATCAGATCTATTGGATTCTCTGTAGTGATGGGCGAATTTGGGGTGTTTTGCCGAAAAATGTGCAAATTTCCTGCGAAATTTGCGAAACGGCGAAAAAATTAGCGAAGCGGCACCCACATCCGTTTTTGATGCCGGTGAATTTTTGAGGCGGTTACGCAAATGTATTCATATGAATCGCAGGAATTCGCCGCAAATTTGCGCATGCTGAATAAATTCGCCCATCACTTTCTCTGTCATGTCTGGTGACATTCAATGGCTTCCCTGATAGACACAGCGGCATATACACTGACACAGTGCCAAAATGTTAATACCCTACTAATATTTTTTTATCATTTTTTTTAGCTAATAAGGCGAACAAAATTGCAGCTTTCATGTTTAGAGACGTTGTATGTTCTAATTAGATTTAATTCAATATAAAAACTTTTTAAAATTTTTTCTAAATAGCAAAGGAAGGGATTTTTTTCAGGGATCACCCCAAACAACGAAGTCACACTCGTCACAATAAACAGGGATCATGATATCACAGTCCTAATGTAACTCTATCCATTAATTATCTTCTGGGTGGAAACACTTAACATTAATCCTTTCACAGGTTCTAAGGCTCCATTGAAACCACCAACAAACTCCAAAAGAAAGAGGATTTTCCTGACATTGTGATTTTTGCCCCCCTGAGGGCTTCCATGCTGTGAAGCAATGTGTATGGGAGTATTCCCTTTCTTCGGTTACCTAGAGAGATCGATGTTTGTATGTCAGGTAATGTCATCATTTGTCAGAGCACCTGAAGAAGCTCATAACCCATTGCAAAGAAATATTTTAGCCCTTCTACAGCTTATTTCTAATATTGTTATAGAAAAATATTTATCTAAAAATCCCCAACAAACATAAATATTATAGTATGCAATTCTCAGGGAAAATTTTATAGAAATTTTTTGAATATGACATAATCGCAAATTGCATATATTTATGAACTTCACTCAGCAAATATTTATTTGCATATGGTTGCTTAAATATTGCACTGTTGTTACTACCAAATAAATTTGGCAGGCACGAATTTGTGGAAAATTTCCACATTTCGCCACCAGCGAATAAATTCTGCCGCGAAAATGTACTGCCGAAAAATCCGCTGTGCCCCAAAATAATTTGCGCGCATAAAAATTTTTGCACGTCAAAATTATTTGGACGCTCATTGATTTTTAATGCATTTGGCCAAAATAGTCGTGCATATAAAAATTGTCGGGGCGTCAAAATTGACTTGCATCAAAATTATTTTGACGCCCATTGTCTTCAATGTGTTTCAGGACAAATTCGCCCATCACTAGTTACTGGCAGTGATGTGCGAATAAATTCTCCAGGCTTGAATTTGCAGTGAATTTCTGCAAATAAATTCACAAAACTGCCGAAAATTTTTGGATGCGCGACGGAAAAGTCACTCATGTCAAAACCGTCATGCGTCAACACTATTTGGACGCCCATTGACTTTAACGCAAGCATCAAAATTGACACGAGCGTCAAAATGGGCTCTGGCTGCTGATGATAAGTTAAGCATAGGGATCCTACCATTTTAAAAGGTAGCTGCAATTAACAATTTTCAAATTGAAAATTAGAATTTTTAAATTAGAATTTTGAGTTTATTTTAGTGTAATTAGCCTAGGGAATAATCCAAATTCGATTTGAGTTTAAAAAAAAAAATGAAATTCGAATTTTGAAATTTATCATGTACTGTCCCTTTAAGAATTAAATTTAGACCATTCTCCATCTAAAACATGACAAGTTGGTGTTTTAGCCTATGGGAGACCTCCTACCATCAATTTGGAGTCGGTTGGTGGACATTGTGGACACACTTACAGGTATAAAGTTAATATATATGTTAGATTTAACAAAAAAACAACTATTTTTAAAAATGTAGATTTCTGACTTTTATTTTTTATATGTAGTGATGGGCGAATTTGCACAATTTTGCCGAAAAATTTGCGAATAAATTGCGAAACGCCGCCGGCGTCTCGTTTTTACACTGGCGTCCGATTTTTACGCCGGTGTCCGTTTTTTTTATGCCAGCGTCCGGTTATTTGCGATTTTCGCCACTGAATTTTCGCGGCCATTTTGTGAATCACGCAAATTCACCACAAATTTGCGCCTGCCGAATAAATTCGCCCATCACTATTTATATGTAAACTACTGTATTTCTAACTGTTTTAAAAATACACATTCATAGTGATTGTATCTGTGATTTAATCTCTTCATTTGGCCCTGGCTGATGATGGACACGAGCACATCCTTTATGTACTGGAGTTAAATGTCTCGGTCTGTAACTTTTCTTCACTTCTTGAAACAGATGTAAATTGCAGTTGGAATTGCTTCATTCAGATTGTGACACAATGCCATCAACATGATCTTCCCAACTGCTGCCTAAAATACTTGAAACCAATAAAATCATTAGGGAGGCGTGGGACTGTTAATTCGCACTAACGCATCAGAAGACACCTTCAAAAAGCGTGAAAGACACAACAGAACAAAATAGGAATCGCTTTTTACTGCCTCCCTAAATACCAGATTATTTTAAGACTTCACGAGATCAGTTTGCTCAGATAAGAACCAGTAAAAAAGCAATGGTAAGAAAGTGTATTGACAATTTTTTTTTTTTTTTAAAAAAATGCCACAATTTAATGTAGGATTAATATAATTTTTTACCTTTTTCTAGATTTTGTTCATATGTATATATTAATATATATCATTTTATTTCAGTTTGTATATAATTTAAGACTTTACAAAATATATTAAAATGATTTTATTAATTAGATTATATACACACGCATGTTTAATATATATATATATATATTTTTAACTTTATTTTTAACATTTTTAACATATTTTTATGTTATATTATTTAAGATGTTTACAAACATAGAATGTATAGTTGAGAACATCTAAATATAATTTGTGAAATTAACTTAATTTGTAATTAGGACAAAATATGGTAAATGCCTGACACTAAGGGGCAAATTCACTAAGCAGCGAAAATGCGCTAGCGACGCCTTTGCCGCACTTCGTCAGGAAATTTTCGCCAGGGCGCTGCTAATTCACTAAAATCCGAAGTTGCACTCAGGGAGGCGAACAGTAGTGAATTTGCACAAGCGTTAATTCGTCAAGCAAAGCGAAGTTACGCTAGTGATGTCTAATTTGCATACGGCGCCAAGTGAAAGTTGAATGGACGTATATGTAGCAGCAAATACATTACACTACACAAGCCTGGGAAACCTTCATAAAATAAAATAAAGTTGTTATTTTGCCCTACGCATGTGCCCACTGTATAGTTTCGGTGCCATATGTTAGGAAATGTAGGGGGGAAGGAGGGTACCCCCAAAAAAATGTACCATCTTTTTCAGCCTATCACCCTTAAAAAAGGAAAAAAACGCCAGAGTTTTTTGGGACTTAGAAAAAATTTCAACTATTTTTGAAGCAAGTCCTATCTACTCTATTGCACTTCTCCTGGCGCAAGAGGTAACGTTCAGTAAAATGCGCAAGTTAGTGAATTAGCGTAGGTTACATTGACCCTTCGCCAAAGCGCAACTTCGCCTGGCATAAAGGTGCGAAGTAGCGCTGGAGTAGGTCCACTTCGCTAGCGAATTTACTCCAGCGCCCGTTAGTAAATCAGAGAATTAACGAAATGACACGACACTGGCGAATTTGCGCTAACGTTAGGCGCTTCACGCTTTAGTGAATTTGCCCCTATATCAGTATGCTAAGCCTATCATAGATTTAATTGAGACTAGGCATGGTATGTTGCATGTTGCGCTAAAGTGGGTGGGGTTGCTACAAAGCAACATCAATGACGCAGCAGAGGAGTTCCAGAATATGAGCATTGCTGTATTCTTGGGAGCAGATTGCACAGACCTGTGGCAACTCACAGATAGTGGAAGGGTGTGATGTGGATAAAAAATATCAGATTGTTCCAATTTTTTGCTGCCATTCAACTTGGTAAATGAGCCCAAGGATCTTCCCTGGACCACAATTTAACACTTCTATGGATCCGAAGGGAGTAAACCTTTATATGCTGTATGTTATGTAATAAATAAGCTCCAGGGTTTATAGTTTATAGCTTATACTCCATATTACAGAAAAGGCCTTAATGGAATTAAAATGCAGACACAAAAAGGTGACCAAATTAAACACATGTTAAAAACATATCATTTTATTGTATGTATTAATATACAGGTATAGGATCCCTAATCTGAAAACCTACGACCCAGAAAGCTTTGAATTATGGGTATGCCATCTCTCATAGACTCCATTATAATAAAAAAATGTGAATTTTTTAAATTATTTCCTTTTTCTCTGTAATAATAAAACAATACCTTGTTCTTGATCCCAGCTAGGGATGTAGCGAACTGCCGATTTGGTGTTCGCGAACGCCGTTCGCGAACACCGGCAAAAAATGCGAACGTTCGCAAACAGTTCGCGAACTTCGAACACCCGCTAAAATCGTTCGAATCGAACAATCGAAGGATTTTAATCATTCGATCGAACGATTTTCATTCGAATCGAACGATCGAAGCATTCGATCGAATGCTTTTCATTCGATCGAATGCTTACAATCGTTCGAACGAATGGAAATCGTTCGATTTTTAGTGGTCGAAGGAATTCGAATGGTCGAATGGTCGAATGATTTGTATTCGAATCGAACGCGAACTCAAAATGCGAACGTCGCGCGACATTCGCGAACATTCGGCGGACGCGAACGGTCGAAGTTCGCGCGAACAAGTTCGCTGGCGAACAGTTCGCTACATCCCTAATCCCAGCTAAGATATAATTAATCCTTATTGGAGGCAAAACAATCCTATTGGGTTTGTTTAATGTTTATATTATTTTTTTAGTAGACTATAGGTGGCAACACACCTAGAGATTCGCTTGTTTGATGTGGGCGATATCGGGCTGATCCGATCAATGACCCTAGGGCCCAATGATCGGATCATAATTCAGGCAATACTGGCAGTCGGATCGTGGGACAAATGCGGCCGTGTTACGACGGGATTTTTAACATCAGCCAGATATCTATGAGGGAAGCCAGTTGGAGGGCCCCACAAACAGGCCAATAAGATGCCAATTCGGTCTGTCGGCAGCTTTTATCTGCATGTGTATGGACAGCTTTAGGTTATGGAGATCCAAATGACAAATTACTTATCTGGAAAACCCCAGGTCCCAAGCATTCTGGATAATATGTCCCATACCTATACCATGGCCAGACCATGTGTAAATTTCCAGGAAGAATTTAGGAATTGTGGCATCAGATTTGCACCTTATAAATGAGAAGTAGCTGTCAGATTATGTTAGCAGCACTCAAAGGACACTGAGGTCAACAATGTCAAGAGGTCCTCCAAAGATATGTGTTGGTTTTGATGACCTTTAGAGCAGGGCTATTTCCTCTCATTGAAGTATTAGGCTGGAGTCTGTGTGATGGAATCATTATCTGCCCCTGACTGCTGATGAACTGAAACAACACAAAGCAGTGTTGTTTTTTCACGGCTCGCATAAGTTTGTTTATAGATCCATCAAAAAGAGGGAAGGAAACTTTATGCAGTCGTTAGATGTGAAGGTGCAAATGCCACACAAATACAAGTGCCAGTGAATATGCTGAAAAAAAGAAATATCTGGCGAGGTGAAAGTTCTGACAAAGAAAAAGAAAAGTTCAAAGAGTCGAAAACATCACAGGAGCGAGTAAAAATCAAAGGGTGGATGGGAGATGCCACCCTCGGCTGAAGCAGTTGTACAAACTCAAGTCTGAGATCCAAAAAAGGGAGAATATAAAGCAGAATAGGGAAAAAGGCCATGTAGAGTGTTGGGTCATTAAGATAACATACAAGGGGGAACACTTCGTGATGACTTAAGGCTCATAGTATGCTATAACCATCACTGCTGTCTGGTGGAAAACATTGGTTGTCAAAGCACCCAGCCTATGATTAAGTATCTGAATGATATGAAACCTGTACGGCTGTATCCTTGTGTACAGAAATAAATGACTTATTATTTGACAAGTCTGCCGGGAGGATTGGTCTTTGGAAGTGCCTGCTCTTTTTTCTCCATGCGGTTGCCTGCTCCCTCAGCTGAAGGTTCAGGGCGGTGCACCTGGACCTCTTGTCTCTTGGTGAGTTTTACTTTTTGAGACCTGAGAACTTTACTATCAACTGGTGTTTTTTATTCAATTTGTCAAATCACCCTTGTCCACCTATCACTGCTGTTAATGCTAATTCCTCCATAAACCAAAACTGGATACATTTGCACCTGGGAGGTCACCTACAGTTGCATTAGTAGCAGTGACAGGTATAAAGAGGCATCACCCCACCCCCTCAAGGACTATAAAGAATTCTTTAATTTCATTGAAATAACTTAATTTAAGAAAGGATTCAACTTTGCAGAAATTATACCCAATTCATAAATTAGGGGTTATCTTCCATTTATGTGATAAGAGAACATTAACCTACCTCCTGTTTCTCATGCCTATGCAATGCCATGTTCTAATAGGCTATATTGAAACTATTTATTACAGCCAATCTGAACTTTGCATCACTTCTACAATGAAGACCTGAATTGGCATTAGTTAAGAATCCGAGCTGATAAATTAGGAGTTATTGTGTTTTTGCCATAAATTGAGGGTGAGGAGGGAACTATGGGACCTTTGGTCACTTTTATCTTAAAGTGCCTGACCCGGTGCTGAATACATCTATTCAAAAATACAAGCATTTAAATATCTTTGGAATCTATCATGTTGCTTGCTTTGAATATGGTGAAAATGTTCGAGTTGCCGTTGTAAAGTGCAGTCTGTTTGTTGACTCCATTGTCACAAGGGTCAGTTTGAGTAATTTGATGTCAAAGTTTTTAGTAGTTTTGCGAGCACCAAATTTTGGGATATTTCATCCAACCCCTAATCAGGCAAATGCCACAGTGGAAAATGGGGATTGATTCAGGGTCTTTTCACAAATTACAGATCCCCTGTGTCATTGCAAACACACCTTGGAGCATATTTTAGATGGTGGAGAAAACACCTGCCTTGAACCTGATAGAGAAATGTATGGAAATGGAATCCATTTGTTTAGTACTAAATACATATTAAAGTTCTTCATCATAAACAGTGTTAACTGGGTATGTTCATGAAACCTCAAGAGACCAAGTCTGGCAGCAGATGCAGGTTAGGTAGTCTGAATCCAATTTGTAGATAATGTGTCATATTTCTCACCCCTAGGAATGGCCCTGTGACCTCTAAGTGATAGTAGTGTAGAGGTCTGTGGTCTTGGGACTCTGGGAGGTAGGACACAGTTGTTGAGTTGGTTGTGGCAACTCCCAGCTACATGGGTGGGGAAGGCTAGTCTATTATTTGTTTTATTTAGACTTCTGAGTCTTGCAGACCTGCAGAAAAAAAATTATAGAGGTATTAAAACCTAAATCAACTATATGGAAGTGCAAGGAGCACCTTTTTATAAAAGAACCCTTAATCAATTTTTAGTTTTCCTCTTGAAGGAGCTTCAGCTTAGGGATCAAATTTCTAACATTTTGACACTCCTTATGTCAAGATAGTTTTTTTTTTTTTAATATCCATTAATCTTGAAATTCTAAACCAGGTCCAAAGGTTTAGCCAACTGGCCAGTACTCTAAGGTGATTCTAGAAAGACCCCCAATGTACCCTTTTAATTTGTATATTGGTTAATGCCGAAGGAACAAGCAAGCAGAATCCTCTTCCTAAGAATATTTGTTTGCAAGAGGCAAGTTCTATATCTGGAAAGCTCAGAATTACTGGACAACCATCCCTCCATTTTATTAAAAAAAATTTGATTTTTGGAAAATATTTCCAATTTCTCTGTAATTAAACCTTGTACAGGTATGGGACCCCTTATCCAGAATGCTCGGGACCTGAGTTTTCCAGATAATGCCCCCCTACTGGAAAATGGCACTTAATGGATAATGTTTCCTTCCGATAAGGATTAATTATATCTTAGTTGGGATCAAGTACAAGGTGTTGTTTTTTATTACAGAGAAAAAGGAAATCATTTTTAAAAATGTGGATTATTTTCAAAAGCAGTCACACGAGGTGCTCTTATGGGGGCAATCTCGCAAGCCAGGAATGATAGTGTTGAACAAGTCACAATTGCGGAAAATGACCTTCAAAATGCTCTTACGTTGCACACCCAAGATCCTACCCCGGCTCACTATACTGATCTCCTGAAAGCTCAACACACCCTTTCCAATGCCTCTATTTCCCTAACCAGGAAAGCCTTGCTCTACCAAAATCAAAGACTCTTCGACCAGAGTGATAAAAATGGCAAACTTTTGGCGTTTTTGGCCAAACAGCAGGCTGCTCCTTCAGCTGTTTCGCGTGTTGTACTAGACAATGGCTCAGTGGTTACGGAACCGAGGCTTATAGCGCAGGAATTTGCTACGTTTTATCGAACACTTTACACCACGACAGCACTCTACTCCAATGCCCAACTCCAGCAATTTCTAGATTCCATCCCTATGCCTACTCTTACCGCCTCTGACCAAGCTTTCTTAGATGCGCCTATCACTTTACAAGAGGTTAGGGACGCTATTGCCTCACTACCTCCAAATAAAACACCAGGGCCGGATGGCCTACCCCCGGACTGGTACAAAGCCCTTTCGGACCAAATCGCTGCCCCCTTCGTTTACTGAAGCCCTCATCGTAGTTATCCCTAAACCGGGCAAGGACCCGACTAGATGCTCTTCCTACCGCCCCATCTCTCTACTTAACACGGATGCCAAAATCCTAGCCAAAATACTCTCCTCTCGCCTGCAGCGAGTGGTCCCAGACCTTGTCCACCCTGATCAATCAGGCTTCATGCCCGGGCGCTCCACTAACATTAACCTTCGCAGACTCTTTACTAACTTACAAGTCGCTCATGCTGAGACGGGCACCAGAGTTGTAGCCTCTCTAGACTCTGCTAAGGCTTTTGATTCGGTGGAGTGGGACTTTCTGTGGGAGGTTTTAACCCGTTTCGGAGTTGGCCCCCGGTGCTTAACCTGGATTAAGCTCCTCTATAGCAGCCCCACGGCACGCGTTCGAGTCAACGGCCTTATCTCGCCCCCCTTCTCCTTGACTAGGGGAACGAGACAGGGCTGCCCCCTCTCCCCGGTTCTCTTCGCTCTTGCGATTGAACCTCTGGCGATTATGATCCGACGCTCCCCCCAAATAAGAGGCTTAACATATGACACCATACAAGAAAAAGTGTCTCTATTTGCTGATGACCTTCTTATATATCTGGCCGACCCTCACGATTCCCTTACTGCCCTCCTAGACCTGGTCAATCGGTTTGGATCCTTCTCTGGCCTCAGGGTGAATTGGGACAAGTCGGTCTTGTTCCCCATTGACCCCAATCAGCCCCAGTCCTTGCCGGCGGAGACTCCTCTGGAGTGGGCCAACCAGTTTAAATACTTAGGTGTGACCATTCATGCTGACATTGCACAATATGTCTCCCTTAATTTGGACCCACTTATAGTAGGCATGGCCAACACACTAAATCGGTGGACCAGGCTGCCCTTGTCATTGTGGGGCCGAGTCAATCTTATTAAAATGATTTATCTTCCGAAACTCCTTTATCTGCTCCACAATGCACCTATATTAGTGATGGGCGAATTTGCGCCATTTCGCTTCGCCGAAAAATTCGTGAATTTCGCGCGTAATTCGCGAAACGGCGAAAAATTCGTGAAACGGCGCCGGCGTCTCGTTTTTGACGCCGGCGCCCGTTTTTTCGACGCCGGCGCCCGTTTTTCGACGCCGGCGCCCGTTTTTGACGCCGGCGTCCATTTTTGGAAAAAAAATTTTTTGACGCCGGCGAATGTTTTCGGCGAATTTTCACGGGCGTTTCGCGAATTTATTCGCTGGACGCGAATCGCGCAAATTCGCCGCGAATTCGCGCCTGGCGAATAAATTCGCCCATCACTAACCTATATATATCCCGAAGTCTTACTTTAAACGTATTAACCAGATCATGGTCCCCTTCCTCTGGAACAATAAAGCCCCCAGACTTGCCTTGACTAAACTGTGTGCCCCGTGTGATGAGGGTGGCCTGGCCCTCCCTAACTTTCACCTATATTACCTGGCCTCGCAAATTTATTACCTCCACTGGTGCCTTAACCCTGACCCTTATAACCCCAACTCGCAGTTGCAGGCCCTCCTTGTGGCCTCGTGGGAGGGTCTTCGCAATTTCCCATACCGGTCCCTTAAAGACTACAACTCTCTACCAACTACGTTAACCACCCCTCATAAAGCTTGGATGTTAGCCCTCAAGGTGTTGGGTTGTGAGCCTCCAATTCTGTCCCCCCACTTGCCCCTGTGGGGAAACTCCCACCTACCTCACCTCAGAACCCTGCCAGACTCTGTTTTCTGGCCACTCCACGGAATTAAGTGCCTAAAGGACCTCCTTGACCCGCAAACGTTCCCCACATTCCCTGCTCTTCAATGCAAGACCCACCCCACGCCTATTCTGCTATTCCAATATCTCCAGTTACGGCATGCCTTTCACTCCCAGTTTCGCTCCCTTACCCCCCAGCAAACCTCCCCGACTATAGAAGATATTCTCCGGGACCCTAGCCCCTCCAAATTGGTGTCCAGACTCTACCACCGACTTCTCCTCTCTGGTCCCAAACCATTCCGAACTGTCCAAGACTGGTGGACTACTAAAATTGTTGGTCTTACTCAGGATGATTGGGAGGAGGCAATAGACAATGTATACGCTGGTCTTATCTCTCTCAAGGATAAGCTGGTACAGTATAAAATTCTACACCATGTATATATAACCCCTATCCGCCTTAAACAAATGGGCCGAGTCCCTCTTGACAACTGTCCCAGGTGCCAGCAACCGGGTGCGGAATTTTTCCATTTAATATGGGAGTGCCAACACATCTTCGAATTCTGGACTAGAGTGGTACACTACTTAGCGGATAACCTAGAGTTTCCGAGGGTCATCTCCCCTACTGTTTGCCTACTAGGGGTCTTGGAGGAATTGGTCCCAGCCAAATACCCTAGACTTGCCTTCCGCATCCTCCTCTTCTACGCACGGAAGACGATAGCAATGCACTGGATGGGCAACCTCCCACCCTCTCTTAGTGCCTGGATACGCCTGGTTAATAGTGTGATACCTCTATATAAACTTACGTATGAATCTAGGGGTGCCCTAACGAAATTTGACAGCATTTGGGGCCCATGGGCTGACGTGGATCCAGACCCCCCGGATTGAGCCGTCTCAGAGCATCCCTTCTTAGCAGTGGTGATAGAGGGTTCCCTAGCCCTGGCCTGTCAGGGAAGGCCTTAATCATTGTGTTGTAATTATCTTACATCTCTTTTTTAGAAGTACTACCTACCTGTTATGCATAGAGTCCAATTTGGTTTTCTACTTCTGCTATGTACCTTCCTTGTGTCAGTTTGCTCAACAGTTTGTACTGTGTGTCTGTATGTTGTGTTCAAAAGGAAATAAAACTTACCTTTTAAAAAAAAATGTGGATTATTTAGATAAAAACGAGTCTATGGGAGATGGCCTTTCTGCAATTCAGAGCTTTCTGGATAATGGTTTTCCAGATAAAGGATCCTATACATGTACTTGATCCCAACTAAGATGTAATTAAGGCAAAACAATCCTATTGGGTTTATTTAATGTTTAAATGTTTTTTTAAGTATGGAGATCCAAAGAATGGCAAGACTCTTTATCCAGAAAGCCCCAGTTCTGAAGCATTTTGGATAACAGGTCCGATACCTGTAAACCCATTTACACCATTTTTATGGCCATTATTTCTTCCATGAAGGCATCTGATGGTAGCGCCCAATGAAGTGAAACAAATGCATCTTATGTTATCTGCTTCAAAGGACATGGGGCAAAAATAGCACTTCTGCTAAATATTTTTCCTTTTCTTCCTTGTCATGTGACCGCGTGATTGTGGCTTAGATTTCATCGGCTGTAAGTTCCAACATGAGATGAAATTACCGAAAATCTTTCAGGAAGTGAAAGAGAACAGACATGTTCAGGTGAGAAGTTTATAGATTCCAGAGATGAGGGGGTTTCCAGCCTCTTACTTAAGGGAAAAGAGCAATGTTAGGCCATATGTCAGGGTTCCATATTATGGGAAGTGCAGAAATTGTAACCACATTGCCTCTTACATAGTTACATCGTTATTTGGGTTGAGTTCACCAAGTTTGGTATTTTGCAAAAGCACAATTGTGTCTGCTCATGCAGGAGGAAGTCTGAAATGATGGAATAGCAGAGTGAATGGATGAATGAAGAGACAGCAGGTGGGGTTAGCTGAGGTTAGGTAGGTAGAGCTGTCATTAACAGAGAGCCTTAATCTAGAGCAAGGTGTAGATTGTTGCTTTCACAGACCATTGCCACAGGTGTAGTGCCTAATGTAGGGTCACCATCGGGAATCATGTTGCCCTATATAACTAAGTTAGCAGGACCCTTGGAGAAGGGCCCTGGCAGCAATTAAAATGGGACCTCAACAGAATATAAATGACATGCAGAGGCATGGACATTATACTAAAACCCCACTCACATGCAAGTGCAAGTTTGAAAACCTTACTGGATTTTTAAGAAATCTGACCTTTGTGTTGTCATGTCTGCCAGTTACTGGGCCCCACTGCAAGATTCTTCTAGGGCCCCACATCAACCAAACCTTGCAGAATACACTAGGGGAAGGTTTATCAAGGGTCGAAATTCAAGTTGATGGGAGTATTTTTTTAAACTTCCATCAACTCGAAATTCGAATAAAAAAATACCAACCAGAATTTATTTAAAAAAATTGAATTTTTTTAACTTCAAGTGAATAGGCTCTATTCGAAAGGTCAAATCGAATTCGGATCATATTCAACTGAATTCGATTCAAAGTATTTTCAAAAAAACCCTTTGATTTTTCGAATGACTCCAAATAGGTTCTAGGAGGTCCCCCATAGGCTAAAACAGCAATTCAGTAGGTTTTAGATGGTGAATAGTCGAAGTAGAAACAGTACATGATAAATTTCGATATTCGTATTTGAAATTCAAATTTAAAAATTAGATTTTTCAATTCGACCCTTGATAAATCTGTCCCTAGGTGTTATTTGATATCTACAGGGTAGATCTTCATGTTTTATCACAAAGGAAAATTGTGGTTGGTAGTCAGAGCACTCTTTTCACCCCATGAATACATTGATGCTTTCATTTGGCAGCACTGTATTCACGAGGCATGTAGACACCCCCTGTGCTGAACTAGTACTAAGGGACACAAAAGGGGTAGGGGCCGTGGTAATGAACCCTAATGTTTTGCAGACATATAATAAAATTGTATAAATTTCATCTATAAAAACTGACAAATGTACAGATTATAGTTTTCAGCACAACATTCAAAAATGATTAGTGATGGGCAAATTATTCGCCAGGCGTGAATTCGCGGCAAATTTCTGGCTTTTGCAAATGGTTAATAAATTTGTCAAATTGGCGTGAAAATTAGCCGCATTGACTTTAATGCACGTCAAATTGTCACCACATTGACTTTAATGCGGGTCTGGTTTCGGAATTGTCGCCAGCTTCAGAATTGTGCGTCAAAATTCAGGTTTCGCAAATTTTTCGCCATTTCACTGGAAATTTGGGAATTTTTCGGCGAAACTAAATGGGAGAAATTCGTCCATCACTATTGATAAAAACAAGAGATGTATTCTCGCTAACTGCAGCACTAATTATGAATCCGAGGTTTCCGGAGCCTGTGATCCGATGTTGTCTCTTGCCACTAGAGTGTGTCATTGTGAGAGTGCACTTGGGTTGTCTGCGGGTCAACAATAGCGGCAACTCCCCGGGGAGCAGAAAAGCAGACAGACACTTTTCTTCTCCTTTCAACAGACACTTAGAGGTCTGATACTTATTATCTTGTTTCATAAAGGCCACAGGTTCCATCCAGCAACACAAGCTTACAGAATGGAAAACACAGACTGGTCGTGTACTTGAGAGGAGATAATGAGAATTTTTTTTTTTTTCTTTCTTTCCTTTTAAATGTGACATAAAAAAAATTGTTCAGTTTTTTTTTTTTTTCAGAACGATTATTTTACCAGTCTATCATCAGAAGAATCTCTTCCTTAGTCAGCACTAAGATCCCATAACAAAAGCAGCTGGATACACAATAGAAAGGAAATGGATTATAATGAAAAACTGAATAGATCCGTGTACTGCAGCCCTTTGGATTTCTTTTTTTTTTGTCCTTGTAGACAAATTATTGTGGAATACTAGGTTTACTTTTCCACTTTAAAGGCCAATTCAAAAGGCTATTGATGAAATGACAGCAGGAGGAACTATGACGACAATTTAATACCCTTTCAACAATGAGAGGATGGTGGGGAATAAAGGGTAGATTTAAATAAAGAATCTGCAAACATGGAATGACTTTGTGTTGTAAACTGGGTAGAGCATTAGTTCCTAGTCTATGATATATGGTTAGACTGTTATGGAAACTGCATTCTCTCGTTATATTCTGTTGGTACTGGTCGGTTTTATTCAATAGTGTTTCATGGGAAACAGGAATGTTTTTCCAAGTAGGGCTTAGGTTTCCTTTGTTTCCCTTAAGTAGACGTAAAATCAGAGATATCTAATGGTGACCACACACATGGAGAGAACAGATCATCCATTTTGAAATTGATTCCTATCAGTCTAAAATAAACCATTAGGTTGGTGGAAGGCAGGGAGATTAGACGCCCAGCGACAAATCTCCTCTACTGCGGGCGACTAATCTCCCTTTAACTGCCTTCCCGCACGATTTGTCAGCAGGATCACTTTGGATTTCCGAAGTCGCACGAAGTTGCTCCTTATCAGAAGGAGGTTGAACCACCCCCATTAAGCACTGCAATGTTCTTACACCGCTAATAATTGTTTATTTAAAAGGTACCACAATAGAACTGAAGCAAGTTGCTTTGGGCAGGAGGTAAGTACAGGATCCCATCGGTACTTGCTAACTTTGCATTTCTAACTGATATGCATACAGAGCCTGCAGCAATTTTGCTACGTACAGGGTAAGATCACAATAGCCTTGGATATTATGCCTGTTCAAGTAATCATCCAATTAAGGCATTAATAAAAACTGTCAACACATCACCCTTCAGGGCATTCCCCAGCATCACTACCCGCACCATGAAGAACCACCTACACTGCTTCAAAGTTCTGTTCCTCTAGTATAAAGGGGGCCTTTGGTGCATTGATTTCTATTTCTATGGTTAAAAAGGAACCCCTGCTATCTGACCATGTTTTCTAATGTTCTTGTAAAAATAATCATGTTCCCCTCTCAATCGCCTTTTCTCCAGAGAAAACAACCCCAACTATAACAGTCTACCCTTATAGTTTAAATCCACCATCTGTTTTATGAGTCTCACATGTCTCTGCACTCTCTCCAGCTCATTAATATCCTTCTTAAGAGGGTGGAGCCTACCTCAAGGTCATTAATAACAAGTTAAAAAGCAAAGGCCATGTCAGATCTTTATGACACTCCACTAACTCCACCAACAACACTGGTCCAATTAGAGAATGCTCCATTTACCACCACTCTCTGTAATCTATTTTTGATCTATTAAACATTACATGCTGAAACAAACTAATAATATTGTGATTTTCAGCATAGTCAAGCATCTTGCCCCTTATTACCCCTTCCAAAAGCTTTTAACCAACTATGTCAGACTAACAGGTCTATAGTTTTCAGGTTGAGAACGGGGTTTCTATTTGAACAGCAGCATCATATTAGCAATTCATCAGTCTCTTAACACCATGCCAGACCTCAATGAATGCTGAAAAATTAAGTGAAGAGGTTTAGCAATTATAGAGCTAAGCTCATTTAGTACCCTAGGATGAATACTAGCGTTCACATATTTTCCAGCAGCTGCATTTACAAAGCATTTTTGGAGTGACTGTGAGCAAAATAGACTTTTTAAAAATTATAAAATAAAAGTTATTTTTGAAATCAAACATCAGATGGCTACCATGGGTTACAATACCTATTGCTACTTTCCGCTTGTTCTGGTAAAAGCTTCTGCTCATATATCTTGTAAGCCATAGAATACAGAATGCACTCCTAAAGATCATACTAAAACCTTAGTGAATAATATGGAGTTGTACAAGAAAATGTGGCTTCCTAGATTAATGTATGTGGCTGGCTTCCTGAGTCCTTCGATTTTTCCTTTGTTTCTTGGACAAAGCCGTTGGGTAAATAAGATGTGAGAGATAACCAATTCCTGAATTTTGGCATGGAAGATTTTAAGCAGATTATGTTCCCTTGTTCTTCCATGGTTGAAAAAAAAATTCTCAAAATATACCATAACTTACTGATTTATTTGCATACACAATTCTTTGTGGTACAGAATACAAAGCCAAAACATACCTAACTAAAATAATTCATTTTCCTTATCAAACTGTCATCTCTGTGGGTTGATATAAAAACATCTTTATACTAGTCACCATTTATGGTACACCCAATTTACTGCAATAACTGCAATAGTACAATATGCCTGAGCTAGTTAGCTAGATATATTTAGATCATGCAGATTCCTAGCAGTCATTAAATCAAAATACGTTCCTGCAGGCATAACAAATTCGCACAGTTACTGGTGCATGATAGCAAATTTAAACATATGACTCTAAAAGCCCCAGAAGGCATGGAGCAAGCTAACAGCAGTTCCTGTCAACCCATTTAGTCACCGGTTGGATGCGGCTATGGTTCAAAGCAAGAAACCTCAAACTCTCCTGGTCTCCATTGATAAGCTGCAACATTCATCCTTATTGGAGATAGGTTTCTTTTTCATTAAAGAAAGTAAAAATGTGATTTTATTTTTTTCGCCTTTACATGCCCTTTAAAGATCAAAACCCCTATAATTGCTGTGTTAAAGGGATTGTTCACTAATGATGAACACAAATTCCCGGCAAATTTCCGTGTTTCTCCACTGGTGAATACATTCGCAAAACTGCTGGAAAAATTTGCAACGTCCAAAAGAATTTGAACGTGCATTACTGCAGGCGTCAAAACTATTGCATTGTCAAAAAATTTTTTTGCCATTTCGCGAATTTCGCTGGAAATTCATGAATTTTTCAGTGAAGCTAAACGAATCAATTTCGTCCATCACTATTGTTAACCTATAGATTAACTTTTAGTATGATGGAGAGAGTGATATTCTGAGACTCTTTGCAACTGTTTTTCATTTTTTACTATTTATGGTGGTCGAGTTTTTATTCAGCAGCTCCCCAGTTTCGCCACTACTTCTTATTACATATCTTTCTATCCAGACCTCTCCTATTCATATTGCAGTCTGTTATTCAAATCAATGCATGGTTGCTAGAGTAATTTGGACCCTAGAAACCAGATGGCTGAAATTGCAAAGCTGCTGAAAAAAGCGATATAACTCAAAAACCACAAATAATAAAATTATGAAGACCAAAATGGAAATGATCTCAGAATATCCCTCTCTACGTCGTACTAAAAGTTTACTCAAAGGTGAACATCCCCTTTACATATTAAACCAGAGAGTGAATAACATTAAAAAGGAAGATACAACATTTTTTGTCAAATATTAAGAAGTAATGGAACATCACCCCGATTTTAGTTTCCTTTGGGAAGCATTATTTGTTATTTATTGGTCGCTATGGCTGTGAACATGGCCATTACTCTCTCCTCTGTACATAAAGCTGTATTATATTTCACTCAATGATTTGTTTTGTTAAACCCTGATTGAACTTAACACTGTAAGTGTTGCTCTTATGAAAACATCCTAATCTTTCCTTTTTGAGTTAATCGGGCGGACAAGGACCAACAGCCATGGAGTTGTTTGTTTCCCAATGGCGTTAATCTCGTCCCATCATCTCCTAAACCTTCAGATTGCAGGAAGGCATGCAGGGGAGTCGCTTCCCCTTCTAATCTACAGATACAGTATTTCATCTTCAAGTCTTTTCACCCTTGTTCCTCTTCCGGCTTTAGGTGTCATTGTACCTCTTCCGCATGTTAATTCTTAGGTCATAATATATCAAAGATCTGGGAAGCTCGAGCAGGAACGAAGAGCAAATGTGAATCTAAACAGGAGCACAGCTGCTACGTGAAACTTGGAAATGTACAATAATGCCTTAGCCTGTGCACTTAAAGAATTACTAACCGCAAGCTATTTCCATAAGACAAATTCAAACAATGAGGTTGGTTTACAAAACATGAAAGAGTTGGTAGAAAGATTATCATTCAGTAAGATGAATAAAGGACTATTAATATTCCAAACACAGAGCTCTTGAGAGAGAAGCTTTGGTTCCCATGATGTATGGATTTTGCTTTATATTTTTCTTTTAAAGGTCCTACTATTATTTTAGGGTTTTAAGAAAGAATTTGAAAGTAAAATCAATTATGGGAGGTAAGTATGTGTTAATGCATTATGTGATTGTTTATAGAGCTTCACTGGGTAAAAATCTGTTGACATACTTGAAGGAGTAGAATGTTAGGAATTATTGAGTACAATATGGAGATTGTCATAGCAAGAAGCTACAAGGAGCAAGTCTGATTAATTAGAAGAGTGATTGTGATGGGAATTCTTAATTAGGCAAATGAAACAACTTCACAGCCGTATTAAAATATATCTTGGTTTGGTTTCCAGTGCTCAAATTCGACATAATTAATTAGATAGGGTGCAAAGAAGGACAAATAAACTGGTAAAATCTCAGCTATGAGGAAAGACTGGCCAAGGTGGGGTTGTTCATGCTGGAGAAGAGGCACTTGGGGGGGGTTGCTTTGATAACTATGTGTAAATAAAGGCACTCAAAGAGCAATCCTCCAGGCAATAGTAGTAGAAGAATGTCTTTATTAAAGTACAAGTGTATATTACAGCCTTACGCGTTTCATGTTATCACAACACTTAATCATAGGCCTATGAAGTGCTGTGATAACACAAAACGCGTAAGGCCTGGAGGATTGCTCTTTGAGTGCCTACACTACAAACAATACGGTGATGTCTGTTCCCTTATGCTGAAGGCCTGGGGCAGAGCACCTGGGCCTCCTCGTTTACGCGGTGAGTCTCTTCAAAAAAGAAAATTTTTGTGATGATATGTATAAATAAGGGGATCATACAATAACCTCTCTAATGCTTTAGTTACCAGTAGGTCCTTCCAGCTGACAAGAGGTCACCCACTCTGATTAGAAGAAAGAATGTTCAAGCAAAATATTCGGAAGTGTTTTTTTACAGTGAGAGCTGTGAAGATGTGTAATTCTCACGTACAGTGGTACTGACTGATACATTAGATAGTTTTAAGAAGGGATTGGATGGCTTTTTTTAGCAAGTGAGGGAATACAGGGATATGGGAGATAGCTCATAGTACAAGTTGATCCAGGGACTGTTCTGATTGCATCTTGGAGTCAGAATCTTCCCCCCTCAGAGGCAAATTGGAGAGGCTTCAAATTGGTTTTTGTCTTAATCTGGATCAATAGCAGTTAGGCAGATTTTATATAGACTTAAAAGTTTGAACTTGATGGACTTGTGTCTTTTTTTCAACCTACTGTAACTTACTATGTTACTATGTTTCTCAAGCTTGCCTATTAAGCCTATGAAGAGGCATCTATATTCCTGGAAAAGAATATCAGGTCAAGTTGAAAGGGCATCAGCAGAGACCTGGAGAATTATTCCCAACAGAAGCAATACCACCCGGTGTGCCATTTGGTTTCTTTGTTGTTGCTTCAGTAGGTAATAATTCTGATTCCTGTACCATAGCATTAGAGTTTTAAAGGTCCCCATTTATCGAAATAAATAAGTCATAAGTCAATGGTAAAGGAAGAAGTATATGGAAAAACTTTTAGGTAACCAGACTGAGCAGCTCTTACGATGGTATCCAATGGCTCCATGACCTTGCCTTCCAGGTCTCTTGATGGTACACACATTAGCCAATAAATTGCATCAGCAGACCATATTTTTTACTGCCCTTCAAGAAACAAAAGAATGTTCATTAACGACCGCAGTATGAAGCCTCAAAGGATAACAAAATTTTGGCTGTTAATGTAATTTTTATAAAAGATTCTGTTAGCTACATTTTTGTTTAATATATACAACAAGAAAGCAATAAAATATAATAATAATAATATAATACATAAAAGTGGTTGGGCGTTGGTGAAGTTGCACCTCCTGCCACCAGGTAGATATGCTGTTCGCTTGGAATCATGAAACTACCACCACCTCCGAAGGTGTTGGTTTTTACAGGGTTCTCAGAGTGTCTTGCGACAGTTGCTGTAGTGAACTTAAGCCAAAAGAATCAGGTGCAGACATCATTTTGATACTGAACATTGGAAGCAATGCCACCATACTGCACAACATACTGCCAACTACCTCAAAATAGGTGAAAAATAGGTGAAAAAGACCCACTAGTAGCAGATGCAATAGCATAAGTAGTTATAAGATTTAAAAATGTTTATAAGGATATGTGTAGCCTAACGCATTTTGTGCCCAATGGGCACTTACTTATATGAGTAAGTGCCCATTTGGCATGAAACGCATTAGGCTACCCCAAAACAATTTACAGATAATCAAAATAGATGATGTTAAAGGTGTAATGTCATGAGAATAAGTGTTTACTTATAGTTGAAGCAACCTACTGGGATATGTTATGTAGTGCAGTTTTGGGGGAAACACTTACTTTACTTCTTTAACAGCTTATGTAATTTTTTTGCGTTTAGGTTCCTTGCTTCTCATATGACTCTCTATTCCTTTTTTTAAAAAATTTGGGACCCACTTAGGATCCAAGCTTAGGGACCCACTCACAATATGTTGTGTATATACAATATAACAATACTGAGCATGTGAACTGCCACTGCCACTCAAAAGATGGTCTTACAAGGCAGGACATAAATAGTCATTTGAGAAGCACAGGTAGTAACGGCTTTTTGGCAGTTCTCTGAGGAAAGCAGAGATGATAAATATGTGTGAGGCTAGAATAAGGAAGAATGAATTGAAAGTCATTTGTGATGGGCGATTTTGCTAGTAAAGTAGCTGCGCAGAAAATGGAGGAATTTCTAGTAAAATTTGGGAAATGAAGAAAAATGTGCAAAACATGAATATTGCCGCTCACGTCAATTTTGACGCCAGCGTTAAAGTCAATGGGCGTCAATGACGCGCAACGGTTTTGAAGCAAGCGACTTTTCCGACACGCGTCGAAAATCTTTTTTTCATTTATTCACCGCCGACGAAATGCAGAAATTTGCAAATGAATTCGCCCATCACTAAAAGTCAGAGCCTGGCCAGCCGAGGAGTCCGGCTGAGTGTGTGCATGTGCAAGTTTGCGATCATGCCCGAATTTGCACTTGTGCGCGCATGTGCAAAATGGATCACGCTCGTGTGCGCATGCGTGAATTGGAGCATGCACATGTGGAGAAGTGCAATAGATGAATTAATATCAGCGGCAGTTGGGGGGAGAAGGGACCGGACATGGGGTAGGTGACAGAGAAGGTACGTGCCTGGCATCCCCCACCTAGAGTTGCCACCCGGCCAGTATTTTACCGGCCTATCTGGTAAAACACCTGCCAAGGCCGGGGCCAGTATTACAAATTTGCAATGCAGTTGCCGGTAATTTGTAATACCCTTTAAAAAAAGCCCCTGGCCTGCCCCCAATTCGCACAGAACTTACCTTTTTTTCCAGCGCTGTGGACATCTCTGCGATCTTGCTCTGCCCCTTTTGCGGCACACCACGTAGCTCCGCCCCCTTCTCCGCATCACAGACCACCCCCTTTTGGTGCCCGCCCCCCACTGGCCGGTAATATTTTTTAGTAAAGGTTGCAACCCTACCCCCAGCTTTGCGCCCTAGACACGTGCCTACTCAGCCTACCCCTAGTTCCGGCCCTGCTAAAAATCAGCAATTAAATCATTGTGCCTCATTTATAAACACTGGGCAAAATTGCACATGGCCAGTAACCCATAGCAACCAATCAGTGATTAGTTTTTTCAGTAAGCTGCGGGTATTTATGATGAAATTGAGAATTCAATATTTGATAAATACAGGCCTGGATTATTACTGTTAAAGGGCTGTTGAACCTCTGAGGCTGGTATAGTAAGTTCCATACAGGTATTGGATCTGTTATCTGGAATCACAGAAAGGCCATCTCCCACAGTCTCCACTTTATCCAAATAATTCAAATTTTTTAAAAAAGATTTCCTTTTTCTCTGTAATAATAGAATAGTATCTTCACTTGATGCAAACTACAATATAAATTAAACTGGAAGCAAAACCAGCCTATTGGGTTTATTAAATGTTTACATTATTTTCTAGTAGACTTAAAGTATGAAGATCCGAATTACAGAAAAATCTGTTATATGAAAACCCCCGGATCCCGAGCATTCTGGATAACAGGTCCCATACCTGTACAAAAAATACAGCAATTTTAGACAAATTTATTTTAAGGCTCCTTTAATGTGACAGAAAAAAACAATTATATACGGAGTTAGTTCGTGTTTAGTCTGACACATTTTCAGAGTATCGGTTTCCATTAGGGAAAGGCTTACAAATTGAATGACTTGACATGAGGTAGACAACTTCCGATGGTTCATGTCAGCAAGGGGAAGAACTCCCTCAGGCCTGAAAATGAATAAAGCCCAATGTATTGTGTTTGTTATACAGTACGAGCAGTATGTGCAGAACAGAGAATTAGTTATAATCTTTTCTTTGTAGAACATCTTTTTCTTGCTCTTATTTCCTATTCTCTCTTCTTAATACTCATGTTGAATATCTGGACAGGATTTCCTGACTGACAATGGATCTGAGCAAATCTTTATTCAAGACACTGCTGCTTTATCTCACTCATCAGGAATTTGTTTTGTTATCGTAACAATTAATATTGTATTCTCGTGAGCATCAGGAATTCAGCCTCCATTCATAACAAGCTCTCTTAACCAGTCATGGGCCAATTTCTCCCCGTCTTCCCGCGAAATTTGCCGACACCGGCGACAATTTATTCGCCAACAGAGAAACGCAGAAATTCGCCACGAATTTGCACCTGACGAATAAATTCGCCCATCACTAATCTTAACTGATTAATACAAAAGCACAAAGGTGAGGCCAAGAGTTCAGTACAAAAATAAAACATTTTAGGCATCACCGAGCTTTACTTTTAAAGGTGTTATATGAATAACTACATGGGGAAGATATTGCTATCATCTATCTATTATCTATCTATCTATCTATCTATCTATCTATCTATCTATCTATCTATCTATCTATCTATCTATCTATTATCTATCTATCTATCTATCTATCTATTATCTATCTATCTATCTATCTATCTATCTATCTATCTATCTATCATCTATCTATCTATCTATCTATCTATCTATCTATCTATCTATCTATCTATCTATCTATCTATCATCTATCTCTCTCTCTCTCTCTCTCTCTCTCTCTCTCTCTATCTATCTATCTATCTATCTATCTATCTATCTATCTATCTATCTATCATCTATCTATCTATCTATCTATCTATCTATCTATCTATCTATATCTGTCTCTATCATCTATCTGTCAATTTGTCAAGGGTTCACTTATGAGAAATTTAATTTGTGCTATGTGGAAGCTGTGTTATTATATACGTTATTTCTGTATTGTTACTGTCTGTAAGTAGGTGATTTATGAGATTAGGAAACCAGTGAGCCCCAACCAGTAGCTCATTAGCAACATGTTGCTCTCCAACCCCTTGGATGTTGCTCTCTGTGGCCACAAAGCAGGTGATTATATTTGTATTCCAGGCTTGGAAGTAAGTTTTAATTGTATAAAAAGTAAAGAGCCAAGCAGAGCCTCCTGTAGGCTGCCAGTCCACACAGGGGCTACCAAATAGACAATCACAGCCCTTATTTGGCACCCCAAGTGACTTTTTCATGCTTTTGTTGCTCCCTATTTCTTTTTTTACATTTGAATGTGGCTCACGGGTAAAAAAGGGTGGGGGACCCCCGACCTATACCAATGATCCCCAACCAGCAGGGGCGCTCCACCAATGAGGCGAGTTGAGGCAGCTAAAATGCCGCTCCTGGAAACTAAGATCCGAATTTTGGTTTTTCAACCTGGAAATTCGACTCTTCTAGTGCAGAGAGCACAATTGTGCTCCAACCCCCTCCAGCACTAAAAGGTGAACGCTGTGGGGTGGGGTGGGGTGGTGGCGGCAAAAGGAAGGCTGCCTTAGGCGGCAAAATGGCCAGTATCACCCCTGACAACCAGTGGCTGGTGAGTAACATGTTGCTCTCCGACCCCTTGGATGTTGCTCCCAGTGGCCTGAAAACGGGTGATTATTATTGAATTCCAGGCTCGGAGGCAAGTTTTGTATAAAAACCAGATGTGCTGCCAAACAGAGTCTACTGTAGGTTGCTAGTCCACATAGGGGCTACCAAAACCCCAATCATAGCCCATATTTAGCATCCATATGGACTTGTTTCATGTTTGTGTTGCTCCCCCATTCTTTTTATACTTGATTGTGGCTCAAGGGTTAAAAAAGGGTTGGGGACCCCTGACCTATACCCTAGTATTACCTTTACTGGTCGTGCTGCTATTGGTCAGCAAAAATTTGAAAGTAATTGGATAAAATATAAATGTATATGACAATCTATTTCACATCTACTTTAAACCAGTCAATTCTATAACACTAGTGCCCAAAGCAAAAGGTTTCTTTACTAACACTGGCCAACAATCTATAGCAACCAATTAGCCTTTTTTCAGCCATCTGCAGGTAAAAAATGAAAGAATAGTTATTGGTTGCCATGGGTTAATGCCCAGGTGCTAAATTCACCTAGCGTTGATAAAAAATGGCACCCGTAATGCATCATGGAAAACAATCACAGATATATAAGTACTCCACAGCCACAACTCAATTTTGGTGGTAAATTACCCCCCCCCCCCGGTGTCTCAGAGGTGGCAAAGGCAACAGCCACAAATCATGGAGCGGCCCTTTAATGCTTCAATTTTAAATAGCCATGAATACCAGAGGCAGTGTTTCTGGTTTGTGGCTGAACATTAGTGGTTGCAAACAGGAAGAAAATTCCACGTGGAATTTTTGAAATAAAACAATCACTTGCAGTAATCTGGATTGCTACCATTAGAAACTCTGTGACTCACCTCTCATGCTGATTTATCCTGACGTTCCCCTAAGTCCATAGAGACATACAGTTCAAACCAGAGTTCATCATCAACTAAGTCTAAAGAAAAATTCCATTATTCCAAGTTTGAAGTCACTGCGATTCGATACAATTTGAAGAACATAGATTGCAGTTCATTGAGAAGTAGGTACTTAAACTAGGTTCAGCAGTAGTGATGGGCAAATTTATTCGCCAGGCGCAAATTTGTGATGAATACCTGCGATTCGCCGCCGGTGAATAAATTTGCAAAACCGCCGTGAACATTCGCCATCGGAAATTCACCGGCATCTATAAAAATGGACGCCGGCGCATTTTCACCAGCAAATGTGCGCCGGCGCAGTTTTGCAAATTTTTCGGCGAAACGCCCCAAATTTGCCCATCACTATTCAGCAGAAATGCAACAACTATGGCCGTCTATAAAAATCTGCTCCCTCTTTTATTTTAAAAGGTAATGATTGCAATAATAAATATAAATAAATAAATATATATATATATATATATATATATATATATATATATATATATATATATATAGATATATATATATATATATATATATATATATATATATGAGAGAGAGAGAGACAGAGAGAGAGAGAGAGAGAGAGAGAGAGAGAGAGAGAGAGAGAGAGAGAGAGAGAAATTTTGGTGAGCATAAAAATTGACGTGTATCACAATTATTCAGACGCCCATTGACTTAAATGCATTTGGACAAATTTTTCACCATTTCACGAATTTTTCAGCATAGGGAAATGGGACAAATTCGCCTATCACTAGCTCTGAATACAGTGTTACATGCGTACACCAGGTGTTAATACCAAAATATGTAAATGCAAGTACCCTATCAAGGCTGCTCATCATATCTCAACCCAATGTTTTCTATTGGCGTACTAAATCTAAAATGATAAATGCCCCTGCAACAGCATGCAGTAATGTATGACTAAGCAGTAAGACCATGTTACTTTACCTTTTACTCTTACTCTGCTTTTACTTAAAAAGTTTGCTCCCTGTTCCTAACCCTTGTCATGAGAATTCAAACTGTGGCTAAGAATGACAAGTGGCAACTACTGGGCCTGTCTGGTGTCTTTGACGTTGTTGATCAACATCACTTTACATTCTCTCCTCTTTTAGGGTCCAAAAGACATCACCAATTCTAATCCATCCTTTTTGTCTCCTTTGCCACCTCTACATGACCTCTCCCAAAGCTCTATCCTTGGACCCCACTAATTCTCAATCTACACTATTTGTATTGCTCAGCTGATATTGCTCAAACTTACTCTTCCTCTATAGACGTCCCCTCCTTCTTGCTTATGTCATAAACTGTCCTGTTATTGGCTAAAACACAAAATGGACAGGCTTCAGTTATACTTTAAATGCAATCAGTATAGTCATTATAATTGAATATTCTAGAAATGTTCCCAATTTTCAATCATTCTGTCAACCTTGTCATCTGGTGCATGGCTAGTTTCAGATTAATTTCACTGGTGATCTTTAGAATCCAAAGATACTACTACCTAATACAGAGTAGTATGTGGCAAAGTTGGATGGCATTAATTATTTCCATACTTCCATGGAAGAGATCATGGTCCCCATGTCTTTGGAGAACCTAGGTTTGCCATAATAGTGGAATCAATAACATCAGAACAAAATTTTTTGCCACAGAGACATCTGTATTGGTATCTTGCTAATTGTATGGACCCAAGATGATCACTGGCAACAGCATTCCTTTAACTCCCATCCAGAGGGTTCTATTTACTAAAGTCTAACTTGTATAAAAAATAATTGTATGAATGGAGCACTCAGTTTCTAGCCTAGAAGCCAATATAGGTGATTGTAAATTAAGTAAATTGTACAGAAATTATTATGACAAATGACACTCATGTAGGTGGGCTCCTCAACTTTCTCAGTTAGAAAGTGGCTTCCTTGTTCTATATTGTCAAGCAATAATGTGAAATATTGAAATCAGTTTGTATTCTTTGAAAGCTGGGAAACTCATTGAAAGGAATACCATTGGATAATTGTATAGTAACCATCTAATAAAGTTGAGCTGCAAAGAAGAGTATAAAGCTTCTTCAGAGGTCATCTTCAGAGGTCACCCCATATGAGTGATAGCATTTACAATCACCTGTTTCAGCTTTTCGACTAGAGATGTAGCTATTTCTCTTTCCACCATTTTGCTCCAAAGTTGCAGTTTTATAACCAGTAATTAAAGTGGAGCTGAAAGGCAGATTTTTTTTATTTAGAATTTGAGCCTTATTTTTTCTACTTCTCTAAACTGACCTCACTTTTTTTTGCCTTGGGGAATGAATTGGTTTTATGTATTTTAATTTATGTTTATTTTTTAAAAGTTTTTGGATATTTCAAAATCAACCAAAGAGTGAAAAAAAAGAATGTTAGTAAATAGGGCACTGCCACTGGGTGTGAGGGCTTTGAGGTAGACTAAGTAATATTCTGCCCTACGGTTTTCCACTGCATTTCCACTTTGGGACTGGAACACGGCTCAGCAAGGCTTTGATGTGTGGTGATTACGAAGGGTGTGGATCGTAGGGATGTGTTCACTAAATACATGCTGCTAAATGGAGATCTGTTCTTGTATGCAAAAATAAAAATATATAGAAACAGCAGCAGTAACAAATCATGTTGGGACTTGCCAAGTCTTGCTATTAAACAATGTAAGGACCACTTATGAGTACAGTTATAGTTTCCCTATAATGTTTGCAGCTTCCTGTGTGTTTAAAGCAGGGTAGTGAAGTATAGGAAACAGTTTTCTGGTTTCAGCCACTTCCTTACTTTGCGCATGATACATATAGCAATAATTATATTCAACACCAGCAGTCTATCCAAAAAGTTACTGGGACTAACAGAAACAATAGTTGAGCTCCCCCTGAACCTCAGTAAGAAGACCTTATATTCAAATATAGAATTTAGGGCCTAAAATAATTCCGTTACTGTCCCCATAGGAAATGGAATTTTGCCACGTGTGAACATACACAAGCTATTATGCAATTAATAAAAAAACATACACGTCCTTCACTGTTTGTTCAGCCAGCAGCAGATGATTGTGATGGGACCCATGTGAGCTTCTGGTCTCCTAAGGCCCTAATGAAAAAAAGTTTTCAAGTAGGAAGAGCTTCACAAAATATGCTATTGCTACATACTAGTGATGGGCGAATAAATTCACCCGGCGAACTAGTGGCGAATCTCTGCATTTCGCCGCTAGCGAATGAATTCAAGAAACTCCCACAAAAACTTGGCGGCATCAAAAAATTTTGGATGTGTGTCTGAAAAATTGCTCACGTCAAAATCGCAGCGTGTCAATGCTATTCAGACGCCCATTGACTTTAACGCCGGCGTCAAAACTGACGCAGGCATCAGTTTTAGATTTTCACTAACTTTAAATTTTGCAGGAAATTCGCAAATTTTTCTGTGAAGCGAAATGGGAGAAATTCAACCATCACTATTACATACTGTATATTGTGTCCAATACTAAAGCCCCATTTTCTATAATGGGGATCAGGTGATAACCATTAGTCTTCTTATGCAACATTATTTGTTTTATATCTCATTTGAGAACTCTCACTACATGTACAAGGTTCCTGAACTGTTTCCTCCAGTGGTTTCCATATGATCTAATGTAAGTATGAACATGGCATTAACATATTTTTTGTTTCTGAATTGGTCGGGAGGTCCATTGTGAATATGACCTGTTTCAGAGAGGAACCACATCCTGGATTAACATAATGTGCTGTTCTTAACATAAATATATCTGCCTGCTCCAAAAAATAGCAAAAGTTTAGTGTAACTTTTCCCAACTTTCCCTCTTTTATTTTTTTTTATTTGGTTGAGAAAGAAATGAAAAACAACTGAACTTGTGTAGCTTTTTCTATAAACATTTGCGCAGTTATAAAATGAATTTCTATCACAAAATGGTTTTTTTTATGTGGCATGTAAGCCTACATATTTTGCCCAAAGTGTGGAGTTAAGACCGTTTATGGCAGAATTATTTTTTAATCCTATGTACTGCTCATAGTTTTCCTGTCAATGAGGTAGATTAATCTTAAATCAGAGTTTTGAGGGGTTTTTTCTAATTCAAAAATGCAGACTACTTTAAAATCTCGAATGTGTGCTTATTTATTCAAAAGTTTGAATTTCAAAGACTTGATTTTGTAAAAACATGAAAAAAACAAATGGAGTGAGATCATATTCTATTCTTCATTTTCAATTAGTCTTGCAAATTTGGAATGAATCTTGAAAACTCAAATTGAAAACTATCTTTTGATAATACGACTCCCATTGAGTTCCACATGAACTCTCCAGCTTTTATTTTTAATATTCAAGGTTTAAGTTTTTTAAATAATATGTTTTCTTAAAAATCTGGAAAATTCAAGTTTCGCCATGAAGAATCTCGAATTGCAGGAAAAACCTGAATTCAAATGTTGATAAATGTCCCTCTTAGTGTGTAATTACCTCCAATTAAATCCATACGGGAACTTGATACTATAAAAGTTTGACATTTTTTGTAAGAATACAGAAAAACAGCCTATTCTGGCCATGAAGGAAATTGCGCCACTAGCTATTGTACTCAATGCATCAAAGCGCACGTGTGTGAGGGTAGAAAACATTTTCAGAGTCATTCCTGGTGCTCAACCTTAAAATTACATTTGTGCATGATTCTTTGGGCTCAAATCTATTGTGGCTATTGATGCAGCCCACCCTGGAATTCACCACCTCAGGGTCAAAATTATTTATTTATTGTACTTTTGCACTTAACATTGACTTTAAAAATAGTTGAAAAGCCCCTAAGAAGTCATCTTTTTATATGGATACCGACAATGTGTTTACTTCTTCACTATCTACTAATCAGAATTTGCATACTACCAACAGCATATAGGCCGGGAAAGCAGCATCTGGTTTTTTTCCACAAAATTGAAACCGTATAACAAACCATTTTTAATTAAAAATATTGTCTTTACATAAAACATTAAAAAAAAAAATAATAATAATTTAATAACCTGTTATCTAACCATTTTCAATTTTTTGTAATAAAATAAAATTCTGTGAAATGCATGACGGAAACAGACATAGTAAATACAATTAGAAAGTACAGATTAGGTTTTCTGGAAACAGATGAAGTGGAATTTCTATGGTTTTCCAAAAATGTGTTTTGGAATTAGACAAACTCTACCTGAAAGTGTTTTCCATTCCCGTAGGCATTCTGTACATTTCTCCAGAAAATGAGGCATGATGGAAAAATGCATCTTTGTTGTGGCTTCTTAGCATCAAAAAGAACAGATTCTGTAGATGTGCGGAGCTATGAAATATTTCAATGGAAAAAAAAAATTGGCAATACTATCAAAGGATATTGTAAATGTGAGTGATAGAAGTTAATTTGTGTTTTCACTGAAATTCAAGCTTTTGTGTTAAAAATCACAATCACAGTTTTCAATCAGGAAAAGTTTAAATTATTAGAGTGTAAAAAAAGTAAAAAAACACTAATAAAATAAAGGTAGATTTTACTGTGTTCAAATTAGAAAAAAAACTTTTTTTTAATTAGAAAATAAAAATGTTTATGATTCTGCATACCCCTATATGTGGTATATCAAACAAACCATGTTTTTTTTTATTCTGTAATGTGGCCCTTTTAAAAATATTTTTTAAACTTACATTTTTAGAGTTATCATTCAAAAGATTCTCTTAATGAAAATATTCTGCAGCTAAAACCTGGCAAGTCAGTATTTTGAATGTTTTTTTTTAAAGTCACATTTTTCATGAATCAAATCAAATTTGCGGATTTCTTCCATCTCTGTAATCCATTCGGATATTGTCGGGACAAGTGCGGATTTCCACTTTCGAGGGATCAAAATTTTCGCCGCGTTTAGAGCGTATTGCATCAGGGAGTTTTTATAGTTATGTATCGAAATCACATTGTGGTGAAGCAAAATGGTTGCAGGTGTCTTGTCAATATCTATCTGAAGTTTATCCTTGCAAATCGCCAGAACTTCAGACCAGTATTTCTGTATATTTGGGAAGTCCCAGAAAATGTGTAATAAGGTACCTCGTTTGTTGTCACAACGCCAGCATTTATCACCTTGAAAATTTTTGCTCAACTTAGTGGGTGTTTAATACCATCTTGTCAGTATTTTGTAGTTGTTTTCCAAAATGCGACAGTACAGGATTTAAGGATGATGTCCTCTTGTTCCTGTTCTGAAAAGGTATAGTTCAGTGATTCACCCCATTTGGTAAGGCATGGTTGAGGGGGTAGCTGTCTATCCGGGTACGTTATGAGTGAACGGTAAATAGTAGAAATATTGCGTCTAGGAGGAGTAGTGAGCTGGCAGAGAGTTTCAAAATCTGTGAACATAGGGGCTTCTGTCATCGGGGGAAGGCTAGTGCGGATAAAACTTGCCAGTTGTTGATATCGAAAATATTCTGTCGTTGGCAATTGAAACCATTCCTTTATGTTTTCCCATGGAGGAAGTGTTCCCTTGGGGCATAATTGGAAAATTTGTGCAATCTCGCCCTGCTGCCAATTTTGGATATGATTCATGGCAATCAAGGTTTTTTTTTTCACAAATGAATGCAGTTAATATTTTATCATTTCAATTTCATAAACATGTTTTGGAAAAAAAATAACTTGATGGAGGTTATACAATACTCTTTCACCATTAAATTATTTTAATCTGAAATTTGCCTCCCAGTATAGGGTTACAACCATACAGTGACTTGGCTTTTAATAAAGCTTGCACTATGCATTAAATGTGCATATGGTAATTTTTTATGTATTTATTAATTTTCACATTAATATCAACTCATATCAGTGAATCGGGCTAAAAATAAAAAATTACTTATGGTGGAATGATGAATAGCTGAATTGACTCTATCTATGGATACAAGTGTTTAGATGCAATATCTGTTTTAAAGTAACTTTAACCAGGGCCCATTTCTGTTCCTTAGCAGAGGGTTGCCCAACTGGACATTTATATTTTTGACAGTGGAAGATCTTGTAGTCAACTGTGACCTATATTTTATCCCAAGGTTGAACATGCCTTCAATATATATTTACATTGTTGTTGAGGTGGACAAATGACACATGTTCATTAGGTTTAATATTTTTCTCAAATAGTTCCTACCTAACGTCTAGTTAAAAGTGGAACAAAGATTTCCTACTCAGTCTCAAGGATGCCCATACATTTATCAGCTAAACAGTGTTTTTGGGTTTCTGTTAAGTGCCTGCAAAGAGACATGTTTGGACTCACTCATGTCTAGTATTTCTGGTTTAAAAGTTAGGATAGTCAGTAATATCCACGATTCAGACTACCTGCCAGTCTGGACAGTCATGCCCCCAATCTTGATAGTAATGCCATCAATGTATCCAAACCAACTTTTTTTTGACAAACATTTCAAGGGTTTGTAAATGTGTGGCATGGTTACAGCATACAAAAACTGTGGTTTATTGAAGCTGGTTAGGCGTGGGAATAAGTTTGGTAGAGATCAGCTATCCAGGTCTCAGCCCCCCTAAGTGCTATGCAAAAGCAAGAGACCATAAAGTTCTGGGTTTGATGATAACCCCATAGAGAGAATTAGGTGACCTGTTTTCTGATTGGGCTGATTCTTCCTCCTCATTCAGCATGTCCATATAAAGACTAAGCACAAAGTTTTACTGGAATTGAAGGAACACATGAAACAGTAGGTCCATGTGTGACCACCTTTAGACATGTGCATCAGTGCTCAAATGCAATTTTTTTTTGATAGAATCCATTCACTCTTCAGCTTCCCACGTTTGCACCATTAACACGGAGGTGATGATGTACAAATATATTTTCCTTGTCATCCATTATGTTAATGACTCAATATTTACAGGAGCCAAGTTTTTAGTAGATGACATCATCACCCCCCAGGCCCCAGAACAAAAGTGCACTTCACTGTTTTGTTCCTGCATATTTACTGTATATATATCTTAAAATGTTATAGTTTGAAAAAGTTTTGTTTTGTACATAATCTATTTCTTAAGCCCATCATAAGAAGCCTACTAGTCTTCTGTGGTCCTATACAAGGGACAAAAAAAAAGAAGAAACCCTAATATACTGTACAATATCTCTCAAATAGTCCCTAACATCATTCTCAGTAATAACCAATTGTAACCGAGTCTTGATCTGTCTCCAAACCAGGGTCGGACTGGGGGGCTCGGGGCCCACCTGGGCTACTGCCTTAGGGCACCCATTCCTCCCACCCCTGGTGCAAAAACCATTAGGGTCCCCAGACCAATTCTGCAACCCTCCTCCCCACCCCCGCTCACGTGTGCATACCTTTCCGGAGCAGGAGAAGGAGGTCAGGGCAGTGGCAACAGATTGGTTAGTTGTCTGGGCTAAAAAATGGGAATATTTGTCTTATTTTAATATGACATCACACTGAGGATAAAATGTTCTATACTGTGACTCTTCTTCTCCAACTTCTCTCTGGAACACTGATTCATACTGTGAAGGGTAATGCATAATGCTTGTTTAAGAAGAACTCCATGTGTACAATCTACCTTAATGCTGTGGTTGCTAAATTTTGGGGCTTCCCAAAGTAGTGTAAATAGGGCCAGGGCAGAAGGAGAAATTTGCTTGGGTACTCTACCAACAGAAGTCCTTCTATTAGATAATATATATGATCCAACAATCATCCCTTTCTTTAACAATTTTGGCCAAAGTTTGGGTAACTGGGCTGTCCCAATAGCCTTATACATGATACTCATATGGAGGAGTGATTCTCTTCATTCCAGCCTCAGTAACTATGTACTCACAGTTTATGCAACTATGTTAATTGACTCAGGAACCATACCAAAGTGGAAACACCTGCTTTTAATAAATGCTTTATCCCTTTTTAACTCAAGTTCTTCCTTTATTTTGGCAATTACCTATGTGTTCATTAGGATGTGTGTCTCTACTGCCTTCTATCAAGGGCAATCGAGGGTCAGAGTTTGGAACAGGGGTAATGTTCTACTATGTACATGTGCAGGAACATTCCACAGCCACTGCAAAGATAGTATAATCACTAAGCAATGCCCAATTAAATGGCAGTTTTTAATACTTTTTAAAAATGGAAGCTCCATGGTTCCCACTAGTGCTGTGCAGTCAGAAAAAACTCAACCCACATCTGACCATAACACAAAAAACCTTAACCCTTGTCCGACTCTAACCTGAAAAATGTTGCCATTGTAGGACCTGCACCCAACCTGTACCTGTGTCTTGTTGTTCTGTATGGTACTTTCTGGGTGCACTTCTCGTTTCAATACAGGGAATCCTCAGGAGCAGTGGAAGAGTGTACTTCCCCAGTCTCACCTGCACCCAACCCTAATTCGCAATGGATGGCCAAATTTCAACCTGAACCCACCAAACTGGTGGTCAACCCGCTGGTCACCACAGGTTTCAGGTCAACCCGGTCATCACTAGTTTCTACACTTGAAAATACTGGTTTGAAGGCATGCTCCAGAACTGATGCAACGTGTGCTGGTACACGTCATTTGCTCCATGACAGAGGTGGCCCCTTAGAAACGCAAATCCAATCTGCCTCTTGCAAAAGGGGTGGGGCTTAAGGGAAAGTAAGTGTAAGCAGAATGTGGGCATGAGGAGGAGCTATGAACTGATCAGTGACAATGCCAGGAGAATAGTTCCATTAGACTTTTTTTGTCATTTGGGCCCCATACTATTTATCTGGCATAGCCTATGGACCCTAAGGAACCCAGATTAGTGGAGGACTAATAACCCAGGCTCCTGGGGGAGGAGGGCCCAGCTAACTAAGTAGTATGGGGGATCAGGTTTAATAATGGTGGCTCTGAGACAGATGCAACTCAATACACAGTTGTGATTATGCTGAAATTCTGGAAAATAAATACTGAATTGTGGGGGAACACGTAAACACCTGAGTTTCACTCAAGGGGTTCATGTGTCAGATATGTATTGTGATTGAGATGTTCCCAAACTGATGTGATTGGGTTGTGCACATCTGTTGATGCATGCCATAGCATTAGATCTACTACGTAACAGGATTCATAATAAGTTGCACATGTGAGATTTTCAAGACGTTATGTAAGAAAAGAAAAAAAAGATCTTTGTGTAAAGGGATTTAAGCACGAAATTGTAACAAGTTTATTAGGAAAAACATTTATGGAGGATGTTGGTGATCGGCGCAGTTGTTAAGCTACATAAACATTCCATATGGATAACTGCCGTGTCTCGGGGACTCGCATTGTAAAGCAGGAAGCTTAGTGACTCGGGGGCAGGAATATCTTCACAGAGGGATGATAACCCTGAATCTCCCTTCCTTTTCTTAATCTACATGGAAAGAAATGGACTTAATTATAACAGCATTCCAATGTTATTTCCATTTGAAGTCTGTTGCATCCTTGCCAATTTTTTTGAAACCCTTTTATTTAGCTGTTTCTTATCCTTTTTTTTTTTTTGGTGATCCTTCACCTATCGTGATGCATGGAGTATCCAGATGCAGTTTATAACAACCTGCATGTGTCAATATTATTTTCGATATAGGCACATTTCATGCATGAGTTATTACCATTTGCAGTACAGTTGAAAGTTGCTTCTGGCATTATCTGAAATCTGAAAGTGCTACAAGTTGGTCTAGCCCTACAGATGGTTTTATGCTCTATTTAGCTACAAGTTGGTCTGGCACCATTAATGTTGCCATGTTCTAATTGGATAAAGGTCTGTGCAACTGTCAGTCTAGCCATCCAGAATGTAAAATGTAGCTGTAGCTGAGAACCCCTGTAAATGTTTTGTCTGCCTGACCAGAATAAACGGAGTATCTAGTGGTGCAGCTCTTTACCTGCCCATTGGATCTGTTTGGTGCAGCTGTGCAGTGTTCTTTCAATTTCTTGTGGGTCATGTGTTCAACTGTATGGTATTGTAATGGGGTAAGAATCCACCTGCAGGTTGGGTATTTTGCTAAAGAAATCCTGGAATAGCTTTGGATAGTATCACTAGTGATGTAAGATACTGTTTGTGGGTTGTCTGCTGATATATAGGATGATGTTAGCCTTATGGATGCACCAAATCCCAGATTCAGTTCGGGATTCAACTTTTTCCAAGCCTGTTTAAGCAGGATTTGGTCAAGTCCAAGAGCCTGGCCAAACCGAATCCAAAACCTATGTAAAGTAAAAAAAATTGCCATTTATGCAAATATGTGCATTGGCTATTTTTGTCCGAACCCCAGCTATTTCACTGTGGAGGGTTTGGTGTTCACCCAAATCCATTTAGTAGGATTCAGGGATTCAGCCAAATACTGAATCGGATTATTTAGTGCATCCCTAGTAAGCTTCCAGCCTTAAGATGTAAATATAATATAATAATATACAGTACATATAAAAAGTATCTAGATTATTCTCTTGACTTTCTTTCAGACCTGAGGGTTGATATATGTGTTCAGAGCATAAAATAGTATAGGCCCCAGGCCAAGTCAAGATAGAGGTCCCCAATAGGGTTTGGCAAAGAATGGCTAGAAGTTGAGGAGAAGATTTGCTCTAGGAGCAACACCAAAGCACCAGCAAGGCTCCTAACAAAGTTAGCACTCAAAAGGGATGCCTTCTGAAGTGTTCCCAGTGGTTGTTTAGTGTGTAAGACACTACCACTATGTGAAACATCTATTGATTGCAGTTGAGCTAGACCAAGAGCCCAAGCTTAGTGGGACCAATTTGAAGAGCTTCAATGTCCTCCTCAGTAATCTGGGCCCAGCTACCTAGTCCATGGTCCTTTCTTAGCGTGGTACTTATAACACAGAACAGACGTTAACCTGTATGATTGCATTCCTGTGAGTTCCTTTATTGCTATTCATTTGTCAGGAGTATCCACACTTTACAAATGCGGGTTCTACTTTTAGTGATATTGTCCCATATGAGCTACATCCATAATATCACTGTTAGCTTTCTGTTCCATGGAAAATGTTACTTAAATATTTTATTGATTTACAAGATAATTTATATTACTATATAACTATTTCTTATGTAACCTTAACAGAATAAATATCTGAATGAAAAGAATAAAACAGAAGGATAATTTAGTCAAACTGTTGACAGTGTCTTGAGATCTACTGATCACCAACTAAAGGTCCACTGGTAGATCCCAATCTACCTTTTGGACACCCCTGATTTAAGCAGTACAACTTATTCATTAATAAGTTACTATATGTTGAAGAACTACTACCACTCAACTTATCTGTGTTTTAGCTGCTAACTAAATACAACATAGCCTAATATATCATCTTCCTCAATGCAATGGGGTTTAATAAGTAGGAATGTAACCCGGCTCTATATGTAGCTAGTCTGAGGGATCTTGGAAGCCGCCTGTTAGACATGATATTACAGCAATAGTTTAACAACAACATTAAATCAAAGTTAAAAAGCTTGGGGCATCCCGTTTCAGTATTTTTTAGGGTCATACTTGAGCACAGGCCATATGTGAGATAGCCTACATTTATATTATATTGCTTGAATCCTTCTAAATTCCAGACAAGAATTTAAATGTTTCCTTCTCAGCATGATGTTTACAACAAGATTTACTAGACTAGAACAATTCTTGCATTGACTGAAAGTGAATGTAGCCGAGCCCAAAGGTTGGATATAGGATTTATAAACAGTGATTCAGCACCCAGCTAGCTAGTAAACCTAAATCACGGGGCTTAGAGCAGAATGCCCCTGGAAATATAAGTTAATTTACTCTTTCCACACTCAAGAAATACATCATTTCTGAAAAGGAGCAGTTTATTAATTTAAGCCTTTTGTGTGTTTAGAAGGATCCCTGTACATTTTACTAAAAGCCACTTTATACAATTCAGCTGTCGCAAACATTTTTCAAAATGCTTTAGGTGTGAAATTCTCCAGACTTAAATATAATTATTAGTGTGAATGATAACACCTGTATGATTGTACTTTCGATCCCTAGAGTTGTGATGGTTCTGCTGGACCCTGGTGAAAAGATAACAGAGAATTAAAGAGACAAATTATGGAGACACAATTATCTTGTGTTATTTTATAGAAAGGGTAACACTTTCCCTATGGGACACCTAGTATGGAGTATGATGAAGGCTTGCTCTAAACTGACAATATAAATCTGTCACTCTGCTTATCTTCTGCAGAGTAACTACATTGGAGTCAAGAATGTCTCTTAGACTCTGAGAGTTCCGAACTCGGAAACCATACATTGTTAATGATAATTGCTATCATGTGTTTTTTATCAAAGCTTCCTCAAGGAAAGTGGCTCTAGGGTAAAAATCCATAAAATGTTTGTCTTGACCACAGTCTACCAATTGTCTTCCACGTTGGAATCCTAACTGAGCTCAGTATTATTGATTGCTTCAGAAATGAGCTCATTTTACGAGCGATAATCATCACTTGGCTGGTTTCCTGGTCATTGGAAGGATATAGTTTATCTGCAAAAGAAACATTGCGGTAGGAACTAAAACACATGAAAAATGAACTAACAAGCTGACATTGCACATGATGAAGTTTTAGTGGAGACCATGGGCAGGGACGTAATTCATTAACAAGCTGACAGTTTGTTCAGGCGGTGAACACACATGGAGGAAGAGCTTTATTTGATAAGACACTATCTACCCTAATTGTTGCAAGGTGTACCATGCAGTGTTGTGTTGAAACTAGTGATGGGCGAATTTGCGCCGTTTCGCTTCGCTGAAAAATTCGAGAAATTCGAAAAATTTGCGAAACTGCGCCGGCGTCTCGTTTTTGATGCCGGCACCCGTTTTTCCGACCCCGGCGCCCGTTTTTGACGCCGGCGTCCGTTTTTCGAAAAAAAATTTTTTGACGCCGGCGAATTTTTTCCGTGAATTTTCGTGGGTGTTTCGCGAATTTATTCGCTGGCGGCGAATCGCGCAAATTCGCCATGAATTTGCGCCTGGCGAATAAATTCGCCCATCACTAGTTGAAACCAGTGAAGTCTAGTTTTATGCAAAAGTCATAAATGTCAATAATGGAAATGATGATTTGGAATCCATTTGAAAGAAGCTGGGGGATCCCATTCCTTGTCTACCAAGGGACATGTAAGTAAAATACATACAGTATAGTATTCACAGTCAACTCCTTTTCCCACAACCCTTTGGTAGTTGTTATGGGTGGGTAGTGGGTAATATTAAATAGGCCCAACTCTTTCGCTTCTTAAATGTAGTTGGGGACGTATCCCTGGGTTATCATAGTATAGACCTTTTTGTCTACTCTCTTGAATTCTCACTGGAAAACCAAAATTATGGTGAAATAAAAAATTGGGAGAAACTCTATGAAGGGATTGGAAAAGGTGTGAGAAGGAATGCCATATACACTATATATACTTTTTAAATTATTATGCAGTAGTAACCCTGGAGCTAATCCCAAATGAGTCTCAGATATAGGTATTCACCAGGGTTGAGATATGACTCTAGGGGGCACCATTACTAATTCATTGCCATTTACTATGCACTTAACTACATGACTAGATTTTGGATGCCATTCCACATGGATGAGATAAGAAGCCTAATATCTTTCACACTTTCACCTTCCCAACTGATATCTGATTTGGGCTCAGTAAGGTATCAGTGCAAACAAGAGGAAATACCAAGACAAGACTATAGTCCATGGATGGCCTGTGTGCACTGGCCTGTAGTGTGATCAGGCATATGGCCTGGGGCCTAATATTCCAATCAGTTTGCCGATCAATCGATGCCTAAACAGTGGGCCCGGAGTGTAACTACAGAGGAAGCAGACCATGCGGTTGCAGGAGGACACAGAAGTGTAGAAGGCCCAGTAACGCCCTAATTAATAAGCACTTTCAATGTATCTTGGTAGAGTTGGTCAGCTTAGCAATGTTCTGGAGCCCTTCATAGAATTTTCTGTGTGGCCCAGTAACATCTAGATTATGCCACTGCAGTGGGCTGATCCAAACATTTGCCCAACTTGATGTGTAATGCCACCTTGCAGATTAATCCTGGCATTTGATCTGACCAAATTGTAGTTTTGGGATATCCAGAACTGCTAGTTAGTATTGGGGATATCTAAACATTCTGCTGCTTATATACCTGTAACAGAATACTTTTATGAGAGTCCAGTCCAGCAACAGATGCAGCATTACTAACGGGATCATGGGAGCTGCAGTTAAGAAGCTCTATGTAGCCTTGCCCATGCCTGAGCTTCATTTCAACAATGTGTAATTACAGCAGAGGTCTGTTCAAATCTAATTACAGCAAGAGATTGCTAACGGCCCAAAGGCATCAGTAATTTCTCCTCCTGGCCAGCATGGTGCAATTTTCACTGCAATATTCCACCTGGCTCCAGACATTCTCAGTGTTTGACAGCTAATAGAGAAATGCAAGCAATAAACTGACTGAAATGTGGTTAGTGATCTAACAGGTTATGAGCAATATGCCCTCTAAACTGTGACCTCATGAACACAAGTTATGACCCCAATGCCCACAACAAACTCTCCAGAGATAATTGCAACCAATCAGCAATTTATTTTGATTACTCTATCACAAGTTAGAAAATGAAAGTAAAGGTCTGATTGGTACCTGATTGGCAACGGCACTGGTTATGTTACTCACTTTAAACATGATCCTATTCATGCATAAAATTTGTATAATGTATTTCTTGATAAAAGGGATGATTAATTTTGTAGCCATTGAGCTAATGGTTGGCTGAGCATGCTGGGAGGTGTAGTTCAGAATATTTAGTTATGTCTGGTCTATAATATAATTTCATTATATGAATTGGTTGGTTGGTCACTAGTTGCTCTAGAATATTGGATCCAAAATGTTGTAGCCTACCTGTCTTTTATTAAATGGGGGTTGGTAACACTGGTCGACTCCAAATTAGGGATCTTCATGGCATTAGGTAAGGTGAACAATCCTACTTCTACTTGAGACTAGTGATGTGTATTTTGCATTGCTGAAAATTTGCAAAACAGCAAAAAATTGGGCAAACTCAATGAAGTTTTTTCAAGCAAAATTTTTCAAACCACGGAACATTTTTAAAAAAAAACAAACTATATACTAGAGTCTAGGGTGTAATGCTTGAAGGGGAAGCCCCTGTTCTGTCCAGATTCTCCACGAGGCTAATGGCTGTTTGAGGGCCTAGTATTAGTAGTAGTAGTAGGTTGTTTTGGACTGGCCCAAATAGGTCAGTGACCTTGATCAGTCATTCTTCCATGATACATGATAGATTAACATATATTTACAGGATAGGGATAAACAATACTACATTATTTCAACATTACTACTAACTCGTCTTATTTTTGCCAATCCGTTTCCCACTAGCCATCTTATTTAATGCAGCCTTCATAGAGTAACTTGCATCCTGCTTTCTACTACCATTTCTGATAATAATACTCTATTGTCTCCTGAATGAAACGCAGACCTCCTGTAGGTAAAGTAGATTTGATACAGTTGCCACCAATTACTCCTTTGTACTTGTCACGTGCCCTCGCATCATTTTCTTCCTTGGACCCTTGTACATTGTCTAAGGGAACCTGTCTTCATGTCCTTTAGGGTAGGGACACACTGGGCGATTTGGGGAGATTTAGTCGCCTGGCGACTAATCGCAGCGACTTTTCTCCCCGAATGCCTCCCCTCACTCTGCGCCTGGATAAAATGAAAAGTCGCCGGCGCTAATCACACACGGCGATTCGTTTTCCGAAATCGCCCGAAGTTGCCTCACGAGGAAACTTCGGGCGACTTTGGAAAACAAATCGCCGCGTGTGATTAGCGCAGGCGATTTTTCATTTTATCCAGGCGCAGAGTGAGGGGAGGCATTCGGGGAAGATTGGTCATGGAAAGTCGCGGCAATTAGTCGCCAGGCGACTAAATCTCCCCAAATCGCCCAGTGTGTCCCTACCCTTAAACTTCAGCTGCAGTCTGAGAGTTACAGTCCCACGTTAAGCCCTAACTGCTTTTGTCGCAGACCTTGTGGCACCATCAACAAAAGTAAAGGTTCTGACACTGGAGGAAGATTCTTTGTATTACGGTCAACAAAGCACTCAAGGAAAGCCCTGTTATTTACTGGCAGTGGGACCTGATTTCTCATTTGATTAATCACTCGAGCCAGTCTCCAGGTTCTGCTGATTATGGATAAGGAAGCCCGTGTCAGATCATTAGCTGCTGCAGGCTAGCAATTTAACTTATTTTTTCATTAGCCCTTTCTTAAGGACTTAAGGAGTCAAATATTCTTATTTCCCACCCATCTTTATTCATGTGGACCCTGTTGCCAAACACAAGGTGTGTTTTCTTTCCTTTTTTTTCTAATCTTCTCTGACATGCTCATCATTCAAATCCTTCAAAAGAGATAATGAGGGCTAACACTTCTTTTGATCTTCGTCATAACGATTGGGAATAAGAAATCAATATGTGAGAGAGTGAGAGAGGTCACCCCGTAAAGGCACAGCACCCAATTTCTTTAAAAAAAACAGACCTCAACCTTCCATTAGATGAAGATTCCCTCACTGAAGCCAATTAGAGCTTTTATTTGACTGTTCTGAAGATCAGGATTGGGTCAGTAGCGCGTCCTGTTCTCTGACAGAGGCAGGAGCACTTAATAAGTACTTTGCAAGATGACAGTCCCTCTGTACTTTTTTGACTTAGACAGTGTGGCAGGGAATGACAGCAGGCAGCGGGGACGTCTCCTCTGTGGCGTCAAACAGTCCCTTGACCAAGCATGCAATTTCAATTACAAGGCAATGGTAGAAGTATGAACCTTGTGGATAGAATAAAGTAATTACATCTAATTAGGCTGCAAAAAAATGGTGTCCTGTCTTTAGACTGGCTGTCTTAGTAGGAGTCTTTGTTGACTTAACGCAGGTAATGAATGAAACTTCAAAGTTGAAGAGATGATTATTTAAAAAGGAGACCAAAGTCAGATGACTCAGGGAAAAAAAAAAAGACTGGGTAAAACAACATGCTTCTTCCTCAAGAATCCGGATAAATATTTTTTTGTCTCCTGGTGAAATGAAATTCATGACAGGGAATCATTCATCATGTTTCCATACCAAAAGCTGTTGATAAGGATTCCAGTTTTTTTTTCTGCTTAAGACAAAACATGGCACTGTATAGATCACTGGCTCATAACTGAGAATAGAACTTTATACGTTGGGTTCTGTAATCAAAAAGTAGTTCTACAAAAAAGTTCAGTAGTAAAAAAAGTTTTACATTTTTTTTAGATGGGTTTCTTGGGTTATTCATTTTTTAAATCAGGGCTATTTTGGGGTAGGTAGGGCAAAGGGGGTGTTTGCATGGCTGGGAGGAATATACCATGATTTACCATGCAGAACGCAGTGTGCAAAATAGAAAAAAATCATTAAAGGGATACTGTCATGGGAAAAAAAATGTTTTTCAAAATGAATCAGTTAATAGTGCTGCTCCAGCAAAATTCTGCACTGAAATCCATTTCTCAAAAGAGCAAACAGATTTTTTTATATTGAACTTTGAAATCTGACATGGGGCTAGACATATTTTCAATTTCCCAGCTGCCCCAAGTCATGTGACTTGTGCTCTGATAAACTTCAATCACTCGTTACTGCTGTACTGCAAGTTGGAGTGATATCACCCCCTCCCTTTTCCCCCCAGCAGCCAAACAAAAGAACAATGGGAAGGTAACCAGATAGCTGCTCCCTAACACAAGATAACAGCTGTCTGGTAGATCTAAGAACAACACTCAATAGTAAAAACCCATGTCCCACTGAGACACATTCATTAACATTGAGAAGGAAAAACAGCAGCCTGCCAGAAAGCATTTCTCTCCTAAAGTGCTGGCACAAGTCACATGATCAGGGGCAGCTGGGAAATTGACAAAATGTCTAGCCCCATGTCAGATTTCAAAATTGAATATAAAAAAATCTGTTTGCTCTTTTGACAAATGGATTTCAGTGCAGAATTCTGCTGGAACAGCACTATTAACTGATTCATTTTGAAAAAAATAATTTTTCCCATGACAGTATCCCTTTAAGGAGAGGATTAGGACAGGGATTGGCACTGAGCGCTACTCCTCCTGTCAAATTTAAATCCAGAGCAAGTAGGGTCAGACTGGGCCGGCGGGACACCGGGAAAAATCACGGTGGGCCCCGGCTTTCTCCAGCCCAGACCTGCTCCCACTTAAAAGGTACCTGCCGAGTGTCCAGTTATCATTACACCCTAGGCAGGTGCCTCTTCTACCTACCCCTAGTTCCCGCCCTGGAGAAAAGTAATTTGCAAAGAGATCAAATTTGCAAATAAAAATTTGCATGTTGCAATGTAGTAATATTCTTCATTAGGCTTTTATTGCATTGCAAATCTTAATTGCACATTGTGAGCCTTGAATACCTGCTTGAAGGTGGTGTGACCTTTTGGAGCAAACGCAACAACTTTTTAATTAAGCAGTTTTATCACATACACTGCGCACTATCGCAAACTTTCACTACCCTACTGTGTTGTGATGGGCACAGTATTCACAAATAGTGATGGGCGAATTTGCAACGTTTCGCCGAAAAATTTGAGAATTTCGCATGAAATTCGTGAAACGTCGAAAAATTTGTGAAACGGCGGCGGCGTCTCCTTTTTGACGCCGGCACCCGTTTTTGACGCCGGCGTTCGTCTTTGACGCCGGTGTCCATTTTTCGGAAATTTTTGACGCCGGCGAATTCGCGCCTGGCGAATAAATTCACCCATCACTATTCACAAAGATAAAATTATTCACTTTGCAAACATTTATTCACATTGTGGACGAATTGCAAACGATTTTTACGTTAGTGACCAATATTACATTCCCTCCTGTATGTTCTAATTGGCATTGGTGGATATAAATAATTTGTCATATTCCTTAATACCGTAGCAGGCAAGTCGGCCCCTGCAGTCGTTTTATTTTCCCCTCTGTATCAACATTGTGAAAGGAATTTAGAATTTAGATAAGCCAATGCATGTATCATTTATCCCTCACATACTTCTGTATGAAGCAGAGATAAATCCATATCATTTGTATTTTAGCTTATGTGTCTCACATTAAAACAAACAAAACTTCAGGTGAGTAGAATTTAAATCCCCAATTAGTCTGTCAAGTAAAGGTTGTTTTCTAGCCGGCTCCACTAGATTGTATCTATAAATGTGGATAGATTGGGAATGTAATAGGGTCTTTGAAGATTAGCTAAGTGGCACATTCAATAAAACGTTGGAGCGCTTTTTGTTGCAAGCTTATGTTACATTCTAAGGCAAGTACTACTTTGTACTGTCTGTAAAGAGCAAGAAATTAAGCTCCTTCTGGCAGCTCTCCCGAACAACTTCTTTTTAAGCTTTTGACAAGTGAAATTAGAAGATAAATTATGACTGAGATAAAAGGAATTAGCATACTTCCTATTCCCTTTAGTTTTTGAAGGCGGTTTTAACACGGTTGGTTAATTTGTGAAGGTGTTTTGTCAGGGCGAGTCCATTCAGAGATACCTGGGTAAGGATGACTAGGCCGCAGAAAATGAGATTTATAGCCTCGGTGACAGATGATGCAGAAAGGTAAAGAAGGAGCTATGATGATTCAAAAGCACAAGGCAACATGTTTCCGAATGTGTTCTGTCTGGGACATTTTCATAGGAAAACATGAATTCTGCTTTTATGAAGAACTAGACATTAAGCCCGTTAAATTAACGGGCGCTAGAGGTCCATGGGGCACATGCGCAGTAGCGCAATCCCACGGACAAAGGGACTGGACGCAGAGACACTTGAACTTTATTATATAGGATTAGCATTTCTCATAATTACACAGGGCCACCTTTACAAAGAAAGGGGCACAAAAATCTTTAATTAGCAAGGCCCCCCCCCTGCATTCCTAGGCTAGGATTTGGACTTTTTCAACCAGGGCAGGACTGGGACAGCTGAACATTAGGAAAAAAATCCTATTTGTCCAGGTGACCCAGATCCAATCTCAACCTGCTGTTGCATCGCTCCCCTATAGCCCTGCCTACCCCAATCCATAAAAAAAGTATAAGGTACATGCACATGGGGGAAGGGGCTGGCAGTGGGTGAGGGGGTGGGGCCCTTGGTGTAGCAGCCATGGTGGGCCTCGCACAACCCAGTTCAACCCCATTTCCAAATAAGTTGAATGAAGCCCCAATTTTTAAAAAAAGACAGTTCATCTAAAGAGCATGTTTGACTATACAACCATTGAACCTATTCACACCCTATCATGTAGCCTGTGACCTGACCAAACGTCCCTCATTCCAACTGAGCCTCCTACTTGATTTTCAGCTCTTGAATCATTCCATCTTATTGGTGAGGGCCACCTACTGCCATGGAGCCCCAGAAAGAACTACCACCTGTCCACCCTTGTTGGCAGCCCTGTAGAGACAATTCCTGGCAACAAGGGACTCATTCATCATTTGAATGGACAAGGCAAACCAAAACCTGCAGGATATTGATGAAGACATTCTAAAAGAGAAAGAGCCTGAGAACTTTGTTTCATTCTACCCTTAAAGGGAAATCATTCCTCCCTTTTTCGTGTTTGCGAGATCGAAAAATTTTACAGACAGAGATTCAGTTGACATCCACAAAAAACCTCAGATTTTACATTATGTCCCATGTGTCCTCACCCTTAAGGTAATGGCAAAATGGCTGCTTTGTCACTAACGGGGAATGACAAAATATCCCAAAAACACCTTTACATCCATATCATTCCATATAATCATGAAAAAATGCAGCCTGCTTTTGGGATGGGAAATCAACTCTTGCCCTCTCCTATGGACAATTAAGCATTCAAAAATACCTTTTCATCTATTTGTGCAGGTATGGGATCTGTTATCCAGAAGTCCAACAAATTATATCCAAACTCGCACTACCTGGCCTTCAAATTAATAATCACCCAGTTCTCAATGATGGAGGGATCGGCACCCTGCTAATTCAACAAGAAAAAATTCAATGGCACGCGTGGCAGGTGCAAGCAGGGTCAGGACCTTGTGATTTATTAGTGAACAAAGCTTTGTTCACTAATAAATTGCAAGGGCTTGACCCTACCACGCGTGCCATTGAATTTTATCTGTTATCCAGAAACCCATTATCCAGAAAGCTCTGAATTATGGGAAAGTTGTTTCCCATAGACCTTATTTTAATCAAATAAGTCACGTTTTTAAAATGTCTTTGTTTTGCTCTGTAATAATGAAACAGTAACGTGTACCCAAATAAGATATAATTAATCCTTATGGGAGGTAAAACAATCATATATGGTTTATTTAATGTTTACATAATGTTTAAGTAGATTCAAAGTATGGTGATACAAATTACAGAAAGGTCCCTTATGCAGAAAGCCCCAGGTCCAAAGCATTCTGGATAAAAATCCCATAGCTGTATATGAATTTCAGTTTTGATTCCTATATATAGGAATTCATTTTCAGGAACTTGTATTAGAGGTGATTGCCCAAGGGCGACAAGGCTGTCATCACCCTTATAAAGAAACACTTTGAATGGGACCCAAATGTCTTAATGCCTAAATATATTAATATGTGTGAGTGCAGAGGATTTCTTATCTTTGTCTGTAAATATAAATATAAGGGGCCGATTCACTAAGGGTCGAATATCGAGGGTTAATTAACCCTCGATATTCGACTAGGAATTAAAATCCTTCGACTTTGAATATCGAAGTCGAAGGATTTAGCTCAGATAGTTCAAACGAACGATCGAAGATTAATTCCTTCGATCAAACGATTAAATATTCCTTAGATCGTTGGATTTGAATCCTTTGAATCGTTCAATTCGAAGGATTTAAATCCAACGATCGAAGGAATATCCTTCGATCAAAAAAAGTTAGCCAAGCCTATGGCGAACTAGGGGGTTGAAGTATTTTTTAAAGAGACAGTACTTAGACTATGGAATGGTCGAATAGTCAACGATTTTTACTTCGAATCCTTCGATTCGAAGTCGAAGTCGTAGTCAAAGGTCGAAGTAGCCCATTCGATGGTCGAAGTAGCCCAAAAAAAAATTCGAAGTTTTTTAACTTCGAATGCTTCACTCGAAGTTAGTGAATCGGCCCCTAAATGTCTAAATATATATATATGTAATTAGAAAGGCTTTTTATACATTGCTTTGTTCCATGCAGCATTCAACAAGCTACTTTATATTTTATCATCACAACTCCAATACTCCCCTATTAAATCCCAAAGCGTCTCCCAGCAGATCGAGCTTGGCCCTTAGTCATCCTGTCCTGTAGGCTTTTGCTCTCTTCCCAAAGTACATTAAGCTTCCTTTATAATTAACAAGAGCCTATAAATGCCGGGGAAAAAATAAACAAGTCTTTGTTAATAGAACAATAAATCAGGATACACTTAATGCCCTTGCAGATACTTTATGAAATGACTGCTGACTCCGTCCCTTTCTTTACTACAGTCTGGGAAGCCCTAACATGTTATTTAAGAGGTGAGATTATAAGCATTTCCTAATTTGTAAAAATGAAAGTCCCAGGAAGTATTTAAGTTACTGCTTGAGGAAACAATGACTTACAATTTCAGAGGTCTGAAACATTGGGTTTTTCCTTCATTAAAACAATATTTATATGTAAAAGTCACTTGATGGTGCCCTGATTTCCACCCTACTTGGTTGGAGTATAGTCTGTTCATAAAATAGCCTCTCTTACTCTATTTTGTAGAACAATAATTGGGGAAAAGTTTTTACCGGATCTATAAGTTGATCAGCAGATTGGTTGTTTTATGAGTTACTCAAAGACTTTGGGACTTTTATTACACTGTCCTATAGAACCTAACCCTTCCTCTGGCTGGTTGCTTGTTCATGCACACTACTCTAGCCTTAGACATGTATTGGTTTCTTTACATTGCATTCCTACAACCATGTAAAGGAAGGAGGCCTCAAGCTTATACAGATACTGGAGTTGTTATGGCGCACTTTATATTTTATAATCAGTTTTAAAGGGGCATGTGACTCAAGTACCATCACAAAGCGCCATTTAATGCACCCCTACTGTAATCTGTAACAATATTAAAAGGCACCAAGGGGTTCCATAGACAAATAAAAGAACAAGGCCTTTTAAACAATGGTTTCCCAGTCTGTAAAGCCCTTATTTGCACCATGCGTGGAGTAGTAGAAAAAGAGACAATTAGGGGCAGATTTACACCTGGTCGAATATCGAGGGTTAATTAACCCTCAATTTTCGACTGACGAAGGTAAATCCTTCGACTTTGAATATTGTAGTTGAAGGATTTACCGAAGTCGAACGATCGAACGAAAAATCGTTAGATCGAACGATTAAATCCTTCGAATCGAACGCTTTTAATCAATCGATCGAACGATTTTTCTACGACCAAAAAAACCTTAGGAAGCCAATGGGGACCTTCCCCATAGGCTAACATTGAGGTTCGGTAGGTTTTAGGTGGCGAAGTAGGGGGTCGAAGTTTTTTTTAAAGAGACAGTACTTCGACTATCGAATGGTCGAATATTTGAACGATTTTTAGTTTGAATCGTTCGATTTGAAGTCGATGTCGTAGTCGAAGGTCGAAGTAGCCAATTCGATGGTCTGGCACGTCTATGCCTGCCAAAGTGTTGCACTTTGAGCGAAGCTGTCGCTGGCGAATTTTCGGAGGTTAGTATATTTGCCCCTAAGTATCTAGACCGATAACATCATTAGTCTTACACTATTGCTAGAGCACATTGGTGTCTTATAAAAAAGAACTTGACTTTGTTCCAGAAGAAGCCTCTCTGCTGCCTCCTGAAAAATGTTTTTGGTGAGTCCTCATGAGCTGAGTTCCTAATAATATTAATGAATGGGTGATATTTCAATGTCAGGGCCGCACTTGGCTCTAACACCAGTTAGTGATACAAGACTGATATTTTAAATGCTGCCACGTTTAAGCTCTTTCCTCTTTGCAGTCACTGCAAGATTTTATGCACTAGTGCTGAAAGCTGCAGTATTATTTTTTTTATAATGTTTTTTCCAGCCTCTTTGTCATGTGCCTATGCCAAAATGGATTATAACCCTATACATCACACTTCCTCTGTCTGTCAACATCCTGTGGTTCAGTATCATGGGATTTAGGCAACACTTTCAGCCAGTTTTGTGTACTGTGATGCATTGAATTTATCTCTTCAATACTTTGTCCATCAGATGTTGTCAGGTTTCAGCTCTGTGGTTCCATCTCTGTGGTTTGGAAGAAAATTAGTCTGCGGAGAAGTGTTTGTGCAACGCTTAATGGAGACTTTCTATATTTTGTTTGTTTATTTGTTTTAAATAAACACTTGGTTTATGCACTTGTCCTCAGATTCTGGTTCATCAACATATTGACATGTTGACTGATAATGAGTTGACAAAACAACAACTTTCAAACTGCCTTTCAACTGTGCTTTTACTATTATTTATATGGTGCCACAGAGTGTATACAGCACATTAATAGAGTCTTACAAAGACATCAACATGGGAGATTACTTTGTATTAAAGGGGACCTATCACCCAGACATAAAAAGCTATAAAATCAAAGTCCTTTTAAAATTAGACATGAACCCAATTTTTTTTTTAATGAAACCATTCATACCAGTTATAACTGGTTTAACTAACTGTCAGCTGTCAATCATATATTGACTGCCCCTCCTCTATGCCTTAAGCATAGAGGCGGGGCAGGCAATTACTTTCACTTTCCATTCGGCACTTCCTTAATGTGGCTGCACTCCTTACATTCCCCCTCCATTTTCAACATCTAATTGTGTAGCCAGTGCATGGGCATGGGCATCAGGTCCCCCATTCTGGCACATCCACACTGCCTGCTTGATGTGATTTCCAAGACTAAAAGGAACAAAACTGAAATAACTTATATAGCATAAGAGAAGTTTATTTTGCTTGACTAATATCATAAAATAGGATTTGGAATTATTTCTTTGGGTACCAGATCCTGTTTAAGTGTTATAAATTGCAGTAAAAAAGGGAATGAAATCTTTGGCTAAAGAGTTTACAGTCTAGACGTGTAAAGATAACAATCCAGTGAATATATGGTAGGTAGAAAGTGATGGACCATGAATGCCTAATTATGTATGCAAGTAAAATTGTGAAAGAGAAGATACGGCAATTATGGTGTTCTCATAGATAGGATTCCATCTTGAATATTTCATAACGAATTTTCTCTTGTGTTACTTATTCCGAGTTAAACTTACTAACTTACATCAATTTAAATTCAGTGGGTATAAAAAGCTCATATGTAGGTATTTATTAGTGATATTTTGGTGAAATTACTGGATGTGGCCACTTATTATTATTATTATTATTATTATTATTAATAATAATAATAATAATAATAGGAAACAACATATATATAAAGATCCTCTATTGTACTAGGCCATGAGCCCACCCTAAAACAAATGTGGCATGACCTTCAAACATTAAAAAAAGTGCAAATAAGATATTTTTAACAACTTGTAAACATAATCCCACAATTTGTAAACATAATCCCACATTAAATATGAAAACATGCCAGCATTTTGACTTTTGCTTATGACCTTTTTGGAATACAGGATATGATGTCAATGACTAGTGATGGTCAAAAAATGAATTGAAGTCTATGAGTGTCAAATTTTTTTGATGCGTGCCCATTTTTTCACCCATTGGAGCCTATGGGAATAATTTTTGCATCGAAAATCATAGAAAAATTTTGCTCATCGCTATCACTCATAATAATGTTGAGGAAGTAGCTTCATTGTATTAATCCACCAATCAGACCTGGAAAAATTGATTTTGGTGAAAAGGATAGTGATGGACGAATTTGTCCCATTTCGTTTCACTGAAAAATTAGCGAATTTCCTGTGAAATTCATGAAAATGCAAAAACGCATTGAAGTATGGGCGTCACAATATCCACGACAGTTGTTATATTTTGGGGCGAATGCATTAAAGTAAATGGGCGTCCGAATAATTTTGAAGCACGACAATGTTTAAGCGTGTGACAATTCTGACGCACGCCCAAATTTTTTTCACACATCGATTTTTTCGTCGGCTAATTTTCGCAGCAGCTTTGTGAATTCTTTGCCGCCGGCGAAACATGGAAATTAGACACTAATTCCCGCCTGGTGAATTTATTTGCCCATCACAAGAAAAGGGTAACGAATTGACATTTTCACACTTTGATAAATCAGCGGATATATGATGGTTCCCCTGGGCAAAAATTTGCCTGGCGAAACACAGCGAAAGTTCTCTCCTGCGACAAGGTAATTCCCTAGCGAAGTGTGTTGTTTGTCTTTTAGTAAATAGGTGACGTTGCTGTGAATTGTCGTTTCAGCAAAGATGTGTCGGTAAAACACAAATTGCTCTTTAGTAAATGTGTAGATTAGGTTAGACTGCCCGTTAATGTGTTTTCTTGGCAATAAATAAAATAGAGATGGGCAGTTGGAGAAGTATGCCAACCACATTTTTGTATTTACATTTGTTTTTGAAGAATGCAGTCACTATACACATCCATTTACAACCCCATAAATGATATCATCACCTAAAGTGGCTTGCATAGAAAGCACATGTGAAATTTGTTAATAGAAGCTGTAAACAATTAAACATAAAGTTAATAATTACCAATGGTAATATTTGACAGATAACCACCGTATAAAGATTTACCAAAAATTTACCCTGACCAGCGGCCTTTTGTATAATAAGCATCACTACATTATAAAGGTATAGATGAAGGGCTCTGTATGGGATAGAGAAGTACGGGAATTGGCCCTGTGATCTAAAATGCTCGGGACCTGGGGGTTTTTGGATAAGGGGTCTTTCTGTAATTTGAATCTCCATACCTTACTAAAGAAAAGTGTAAACATGAAATAAACTCAAAAGGATTGTTTTGCCTTCAATAAGGAAAAAAGGAAATCATTTTTAGAAATGTGAATTATTTGATGAAAATGGATTCTATGTGAGACAGCCTTCCTGTAATTTGGAGCTTTCTGGATAATGGGTTTTCTGGATAACAGATCCCATAACTGCATTGTAATTTTAAACTGAAAACAAGTCAATTGCTCCTTTTTGGTGTGTTTTCTCCGGATTTCAGTTCAGGAAACTTTCAGAAGTAATATGATCACTTCATTTATAATTTGTCCATTGTGATATACACTGAAAATATGGAAGGTGAGTCCAATGTTCAAAAGAGAAGTGTTTTGGTGACACTAGTAGGGTCAGTAATACATAGGGAGAGAGACAAATAATTATATTCATACAGACAGAGGCAGAAATTGGGATTGGTTGCACTAATATACATTGTAAGAAGAGAAAGTGTTGGAAAGGTAACTAGCTACTCTGTTGTCATGGGTATTAATATTATGTAATAAAAGCCAAGTAAGCCATTAGCGTTATTTATGACAATTTAGTAGCAGTGTGCAAAGTGCAATTTTTGAAGCAATTCAACATTTCTTATATATTGCCTTTTACCCATAATTCCAGTGTCGTTGCAATAGAGTACAGCATTACATTCTTGACAACTGTCTGATGCCTCATTGCACTGAAGGAACACATTTGAGTTGTGGTAGGGCATTGCCTCAGGAGCCCCCACACCACCACCTGCCACTGCCCGTTTCTCACCCACCCACTACCAGCACCTTATACTCAAATCGCCGCAATCGGGGTTGGAGGAGCAGGGGAGCAACAATATTGCAGGTAAGGATTGGATCTGGATCAATGAGGCCCACGGGGGCCCACCAGGTTTTTCCCAGGGTCCCGTTGATCCAGTCCAAAACTGAGCCCCCATGTGGACTACTTACAAAAATACTACTGCTAGCTCTGTTTCCCTTACACCTACAGACATAGGGTTGGGAAATAGCGATTGGTAAAATAGGTACATAATCAGAAAAAAATACTTTTATCTACATAAGAGACCTCATTTCCACTTCAGAGTGACTTCCTATTTTCCTTTGAATCCAGTAGGAACTTCAATATCCTGGTGGCAAGGAAGTTTCCATTGCAAAAAAACACTTTTTTATACTCCAGATTTTCTTATGCCAAACCAAATATTCACAGTGGGTAAAAGAACCTCTGAACAATGATTGAAACCTGGTGGCTTACAGCCATTAATTGAGTTACTAAATGAACTCCCTAGTTGTCACAGGACATAAGAATGTTTTAATTGTGGAACTGATGTAAAGCAGGAAGGGACCAGACGAACCTGCCCTCTTGAATATACATGAACTTTTTTTTGTAGTTGTAAATGTAATTGTAACCACCGTGCTGGTTTGGCTATAGAACATATTTAATAATGTAACTCAAGTTTATCACTGAACAGCTGAATGGCTAATAGGCATCTGAATAAATAGAGCACCGGAGACATATTTTCTATGGGCGCTTACTGTTCATTATGCTCAGACGGGTGATTTTGATGTCAATGCAAAGAAACTATAAACTCAGGAAAGAATTTTGTGCTGGCTCAGTTTAGCTTTATTAGCGCCTGGAGGCCAAAATTTCTATGAACTGAATGATTCATCAGACTTAGTTATGCACACCTCTCTAAAAGACATGCTTCTGAGCGCGCTAGGTGACCCAGAAAGGATTTTGTTTACATTGTATAGACATGAGAACTATGGGGACAAGCTGATCATAGTTATGACCTGTAAAAGAGAAGACTATCCATACACCACAACGTTTAATGATTTCTTGTACAAAAGCTGTAAAAAAGAGCCAAGGTAGTGATTATAAGGGTTGTTCCAAGGGTTTCACCTACACCACTCAGTAAAATAGAGATTAAGCACTAGATTGATTTACTAAATACATATTACGGGTCCTGTAAATTTATGTCTACAATGACTATTTCTAGAGTTCTTAAACTCTCCTTTGGTTTCTTTCTTTGAATACCTGAGCTTCCTGCCGAGCAAGGAAAAAAACTTTAATGCATTTGGACAAAAAAGTCGCCATAAGAAAAAACGTCCTTTGGCTTTAATGCATTTGGAGCAAGAAAAATTGTCACACATGTAAAAAATTGTTGCTTAAAGAAATTTACTTCAATGCAATTTGCTCATCACTAATGTTGATAAGCAGCGTCTCAGAGAAGACTTGTCTGTTTTGCATAGTTTGGGCTATTTACCACGGAGTGGTACCTGGGATGAGTTGTCCAATCAATTAAAACTGCCCCAGAAGGTCCCTGATATGGAAACACAAAGGGATAATTTGGTTGCCTTCATTCATTGGTAGCCAGATTGATTATAAGACATAAAATGACACAAATAGGGTTAAATGATTACTCAGTTAGTGACAAGTCACAGAGTGTAGGTTGTTTGCCCCATATTTGTTAATAAAACTTTTTCTCTTTTACCATAGGTTTTGTTATTCCTTGGACTGGTTATAAAAAAATCTAGGACCCCCATGAAGATCAGTAGTAGTTGTTGAGTACTCTAAGGGGCACATTTACTTAGCTCGAGTGAAGAAATAGAATAAAAAATACTTCGAATTTTGAAATGTTTTTTTGGCTACTTCGACCATCGAATTGGCTACTTCGACCCTCGACTACGACTTCGACTTCGAATCGTTCGACTATTCGACCATTCGATAGTCGAGGTACTGTCTCTTTAAAAAAAACTTCGACCCCCTACTTCGCCACCTAAAACCTACCGAGCATCAATTTTAGGCTATGGGGAAGGTCCCCATAGGCTTTCCAAGCTTTTTTTGATCGAAGGAATTTTGTTCGATCGATGGATTAAAATCCTTTGAATCGTTCGATCAAACGAATAGTGGTAAATCCTTCGACTTCGATATTCAAAGTCGAAGGATTTAACTTTGATAGTCGAATATCGAGGGTTAATTAACCCTCGATATTTGACCCTTAGTAAATCTGCCCCTAAGGCTATGAAGGGACTTATTTTGCTAAGGTAGGGCAGGTATAAGACTTTCCTGTCTTAGAAGCAAGAAGAGCATCTGAAAGGATTTACAGTACTATCAGCATCACATAGCATGGTGAAATTTTCTCTTTAGTCAGCAGTATGTAAGCCTTAGCTAGAGGAGCTAGAGGGGGTAAAATCTGTCAATCATTAAATTATTGCAAACAACTTTCTTTCACCACTTGGTGTATACAGCTGGAGTGCAATTCGTTGCAATACACACCACACAATTATTTGAGCCATAGTATATATTGACAGATATCAGCCAAAGAATAAATATCTGCCAACACCATGCACAATTTCAATGTGAAGATACCTTGGGGGTGTATCCCATCTGTATATGGTTTTTCCCCTCATTTATTTTCAGCAGCCCTTGCTTATGCTGCTTACATTGAATTGAAACTGTTCTAATCCTTTTGAACAGACTTTAATTTAGTGTTTATACCAAAGGACAGCTACAGAATAGGAAGACCACAAGACAAATAATTCTTATTCAGTTAACTTCTATAAAGGCAGCTAAACTAGAAAACTAGAAGTTTAACCAACAAAATGGGAAGTTTTTAGTGATGGGCAGAATTTTTCACCAGGTTTCGCCACAAAAAAAAAAACCATTGACTTTAAGGTATTGTGCACTAAAAAGGTTGCCAACAAAAAGGTTTGGAAGAAGTTGCTTCTAAAAAAAACTATTAACTTCAAAGTGTTTTGCAGCTTTTTGCTTCTGCAAATTTTTTGGCAAAGTGATAGGGATCAGATCACCCCCATCACTAGAGGTTTTTTTATGATAAGGCAGGTTTGATATAGACTGTAACTGGCCATACATGGGTAGATCCACAGATTTGGCCTCCCAAATGGTTGGGTCAATTTGGGCTGAAAAAATTGTTCTACTGTCCAAGACTGAGTGGGTGCCCATGCATCATGGACTTTTCAAGCCTATAAGAGGTTATTTTATTAAATATACAGTAGTCACTAGGTGAAATGTTTTTGTTTTGTGGTAATGAGTTAGTAGAGGACCTTGCCATTTTGCATAACAGTTCTATTATGAAGGACAGCTGTCTATTAGGGTAACAACCAAACTAGGTGCCCAGTGACTATGCTGGGTAGGAACTGAAGACAGAAGAACTGAAGAAGAGTCCATTTGATGTAGACTTAATGTTGGCAGGCAATCCCCCTTTTTAGTTATTGGAAAAATAAAGAGTTTGAAGGATTGTGTCCTTTTAGGTCTTTTAAGCCCTTAAATATCTGACTAAGCCCTTATAATGCATCAATTGGGAAGGTTCAATACAAGAATCTGCCAAATTTATGTAGGCAGCCAATATCTGCCTCTGAATGATGCTACTTTAGTGACTTATACAATCCATCTGATTAGGTGGTCAGAGGAGAATTTCCTCTAGTGAGGTTAAATTGCAATGTTGCTTGGTTTGAGCTAATCAACAATTCACAGAGGAAGCCTTGGTTCATTTGCCGTATGTGTGTTGTTGACAAGAAGTCATCAATATAGCAGACAAACTTCTTTTTTTCCAAACACAATTTTCAATGTGGAGTTTGTTGCCCAATCTGATCGTTATTTACTCTTTATATACATAGGAATAATCATGCAGGTCTATTGACTTGATTGTGTTGGAATTGTGCCACTTGGATTACCTCAACACTTCCAAGAAGGGTGGAACACTTATGCACAAAACATTAAAGTTAAGGGGCAAATGTATCAAGGGTCGAATATTGAGGGTTAATTAACCCTCGATATTCGACTGGGGAATTAAAATCCTTCTACTTCGAATATCGAAGTCAAAGGATTTTGCGCAATTCGTTCGATCGAACAATCAATGGAATAATCGTTCAATTGAACGATGAAATCCTTCTAATCGAACGATTCGAACGATTTTAATTCATCGATCAAAGGATTATCCTTCGACCAAAAAAAGATAGCCAAGCCTATGGGGACCTTCCCCATAGGCTAACATTGACTTCGGTAGTTTTTTGGTGGCGAACTAGGGGGTCGAAGTTTTTTCTTAAAGAGACAGTACTTCGACTATCGAATGGTCGAACGATTTTTAGTTCGAATCATTCGATTCGAAGTCGTAGTCGAAGGTCGAAGTAGTCCATTCGATGGCCGAAGTAGCTGAAAAAACACTTCAAAATTCGAAGTATTTTTTCTTCTATTCCTTCACTCGAACTTAATGAATGGGCCCCTAAAGGTTGGTACTACCCCCTAAGAAACAGAGAAATCATAACGGGGGAAGGTGTAACTTGTTGTGGACCCCTATCATACCTGAATCTGCATCCTGTTTATTGTGTACCTCCAAAATGGTTAAGGGGGGGTCACACACATTTTTTTGGTTTTGTTTTTTAAATGCCTGTTTTAAACTAATGAACATACATCCTGTGCACTTTTTTACTTATACAGCCGAATATTACCCAAGGAAATGTAAAATTGGTTGCAGAAAACCTAAAAAACGATTACCAAATTATTTAGCACATTTGTTACAGTCAAAAGTATTTTAAATATTTTTTTTTTGGCCTGGAATGTTTGTGAAGTTATTTCACTGTAATTTGGAACTTCTGCACAAAGTGGGCTCCATTATGTCTGCCGTAGCAATGGAACTTACCATTTTACTTAGTAAATTGTCAACACATGGCAGGAACAGGGCATTTAATTTGAGTTGTTCAGGTCTTTACTCATAACGATATGAATAGTCGGGAAAGTCAGACATTCTGGCTTTCCATCCTTCCTCTATTATTCTGTTGTTAATCCATATACAAATTTTAAAACAACATATCTTTGCTCTTGTGGAAGCTGTCAGAGACAGAAGAGCCAGATTTACTGAATATGCTTAAAACCATTCTTTACTATATGAGTTCCTGGGGGAAGAGAAATTGTTCATCATTTGCTTTAGTCTTTGCCTAGTCTTACAAACTAAGGTCCCTCACATTCATACACACTTGAGTTAGTTTCAGTTAACCTACCTGTATGTTTTTGAAGTTTGGGAGGAAACGTATGCAAACTTATGAAGAACATACAAAATCCTTGTAGACAGTGCAAACCTCTGATCTAGTGCCATTTTGAGGATTCTCTAGCTCAGTTCTGTAATTTCAGTGATCCAGGAGTTGGTCTGTTGGCAGGGTGTTGCACTGCTGTTTGGTGCGTCACCATTTTTCCAATGCAGATGGTGTCCACTGTATGTATACAAAAGTTGAGGTGGCAATCTCATTGGGAAAGGACTCAGGGATTAAACACCCAAATCAATAGACTGGTGAGTGATACTATTGGAATTCTATCTCATATTTTAGATATTGTCAGTGTAATTAGTTGAAAGAGTCATTGATAGTCTGATGGGCTATGTGATTATGGAGAAACATATTGGGTCAGCTTTTGGTCTTTTTTATGATTCAGAGCAGTGATCCCCAACCAGTGACTCGTGAGTAACATGTTGATCACCAACCCCTTGGGTGTTGCTCCTAGTGACCTCAAAGCAGGTGATTATTTTTGAAATCCTGCCTTGGAGGCAAGTTTTGTATAAAAACCAGGTGTACTGCCAAACAGAGTCTCCTGTGGACTGCTAGTCCACATAGGTGCTACCAACTCTTTTTACATTTGAATGTGGCTCATGGATAATAAAGGTTGTGCACCCCTGCTTTAGAGCATGCTCAATTCAGCTGGTACTAAACTAGTATTATTTTTGATCACATCACTTTGTATTCATGCCAGCTTTAAAAAACATTTTTAATCTTCTAAATATCTCTATACACTTTAAATTCACAATGCACAATTATGCAATACACTATATTCAAGTGGGGCACCATAAACAAAAGTATAAACAATGAAAACTAATGATGGGTAAAGTTATTCGCAAGGCATGGATTTGCACATTTCACCACCGCCGAATAGATCCGCAAAACTGCTGCAAAAATTTGCTGGAAAGAAAAATCTCAGCAACAAAAAAGTCACTCGTGTAAAAATTGGCGTTTGTCAAAATAATTTTGACGCACATTGACTTTAATGCATTTGGACAAAAAGTTGCACATGTAAAAATTGTTACTAGTGTAAAAATTGTCAGGCGGCAAAATAATTTTGAGGCCTATTGACTGCAATGCAGCCGTTAGCCATTTCACAATTTTTTTCGCAAAAAACTATTTACAGGTCTAAAAATCAACATGAATTACCAAAATGGAAACAAATGACAATATTATACCCATACATCAAGTTTTCCAAATTAGACCAGTCTAGGAATTTGACTTTTAATCTCAATGATAAAGACATTAGAACATAAAACCTGTAATGACCTCCTTAATAACTTCAAACCAATTACACAATCTTGGTTGGGGACTATGTCCTTGGAAACCTATACCATAGGTAGAATAGCGTAAATGACTCGATGAAACTGAAGTGGTTAAATGTGTAGGAAGGGCATACAGTATGTAGACTGTGGCAGAAAGTCTAACCTTGACTGGTCCCAACGTTCAGGCAGGCAACTGAAATGGACCTTGGATGTCGAGATGGAAAACATATGAGGGGATAATATTCCCAGTGAAATTCACAGCACAAATGTATATTTTTCATCTGCAATATAAGGAATTGCTTGTTGGTCTATGTTAAAGGTTTTTGGGGGCACAAAGCTGTAAGCTGCTGTCAGTATTGCTTCCCTAAATGCTCCATCTTACTGTCAATCCACCTGGTGGTAATACATGAATTAACCAACATCAGCTGTACAGTAGCCTGTTGAGCCAGAAAGCAACACTTAACTATCCAATAAAACATACTTCTACTATTCGTCTGCTATATCAATATCAATCCACGAAATCTGGTTATTGCTTGTTTTACGCATAGCAGTTAAAACCTGAAACCTCTCTCATAAATCACTCAAGTGAACATTAATATTCTATAATCTCTTTATTGCTGAGATGGAGAGGGGTATGTTTTTTTTTATTACAAGACTCTACAGAGTTGCCTTCAAACATTCCAGTAGTCACGCACATTGCAATTAAAAGAAAATCAATGTTCCCTGCCAAGTCTGAAAAAGATAATAAATATAAGGTGTAGAGTATCCCCTACTGCGCGTAATATGGATATTACAGGTCACTGAGGAGTTTTGTGGTTAGACAGGCTACAGACCAAGCAGTTCATAATAGCTTCTTAATATACTGTAGAGGATATCTTGCATAATACAGAGGAAACATGGTTTCATTCTGCATATAGTCTATAGTCTCTTACTCTTTCAATCTAATCTGCCCCTAGAACTTCTTTCATAAGGGACAGGGGCTGTTTTTTAACTCCTTTTGTGCTTTAAAAAACATCTCTGATAGGACAACAATGTCTACAAAAGCTAGACAAGTTACACCAGTAATTCAGCTGTTACATTGTTGGTGAACTCACATCAGAGTGCACATCTTAACACTGCTTAGAAGTTCACACTTTTAAGAAGGAGACTCGATAACAACATCCTTGAATAATTGCAATAACATCATTTTAGTTTCTAGCTTTGACTTTGTTCTCTCTGCTGCTCTGCCTTATATTTTAGAGACCTATAATAACAGAAGCTTTAAAAATTCTACAACAGAAGAATTGGAGGTATGGGTATGGGATCCGTTATCCAGAAATCCATTATTCAGAAACTTTTAAATTAGGGAAAGGCCATCTCACATAGACTCCATTTCAGACAAATAATCCAAATTTTTAAATTGATTTCCTTTTTCTCTGTCACAATAAAACAGTAGCTTGTACTTCATCCAAACTAAGATATAATTAATCCTTATTGGAAGCAAAACCAGCCTGTTGGGTTTATTTAATGTTCACGTTATTTTCGAGTAGACATGAAGATATGAAGTGTGAAGATCCAAATTACTGAAAGATCCATTATCCGGAACACCCCAGGCCTCAAGCATTCTGGAAAGAAGGTTCCATACCTGTAGAATGAATCAACTTTATACAAAATCCAAAAATGTGCAAGAGGAGCCTTACTTGTGCATAAATTCCTTATGTAAGTTCCCCTATTTATCAAAGCATGTACTGTATGCCAAAACAGTAGCACATGTATGCCATTATTTAACACCACCCTGAACTTGGAGTGGTTTATTTAAATCAGAGACACTAATACAGGTTCTTTACAAAACTGGCAGTTTTTACATTTACACTGCTTTTTACACCAGTTTGTATCCCACCTGTGCCACTGCTGGACTGTACAGGTATGGGGTCTGTTATCTGGAAACCCGGTAACAGAGTCTGTCTCCCATATACTCTATTTTATACAAATAATCCAGATTTTTTAAAAATGATTTTCTTTTTCTCTGTAATAATAAAACAGTAGCTTGTACTTGATCCCACCTAAGATATAATTAATCCTTATTCAAAACCAGTTTATGGGTTCATGTAATGTTTACATGATTTTCTAGTAGACATAAGGTATGAAGATCTAATTGCAGAAACATCCATTATCCGGAAAACCCCAGGTCTTGAGTATTCCGAATAACACTTTCCATAACTGTACCATTTTTTTTTTACACACTTTTATACTTAGACTGTATCAGGAGTACCTTACCTGGCTTGATAATTAACATGCCTGAACTATAAACTAAAGATTATAGTATACGTTTATTTTTACTGTGATGGGACAGAATATGGTCTGGTCACTTTTACTCATGGCATTATAACATTTTACAAAAGTCATTTGCCACCACATCATACCTCCAACATACATTAAACACACTATATAGGAGTGAGGGCCTCCTTAATTCAGGGCTATATACATTTGAGGATTTTTGTGGATAACACACTGTGCAACTCTAGGCAGTGTTATCGGCTACTTAATCAAATAAAGTGCAGTCTTTCATAAAAATGGATATTAGCTAAAGGAATGAAAACACAATTTTGTTTCTTATTCGATCCCAAGTAAGGCCTCACCTTGAGTCTACAGTGTGGTTAATGAGGATATTAATGAGCTGGAGAGAGTGCAGTGAGGTGCAATTATACTGGTAAAATCAATGAAAGAATGAGAAAAAGGATATAATGTTGGGATTTTTTTTCTGTGGACAAAGGGTGCTTTTGAGGGGACATGTATTACAAATAGAAAGATAGTGGGGAATATTTTTTCACATAGAAAAGGATAAGGAAAAAAAAAGTCCACTCCTCCTCCTCAGAAATCCATCTACATTGGGACATTTGAGTTTGTCTTTTCCCCAACATGGAACACCACTGATGCTTTGGGCTAATGATGGGTGAATCTGCTCCATTTCACTTCGCTGAAAAATTAGTGAATTTACCCTGAAAATCACAAAACAGCAACTTTGTTTTTTATATGAGCGACTATTTGGCTCAAAGTCTGAATAATTTTGATGACAATTTTTATGCGCATGCCAATTTTGACGCGGCTGATTTTTCACTGGCAAATTGTCACCACAGTTTGCATGAATTAATTTGCTTGTGGCAAAACGAGGAAATTCGCTGCAAATTTGTGTCTGCTGAATTTATTCGTCCATCACTACTATGGGCCCAATACAAGCGATCCTTTTTTCCTATCCTAATAAAGACTCCAGCTATAGTTTATAAATTCATGGGTTCCTTGTGATCTCCACTAATAGTTTACTAAGCTGCACCAGTAGTTAACTAATATTTTAGTAAAAATAATATTACAATACCTTACCATTCAGAACTATTTTGAATGCATTTATATTTTACATTTAGAAGTTTTGTAGGCTGCAAACAAAACTCGATGTAAAGAACTGTCAGGCAAGAAATATGGGAAGGATCAAATCGCCAGGCCTAACAATCTCCTGCAAGGATTTGTACTAAATGCTATTCTTGTGATTAACAAAGATGAGATCAGCTTCTCAGTACCAACCACATCCTGCCATTAAAATAATTCTAATTGTAGAACATCTTGCATTTAGAAAAGTTCCTGTTTGAATACAGTGAACAAACAATCCAAAGGCAGAGCACATAGTGAAAATAAATTATTTGATGGGTTATTTTTCTGAAATTTCATATTCATGAAGTCAGTACAATTACATAATTAGCATAATGGCCAATTATTGCATGACAGGAGGTATACAGTTCTCTTATCATACCGGGGCCACATAAAGTGACCCGAGTCCCCCTGTTTTTAGGACTCTTTATCAAAGGTGTGGAATGGGCTGCCTTAGTTTATCACCGCTGTATTAGTTGCAGTTGCCATATTAGATTTGTTGAAGAGTTAAAAATCTCCATAGACACGAAGAGGGTTGGGTTTCCATTGGAAGGTTGTGTGGCAATGAACTAAGTCTTAAAGAAATGATTTCTGTTGTGTAGGTCTTAGTAACTAAATAATAAGAGTAAACAATATGGTAGGGTTCAGATTGGCTAACTGGAGCCAACATGTTCTTCATGTACATTACATGGCACCAAGAAATTTTCAGATGACAATTAGCAAACAAGAAAGCTTCTTGATTCAAGAACTTTAATGCCCTTTTGGAGTCAGGAATGATTTTTTCTTGGGTGGTATATGTCTTCTTCAGTACATGCCACCATGTAAACACAACATGGCAATATAGATATATTTGGCAAAAATATGCAATTCCCTTCCTGTCACTATCGAACTGTAGCAGAAAATAGAAGAGTTCTATAAGTTAAGAAAACATTATTCAAAGTGGATTCAACCTGTTGGTAAATCCAGCAAATCTTGTTTGACTTTGTGTCATGTTAAGCTTCATTAAGCTATCTTTATGTTAAGTTATCATTTATATAGGGGAGAACAGTTTTTGTATCATTAAAACATTCATGGTGTAAATAATGTCAGGGAGCAGAGGCCAATGATGCAATGGTCTAAGCCAACACAGAGTCAGTAAAGAACCTGCCCATGAATACTGAAGTCATCAGGATGAGTCAACACATATTTGGAAAATGTATGTATATAAGATATTCATGTCCAGGTAATTTGCTTCCCAGAAAGTCAAATGGCCTCATTTATGAAGAGGAGGAAAATGCCAGTACGAGTACAATGAAACTACTAAGACTCCAGTGTTGTCTCTAATATCGCCCAGAGTTCAGATTATTAGGTTTAATTCACTGAATAATTAGTGCAAATACTTAGAGAAACCTAGTACTCTGGGAGCAGTTCTGCAGAGTCCTGTGATTCCAGGCATGAATGACGCTAGTAAATTCTTTCCTTAATGGGAACCCCTTCAGCTGTCCCAGTTATACAGTAAGTAAATAGTAAGTAAGAAAATAGCACCTTTTGTATTTAATAAGAAAATGACCCTTGTTTAAAAGAAGTGCTTGCACATAAGTCATAAGGGTTATTTAATGAGACCCCAGATGCATAGTGGTCAAATCTGGAGTGTGGCTGTACTCTGCAACTCCTGAACAAGTTATAGAGCAGAGGCCCCAAGCAGTGGCTTATGAGCAACATATTGCAGTCACCAACCACTTTGATGCTGCTCCCAGTGGCCTCAAAGTAGGTGATAATTTTTGGAGGCACGTGGTTGCATAAAAACCATATGTACTGCCAAACAGAGTCTCCTGTAGGCTACCAATAATCAAACACAGCCCATAATTGGCACCCCAATAACTTTTGCATGCTTGAGTTGATCTCCAACTTTTATTTAATTTGAATGTCCACGGGTAAAATATGTTTGGGATCTCTGGTTTAGAGCATAGCTCCCCTGCCTGTCCCTCATGGTTATAGCATCACATTTGCAGTCCAGAGACCTGCACTAATTCTTCTACCTACAGGGCCGGGAAATACGTGCAAAAAAACATGGTGGACTGCTCAAATCTTTTGCCCTGCAGGTAGCAAACGACCCCTCCTACCACCTGACTAAGAAGGGAGAAGTGAGGCGAGTGCCTGTAGAAACATTTCCCTTTGAACGGCACTTTGTAGCATAAAACAAAAAGTAGTCAAATTCAAAGGCAATAGTCACTTGGTACTTATTTTGTCCTTATTTTTAATTCTTTGGATCTACATTTATCTGATCTCTCACCTTAGCTTTGGAACGCTCCACAGTTTCGCAGAGACCATCCTGGCTACAGTATCAAAAAAAATGGAAGTCATTAATTGTCTGCTTGTTTGGGGAATATTTGGAATTCCTTCTCTGAGTAATGCATCCTCAGGGCATCTATTTAGAGAAATGCCTAGAATAGAATGTATCAAATTGCAAATTCATGAACAAAACCATATAGCTTTAGGGCATCGCCACCATATGTGGAACACATTGGTCACAATTTCCTTTTTTCTTCCCTTCCTTTTGTTAAGGTTCAGCGTCTCTCCAAATATGTGAGCTGTCATTCTGTCAGCAATATAATACAATGGTTCAAACAGAAAAAGTGGAGTTTGTCACCATTGTACATTTGTTTTAACAAAAATGTGGGAGAAGCAATGTCCTTGAAATAGCACAGGGGAGTAACCATACTGGAGTTGTTTTATGGACAGGCGATGAGTGAACCCAGTTCCTACAGAAATGTGCTCAGTCCCTGGGAATACCTACTCCACTCTAAAGGTTTACAGTATCCCATTGTACAGGTTATGAACAAACGTAGGGGGTTCTTCAAGTTCAGTTGGACTCAGTTCAGGGCAAAATCTATCCTTTCATAGTTGTATTGTGCCTCTACAGAGAGGTAGGTTATGATCAAGGTTATGATCAAGGCACTGCTGAACTTAGGCCGTTTGCACCCTTTTTTGCATATAATCAAGGCCCTGACATGTTGCTTCATGAGTTCATGCACCAATGCAAGCACTAGTGCAATACTGTATCCATCCAAGGTACTTGAGTCACACGGTCCCAGTTTTGCTTCTTCTGCCAAAATGGCAGTTGCTTCTGCATTGCTGAATAAAATACAAGGAGAGGATCCAGACACAACACATCTTGAGGAAGTGTTACATCCATGGTCAGTGACAGACCCACTCCCCAATGGGCTGGCCTCCCCAAAAAAAGTTATGTGGCCAGGTGCGTTGTGTATATGCGGTTGACTCCGGAAGCTTGGAACCTGGTGGGGCCCCCAATGCTTCAGTCTGACCCTGGTTACATCCAGGTATCCCTTTCTGTGTCTAGTAGTGATGGGCGAATTTGTGCCATTTTGCTTCGCCGGAAAATTCACGAATTTCATGCGAAATTCACGAAACTGCGATAAATGCATGAAACGGCGCCGGCGTCTTGTTTTTGACACCGGCGCCCATTTTTTCGAATTTTTTCAGGCAAATTTTCACAGGCGTTTCGCAAATTTATTCGCTGGCAGCGAATTCGCACCTGGCGAATAAATTCGCCCATCACTAGTGTCTAGTCTGCACATGCAACTGTCTTGCACATAATTGATCACATTTTGATGGCATTGTGTGCTCATATCCCCATTAATACAACCAAAAGGCATGTACATACTGTATTAAAGTCTCCATTGGGAAAACATCCACAAGTTCAGGGTCCCATTATTATGCTGAAACTCTGGAGAATAATGATGGATTGTGAATAAAAGGAGATTTACATTTTTGGGCTTTCTCCTTGCTTTAGTAAACTTGCCCTGCAGAGACAATATTCCGAGCAAAGTAAAAAAAATAAATTGTGCCGCTGCTTAAATTGGATTTTTCTATGGGAAGTGAACTTATATCTAATAGCATGGCGTTAGCATCGATTTAACGAGTTGAGCCAATTACCAGATTTAGTTATAGGATGAAAACAATTGAGTAAAGTAAACACAAGGGTAATGTATGCAGCCCCCTGTCTAATTAGTCAGTGGCAGCAACTGCCTTTCCAACCTCTCCTTCCGACCTGAAGTACAGTCACACATCTGGTTCTCTTTAGTGACTCCTTAAACGAATTCTTCTCAATTGCCTGCATTCTTTAAGTCAGACACATCCCTTCTCAGTGACTGCAACACAAATGCTTCACTTCCTCTGCAATGCCATGCCTTTATAATTGCCCATTATTATTATTATTTTAATGATTTGTCCTTCTGTCTGTCCTTCTGTAACCCTTTAACATCATCAATGGACTTCCCCTTGGCATTGATTTCTCATGATTCTGATGAATGCTATGGGCACAAGCACCGGTTTATTCCCGGGAACCGTCATGGGCCAATCCCTTTTCACTGCGACGCACAAAAACATAAATAGTGGTAAATGGGGAAATGAAAAGTGATCTGCAGTGATTCCTGGCATTCTATCAATGCTACTACTTGTGGGAATTACATTTCCATTCCCCACTTCTTGCCTTGTACATTAACAAAGCATTAATCCACAATAATAGCAAAACTATTATATGTAATTTATTGATGTTTAAATACTATTCAGTAGCATGCATGGTACAGGTATGGAACCTATTATCCAGAATGCTCAGGACCTGGGGTTTACTGGATCAGGGGCCTTTCCATAATTTGGATCTCCATACCTTAAGTCTACTAAGAAAAAGCAAATAGTGGAGCACTGAGGAGACCTGTGTAAAAATTAAAAATAGAAATGTATTCAATAAGCATAAAAGCTCCAAATTACAGCAGCTTAGTACAAATCTTGGCTGCCCGCTTAACGCATTTCGTGGCTCGCCACCACGAAGTTGCGTTAAGCGGGCAGCCAGGACCTGTACTATGCTCAATGCCCAATGTCCAGTAAATGCTCCCACTGAACCCTTTTTTTCTGGACTTAAGTCTACTAAAAAAATCATTTCAACCCAATAAGATTTTTTTTCCTCCAGTTGGATTCATTATATCTTAGTTGGGATCAAGTACAAGCTAGTGATGGGCGAATCTGTGGCTTTTCGCTTCGCCGAATAATTTGCAAATTTCCCACGAATTATTATTTTATCCAAATAATCCACATTTTTAAAATTATTTCCTTTTTCTGTAATAATAAAACAGTACCTTGTACTTGATCAGAACTAAGATTTTCTAGTAGACTTAAAGGGCATGTAAAGACAAAAAAATTAAATCCAATAATTACTTTCTTTAATGAAAAAGAAACCCATCACCAATATGCTTTAATTAAAAAATGTGTACTGTTTTATAAGAAACCTGACTGTATGAAGTGAAATTCTCCCTTCATTTACTGCAGTGGATAGGAATTGTCAGACGATCCCTGACTCCTCTGCAGGGAAACAATCATACCTATGAACAGCAGGGGAGCCCCCGCCTTACTTCCCAGCCATGCAGAACTCAAGCAGCTTTGTTTGTTTCCCTGTAGAGCAGTTGGCGACTATGCAGAGATTTGTATTGGATTTTATTTTTGCCTTTACATCCCCTTTACTGTTTACAACTCAGAGTTGGAGAAAGTTTGTATTAAACAATACAAAAACTATAAAATCCACATTAGATTACATGACAACACAGGACCCAGTGCAGTCTGTATATTCTGATTATTAATCAGTCTTGCTGTATCGGCTTCTGGCAGATATTATTTGACTTGTTCTGTTTTGATAATTTATGATGATCCCTAAGCAGCTAAGACCACTCTGAGCGCCTCTTCTCCAGCGTAAAAAAAACCCAATTTGGCCAGTCTTTCCTCATAGCTAAGATTTTCAATACCTTTTACCAGCTTAGTTGCCCTTCTCTGTACCTTCTCTAATTCAATAATGTCCTGTTTGAGTGATGGAGACCAAAACTGTACGGCATATTCTAGATGGGGCCTTACCAGTGCTCAGTGGACGAATGACCCCCTCCTCCCGTGACTCTATGCCCCTTTTAAAACAGCTTAAGACCTTATTTGCCCTTGATGCTGCTAACTGGCATTACTTGCTACAGCCAAGTTTATCATCTACAAGGACTCCAAGGTCCTTTTCCATTATGGATTGCCTAGAGCAGTCCCATTAAGGGTATAAGTGGCTTGGATATTGTTACATCCCAGGTGCATGACTTTACATTTATCAACATTGAATGTCTTTTTGCCACTTAGCTGCCCAGATTGCCAGTTTGTCAAGATCCTGTTGCAAGGATGCCACATCCTGGATGGAATTAATTGGGCTGGATAGTTTCATCCTACCATAACTAACTTTCAGGCTGCTTACCCCACCCCACATCACTGTTAAAGAACCACCTCCTTGACCCAATCAGAGGATCTTGTGTATCTGTGTGCTATGACTTGTGCTTTATTTACATTAATAGTACTGTCACATAGGGGAAACCCAAACCCTATAATGGCATTTGGATTCCTGTCTAGGTGATCTTTTCTGCCTTTAACAACCACCTTTGGTTTTGGGTCTGGCCCTCAGCTACTAAATAAAATAACTGCCTTTTACACAAATTCTGCATGTAGAGAGACATGATGTCTGGTGATTTTAATAGAGTGACCTCTAATACATCTTCTAGGCAAAAGGAGCCCCCCTATAAATATATTGGATCTATAAATCTGATTGTATTTCGAAAGTTTCTTATTTTAGTATGTTAAAGCTTTTATTAAATTTAAATTTTCGCGATAGCTCCCCTTTCAGTTAACTTTTAGTATGTTATAGAATAGCCAATCCAGCTGCTGAATAAATAGCTAAATAACTCAAAAACCACAAATAATAATCCAAAATTTATTTCAAAGGCAAACAACCCCTTTTATGGATGCAAAATGCTTTGCACCTGTTTCTCTGCCACTAATAGTAAACATATTACTGCACTCGTTGAACCTTGAATGCTGAAGATCCTAGATAAGACTTTGAAACATTATTGTAACCTCTGCCTCTGTGGTGTAATGGGTTCATGGTTTCACCACAGGCACCAGTGTAAAAAAGTTGATATAACCCAATATATATATATATGCAAAGTGCTTTAAACCACATACTACCATAATTAACTGATACAAGTTTAGGCTATTTACAAAGTACACTCTAAATTATTGCATAAATCAAGCTTTTTTATCACGGCTACATTGTGGTTACACTTGCCACCAAAGTTCAAAAACTGCGGCTGAGTTCATTAAAAAAAAAAAGAGGAAATAAATATTTATTTGCCAAAATCCATTTGGCAATATTTCTGGCACCACAATAATTTTAGCTTTTCTATATCAGAACCTCGCAATTAACTCCATTTTGTTTGCTCTGTAATTAACTGTTACCACTCATAAAAACATATCATGCTATATTTTGAGATGTGTAAAAATGTCCCATTTGGTTGGCAAAAGTCTGTTATTGTCGTAAGAGAATGAAACTAATTCCTCAGGGGGGGAGGGGGGATGTTGGAGAAAAAAAAAAGCAATACGTAAACATAAATATAAACAGAGACAAAAAGTTCTTCAAATCAGATTTTTTTTATTGTTACTGCATTATACATTTATGCAATTTGGTTTTTCTTTTATATATTGGACACATTATCTCATTCGTGGGTCACCACCAATTAGGAAATAATATAATTTATTAAGTATTAATCAAGAAGATTTAAAATAAGAGAATACTATTCATGCACATACAATCCAGTAGAAAACTTGGATTACCAATTTATCTAAAATTTTACCTGGTATTGGTGTGATTTAGTATTTGATGGGGAAAGATAACATCCTCTTATTATTTGTCAAACCCAACACATGAAACACTGTGTTTAGACTAATGGGTGTTAATTGGATTACAGGGCTCAAGATAATATGAAACTGTAGACCAAAAGGGTCAACACATGGTAAAATAAGATAAAAATGTGTAGGTAAGTATGAACATAGGGGTGCAAACTATATAGATGAATGTCTGCCACACATCAAACAGTAACATTTAGGTTGTCAAAGACACGCTTCTCTCAAGTTCAATCTTTTTCTTAAGTGAAACCTGCCCAACTACTAGTTGATCCAGACGAGGTTGAGAAATGCCATCTGAAGCTTCTCCAATTGGCCTGTTGAGAGAATCTGTCCCTGGGTCAACTAAAAGCTAATTTCAGTTACCCTGTATTTTCTCACTTACCATACTTGTTAAAGGAGAACTGACCCCCCCCCCAATAAAAAAAGCCCCATCTACTACTAGATAGCACCCCATCCCTGCTATCTACCCGCATAGTGCATTATTCCAAAAAGTTTCCGTGGACAGCATGATCACTTATTTATGCAGAGAAGCTCAGCGGAGCTCATGGCGCCATCTTACTGGTCTTCAGAACTAGAAGAACCTACTGTATGTTATCTTGTTCAGCATTTCTACGTCTGCTCTTATGGGTTCTAGAGATGCAAGAGAGTGTATTAGAACTGAAAATATAACCAATCTTAATGATATGGGGTGAACATCCATTTCTCTTGTATTTAGTAGTCTGTATTCATTTCTTGAAGTTGACCTAGTAGGTCATGATTAACAGATGACGATTACTAGTCCAACTTCTGACCAATCTCATTCCATCTTCTCCAAGCTTCAAGTTGTTAGATGGTCACATTTGCTTCGGCAAAGTTGAAGAAGCATATTCACTTTTTATGTGTTGGTGCTTGCTTTAGGGCAGCGAATCTGCTCAGCTCTACTGTTACTAGTTATTGTCTGCACAGTGGCACTAATGTCAATGTTCTTAGCATGTATCTTCAGTGTATGATAAACCTAGCTAACCTGCATTGCCCACTAACTCTCTATTAGTATTTAAAGGTATTTTGCAGTTCCCTAATGGGTATCTTGTCTTCAGATTGGTGGATTACAATGATGTCAAGGCTATCCTTTACCAAACCAAAACTCCTAGGGTTTTTGGTGTATATGGCTTCCTTTATATATAGTTCCTAACTAATAGCTTCTAATCTTTACTCTGTAAAGAACCTGAATATAAACAGTCATAATGCATACAACATAAAAGATCTACAGCTACTTCTTCACTCAAATTCGATAATAATTAACAAGGCTGTGCTATACAAAAACAACATGAGTCAGTTTGCACAGGTGCAGGAGCCTTTTGAGCATTCATGGTAATGGCGGAAAGTCTGATTATATCAGGGATTACATTAGCAATCATGGCAGCACCTTATATCCAGGTTTTAGCTGACACTGGTGATATTGGATGATGAATATGTTCATCTTCTGAATTTTTGTTTGCTTAAAACAGAAGGGTTTTAATCATCAACCTAGAAAGTATTTGACTCAATTTTAATAGGATCTGATTTCACTGCTGTGTTTCTTTGCACTTAAGTTAAGTCGGCAACAGAGTGTCTGGTAGTCAGGTTTGTATAAGTGTATAAGTGTATAAGTAGTAGATGACTGAATGATGGCAGATTTAGCAATGAACAAGGAAGCAGCATTTCAAGATCTGTTGACAACACATTAATCATCCTTAGTAATATTACAAGAGCATATGATCTACTCGGGTTTTTGATCTTTCTCCCAGCTGCACTTAGGAAACAAAAAATAGCATGCCAAATGATTATAATGTATTACATATCTGTCACTAGGGCTCTTAAAGGATATTCAGTAGGTAAAGTAGTTCATGACTGATTATTTGCATATAGGCCACATTGCCAAAGGTATCCATTTAAAATGATCCTCAGCTGGAACATTCGGCTGCAACACTCCCTGCCATCTTCTTAGGCAGTGTCACCACAATTACTATTCATAGGTTTTTTATGGGTGATCACAGGAAGAAAAAACTATAGGCCAAGGAACCCCCTATCCCCCCAATCCGAACCTTTTCCATTCATTTAAAAACACAGAGACATGCTATGGCAAAAAATCTGTGAAGGTCACAAGCTTTATTTAACATAAAAAATCAAAGTTTAGGTACACCCTGACCCCAGCTGCGGCTCTCGTTCTCCAAACGTGGGCTCCTGCCCAAAAATTCTGTAACTCAAAAAATGTGGGCTCGATAGCCCAAAAAGTTTCCAAAAACCTGAAGCAGGGATCACGGGGCCGGGCGCACTCAGTGACCGCCTTTTTGCCCATCCCCCTGCTCCCTCGTTGTGCATAATGGAGCTAACCCAGTCACTTGCATGCATCAGAGAAGACCGTGCAGTCCCAGTCTGATGCACACTCGTGACTCACCCAAGGTAGGCCTGCACTATAACCACTTCATAAACCTAGAGCCGCACTGATGCCTTGACCACCACAGATAATGGTACTCCAGAGGAAGGCGAAAACTCTAGCACTTTTCAGCCAATTTAGTGCTAAGAGAAAAATTCCTTCCTGACCCCAAATAGGCGATCGGTTATAACAACCCAGGAGCACCTTGTTCTCGACCGAATCCACCTTACCTAGGGAGGGAGGGTGGGAAACAAAAAACAAGTAAGTATGAGCAAATTACAAACAGGATCCTCTTAAAAACCCTGCCCTGCCCACGCTCCTCCTCTGCTTCCTCCCCCAACCCGCCCACTTTTTTCCCGCCGTGGCTAGCCCCTTCCTTTGTTCTACCTGAAGGGGCTAGCTGGGAAGGGTTGGGGGAGGCTAACAATCTGCACCTTAGGGGGGAAGGGGGGCCTGGCCTAACTCCATTCAGGCATATACGGACCTCATTCCCCCTTATCACCATGTGCAATTCCAAGCCTTTGCCGGAGCGGTGTAGAGATCACCAACATTTGACTCTAGAGCAATGGAAACAAGTCCTTCAGAGTGATACATTTCCTTCCACCAAAAAAAAAAGTCTGGATTTGCCACATTTCAGGAGAGGACAACCTGCTTGAATGCATAATGCCGGTAGAAAGGTTTGGTGGAGAAGGAATAATGTTTCAAGGTTGTTTTCTGTGGTTTGGGTTTGGACCCCTAGTTGAATTGTAATTAAACCTTAAAGCCACAGAGTGCAATCACATTTTCCATGCTTACTTTGTGGCAACTGTTTGTGGGTACTCCCTCCAATTTTAGCACAATATTGCCCAGATGCAGAAATTTCAGTTCATACAGAATGGCTTTGTTAAGATGAAAGTTGAAGAATTTGCCAGAACTTGGACTTGGACACAGGCAGGCCTCAGTTATTATAGGAAACAATCTTGCAAATTTTTGTGTTCTGTACTGAGACTTTTCCAAAGGAGAATTAAAGCAACACAATGGAGACACACCTCTGTGCATGACTTAAATCTAAGGCATATGGCAAGTGAAATTATATGAGCATTTTGGCCACCAAACTGATGGTATCCCATCAGTTTCCACATTCTATGGTTATTTGTTTTACAGATATGGAAAGGGATGCTAAAACTGAACCATGTGCAATTTTTGGTTTGTTTTTTAGCAGCAATGTCAAATAATTTAGTCGCAGCATGAAGCAAATATATTCTTGATGCCTGTTGAATGAGTTCATCCCAACTGCTTAGCAGGTGGTGGTCATGATAAGGGGACGTCTGTCTAACTATTACCTAGTGAGTGCTAAACTAATATAGTATACAAAGGTGAATGATGACTAAAGGCTTAGTTAATGGTGATAAAATTTATGAGGCGACACCAACAGAACAGAAATATTCATGTAGCGTAAAATAGCCAAGAATGACACAATCAGAGTTAGACAAGATTTACTTGATCAAAAGGTGGAATTTGATGGACACTATACTATAAAAAACTTCCACTGATAAAATACAGAGGAATATCCACCCTGCTACATTAGTAGCCATTAGTACTGGTACAGGCCCTTGTCCCCAGCAAAATCCTGAATATTGAATGAACACCAAGGAAAGGGATTTTGCTCAACTTAGAGATCTAACACTCACTTTCATGGTCTTCTTCAATGACCCTCAACTTTTATTGTAATCAAGGCCAATGGAGCTCACAACACATTTGGAAGCATATTTCAAAAAACAAATGTGAGCAGTAACGTAAAGAGAATGTATCGGGCCCCTGCCAAAAAAAATCTTCAGGGAGGCCCGGCAGACATAAATATCTCCATCACAACCCATTTTATTGTCCTATCATATCACAATCAAAGATTCACCTTTTTGAAAGATAATCCCTAGAAGATGTGATACAGCTCCTCTTGATTTATTGCCAGAGCCTCTATTTCAAGCCAGTAGCCCAGTGAATAAAACAATGGTAACTGGTCATCCTTGGTGTTTGCTAAATCACACAGTGGATCTGATTTACAAACACAGGTATTAAATTTCACAAGTCAGGTGTTTATTGTTATTTTCTAACTTGAAATAGCACTTAGGCTTATAAATCAGACACACTACCCTTCATTTGGTGAGCTGCTTAATCATTTGGATAACTGTCAAGTCAGCAGATCTTTGGCCACTTTTAAATAACAGATGTTCTTGGGTCAGATTATATTAAAGTCAATGCTGTTGAAGTTGTATAAGGGCCTTTTAAAGGTTTAGTGTCCCTAAGACCCTCTGAGTCAACCTCTAGCCAGAAAGACTCTGATTGGACAGCATTATGGTCCTAAATCTGACCATAGATGTAAAGATCTATAAAAGATCATTTTGTTATTGTGAGACCACAATTATCTCGAAACGATTGTTTAAATGTACGATGTGTCCATCAACTAAAACAACCTTTTGAACCTATGGGCAACATTCAGAAGTAAAAGGAGCTGGGGAGCAACACATGCATGAAAAATATTCTTGGGCTGCCAAAAAAGTGCTGTGATTGGCAATTTAGCAGCCCCAATGTGGATTTTCAACCTAGATTGAGGCTCTGTTTGGCAGTACACCTGGTTTTTATGCAGCCAAAACTTGCCTCCAAGCCTGGAATTCGAAATAAGCACCTACTTTGAGGCCACTGGGAGCAACATCCAAGGGGTTGGAGAGCAACATGTTACTCACGAGCTACTGGTTGGGGATCACTGAACTAAAAAGACCATTTCAGGCGATATTGCTAGGAAAACTGAGGGTAGCTGTCTGCTTGGCCCTGCAAACATAGATAGATTGCACTGGGATGAAAAAAATTTCTGACAGATGTCGGACGAAAAATTGTACGATGTACGATCGTTCCATTCCCACTAAGTTCACGATAATTTGACGGATTGGTCGTTCAGCAAAGAAAAATCTTTGCTTCTATGGGGACCTTTAGAATAGATGCACAACTTCTAAAAGCCATAGGTCCTTTACATATCTACAGAGTGTCTAAAGAAGCAAAACAAATGGTATACAAGCTTGTTTGTTTTGCAGCCATTCTGTAGATTTACAGCTCACATGGCAACAATATGACCTGTGTCTGAACTTGGGATGCACAGAGAACAGATGTAAGATGACAACATTTTGAGGCTGAAGATGTGGGCAGCAACTCGTTGCATACCATCTGGATGAGGTGCTAACCTATTCCATCGTTAAAGGTGATTAGTGGTCAAGCCGTGGTTAAATGACGTGAACCTTATGGACACAGGGATCTATAAAATTCAGGGGACTTTGTTTTAGTGGTCATTCTTCAACCGCTGTTCTTTTTATATGACTGCTGTCGCCAGGTACTGGCTTATGCCTGCCATTGGCTCTTTATTGCATTTCCGAGAGTCTGTTTGTTCAATTACCCAGTGCTGATAAAATGCAGATGTGACACTAAACACTCATCTCTGATTAAGTTTCCTTCAATGAATTCCTTAGAAAGTCAGGGCTGTTTGTAAGTTCCCATTTCATATGTTATGATTACAGAATCTCATCAGGAAACATTACATGAGTCACAATCAGTTGTCAGTAAAGACATCATTTATCACATCACATTTCTTTCTTTCTTTCTTTCTTTCTTTCTTTCTTTCTTTCTTTCTTTCTTTCTTTCTTTCTTTCTTTCTTTCTTTCTTTCTTTCTTTCTTTCTTTCTTTCTTTCTTTCTTTCTTTCTTTCTTTCTTTCTTTCCTTTCCATAAAACCACTGAGCTAATGAATGTCCATTTTTTTGGAATGGGAATGTGTTCTTATTATTAGGGATGGGCGAATTTTTTCGCCTTGTTTCGCCAGGGAAATGACGCCCATAGACTTGTATGGCGGTGTGCGTCAAAAAAAAATCGTCAAAAAAATTTCGCCGCGTGACAACATTTTTTTGACGCCCATAGACTTTAATGGGCGACTAATTTTTGGCGAAACGAAGCGGCCCAGATTCGCCCATCCCAACTTATCTCCTTACCAAGTGTCAAATGTCCCTATAGATTTCTATTGAGTAGAAATGAAAAAATGCCCATTGACTTCAATGCATTTGGCAAATTTTTTCATTAACTTTCAACAAGAGAAATGTGTAAGATTCGCCCATCCCTACTTGAGATTTAGTAAAATAGACCACGAGATGTGTTTTTCTCAATGAATTGAATGTGGCCTATTAAGTATCAGGCTTACCAGAGGTTCCTGCGAGGAAGGACTCAAGCTGATATCAATCCACAAGCGGCTTACACAATGCAAATCCTACTTGAAGGTTGAACAGGAGGACTGTGGGTGGAGAGAAGACAATGAGGCTAATTGTAGGATGGAAGTGGCGTACCAGGGTTAATATGGAAGGCTTGGTCAAGAGGTACCGGTCACAAGCAGAAGGTCGAGACTGGTGGCAGAGGTTCATGGATCAGTAACAGGATATCACAGCAGTAGGAATAAGGTTAGGCTTTAGGAATACAACTTAATAAAGAGGCACAGATCTGCTTCTGGCTTTTCCTTAAATAGCATCAGATTTGGCGCCAATTCACCGGTGCAACGACTCTGTGTCTGAAAGCTGTGCGTCAGAATGTAGGTGACGTGACGTCCTGCCTCTAGACGTGTGTGTGTGGGAATCTGTGTGCATATGGGAATCTCTGTGGCGATGCACACACATGTGCACATCTACTTGCAGACGTGATGTCACCACTAAGGGTCCTTACATTATGAGAAGACCAAATTTAATGGAAAATACAGTTATAGTTAGAGTAGTTGAGGGGAAAGAGGAACAGGGTGACCAGCTAGAAGATTGATAAAGTCAATCATAACAATCAATGAACATGCCGTTGAGGGATCTGAAGACACAGGTAATGGCAAGTGCAGTGTGCAAAGTATAGCTTTGGATGGAATTGCCCATGTTTTTTATGCTCACTGCAGCCAATTTTCCCATAACTGTGTCGGATACATCAAAATAAGAGCAATTATGAGCTTTTTGATGAATCGGGTTTAATTGTAGTGGAGCACAATCCTTTAGCTGCAAGTCGACTACTTTACTGTTGCAGCCTACAGTCCGAACCCTGGAGCTTATTCATGGAAACAAATTGCACAGGTTTCATGCAAGTCTACTGATAATATTTATCTATTATCTATCTATCTATCTATCTATCTATCTATCTATCATCTATCTATCTATCTATCTATCTATCTATCTATCTATCATCTATCTATCTATCTATCTATCATCTATCTATCTATCTATCTATCTATCTATCTATCTATCTATCTATCTATCTATCTATCTATCTATCTATCATCTATCTATCTATCTATCATCTATCTATCATCTATCTATCTATCTATCTATCTATCATCTATCTATCTATCTATCTATCTATCTATCTATCTATCTATCTATCTATCTATCTATCTATCTATCTATCTATCATCTATCTATCTATCTATCTATCTATTATCCTATCTATCTATCTATCTATCTATCATCTATCTATCTATCTATCTATCTATCTATCTATCTATCTATCTATCTATCTATCTATCTATCTATCTATCTATCTATCTATCTATCTATCTATCTATCATCTATCTATCTATCTATCTCTATCTATCTATCTATCTAATCTATCTATCTATCTATCTATCTATCTATCTATCTATCTATCTATCTATCTATCTATCTATCTATCTATCTATCTATCATCTATCTATCTATCTATCTATCTATCTATCATCTATCTATCTATGTATCTATCTATCTATATATCTATCTATCTATCATCTATCTATCTATCATCTATCTATCTATCTATCATCTATCTATCTATCTATCTATCTATCTATCTATCTATCTATCTATCTATCTATCTATCTATCTATCTATCTATCTATCTATCTATCTATCTATCTATCTATCTATCTATCTATCTATCTATCTATCTATCTATCTATCTATCTATCTATCTATCTATCTATCTATCTATCTATCTATCTATCTATCTATCTATCTTCTATCTATCTATCTATCTATCTATCTATCTATCTATCTATCTTCTATCTATTCTATCTATCTATCTATTATCTATCTATCTATCTATCTATCTATCTATCTATCTATCTATCTATCTATCTATCTATCATCCATCTATCTATCTATCTATCTATCTATCTATCTATCTATCTATTTATCTATCTATCAATATCTCTAAGTAATACAACTTTTTTAGTCAATTAATCTACCTATAACTTTTATTGAAAGCTTATTCTGATTTGAAGATACTTGGGAATTCTAAGTGATTGTATTGTGTTTATATTTTATTTTTCAAAAACATTATTTAAAACCGCTCATGCCCTTTTGAATTTTCAGTGAGACAAATTTAACAAATATATTACATGAAAACACTGCCCCCTTTTGGATATATTCTAACATGGAAATTGCTGGGCTGTGTTTGTATATATATATATATATATATATTAGATCAGACCAGCAACACCAGGATTTCTTAATCAAGGCAACTGTATTAGAAAGCCTACAGCTTGGCTGTACATGTACTTTCTAATACAGTTCCCTTGATTAAGAAATCCCGGTGTTGCTGGTCTGATTTACTATATTTGGAATGACTTAACCTTGCACCCGGGGATATATATATATATATATATATATAAAATAATTTTCTAAGTCTTCTATTTTGAGGTCCACATAAATGAAGCAGAAATGGTAATTTCCTTGTTGGAAGTAGGTTTGAAAAGTACAAAAAAAGCAGCTACAATGCAGATGTTTCCTTCCATGAAACAGAGTTCTGACCAACAAGAATGTTTGTAGTCATGTAGGAACAAAGTCATGGGAAGGTACATATCATAGTTGATATCCATGCCAAGGTCCTTTCAGTCAAAACACATGTGGCGGCCCATTTATTAAAGGTCAAATGTAAGTGGTATTAGAACGATTTAACTCAATTTCTCTAAAACAACGAACGCCTTGAAATGTATTAAAAGATCTGAAAAATAAAAAGCATGACTGAAAAAAATGGTGAACTATAAAATATTTCTAAAAACTCAAAAAAATTTAGTTTTTCTGACAACTACTAGTGAAAGAAAATCTCAAATCCTCTAAAAGTCTGAATAGTTACAAAAAAGGTCCAATGGGATAAGTGCAGATCCCATTGACTTCTATGGGACCTTGACTGCTTTTACTTGTCAAACATTTGTATTGGAGTTTTTCATGGTTTCTACACTTAATAAATCTCAAATTTTATAGTTTTAGAGAATTTTTTTTGGAGAAAATGATATGTGAAAAACCATTTTTTAATTGAAACAGTCTTAAATTCTGCACTTAAATTACATTTTTGGTCTCTATTAGAAGTTCCAAGAAGGTGGATATGGTTCTCCAAAGGGGTGGCCTATCTTAAAGATCAGTTGAGTCAGATTTGCTTCCTTTGATCCTGAAAAGCACCTGTATGATAGTAGAGTGAGTGCTTCAAATATTTTCTGTATATCTGTATACCTGAAGGCCAGTTAGGGGGAGATTTGGGGTGAGTGCTTATTTGTGCCCTGGGTACCCCTGGAACTATAGCAGGGTGACTGTTACCCCAATGTTTCTATATATCTGTAAACTTGTAATGAGCTAAGGGGCCCAGTCTGAAGGTCAGTTAGGGGGAGATTTTGGGGGAGTGCTTATTTGTGCCCTGGGTACCCCTGGAACTATAGCAGGGTGACTGTTACCCCAATGTTTCTATATATCTGTAACCTTGTTATGAGCTAAGGGGGCCCAGTCTGAAGGGCAGTTAGGGGGAGATTTGGGGTGAGTGCTTATTTGTACCCTGGGTACCCCTGGAACTATAGCAGGGTGACTGTTACCCCAATGTTTCAATATATCTGTAACCTTGAAAGACACCTAACTGCCCCCACAGCATCACCATCACCTCACTCTATTTCCAGAAATCCCTCCACTGCCTCCATGTGTGCCCATAGCCATCTCTCAATTAATCCCAAAACAAAATATTATGAACTTAATCTCCAAATTCTCTCCTTCCTGGTTATGAGCTAAAGGGGTACAGCTAAAGGCCAGTTAGGGGGAGATTTGGGGTGAGTGCTTATTTGTGCCCTGGGTACCCCCTGGAACTATAGCAGAGTGACTGTTACCCCAATGTTTCTATATATCTGTAACCTTGTTATGAGTTAAGGGGGCCCAGCCTGAAGGCCAGTTAGGGGGAGATTTGGGGTTAGTGATTATTTGTGTCCTGGGTACCCCGGGAACTATAGCAGGGTGACACCCCAATGTTTCTATATATCTGTAACCTTGTTATGAGCTAAGGGGGCCCAGTCTGAAGGCCAGTTAGGTGGAGATTTGGGGTGAGTAATTATTTGTGCCCTGGGTACCCCTGGAACTATAGCAGGGTGACTGTTACCCCAATGTTTCTATTATCTGTAACCTTGTTATGAACTAAGGGAGTCCAGCCTGAAGGCCAGTTAGATTGAGATTTGGGGTGAGTGCTTATTTGTACATCTGAAACTATAGCATAGCGAGTGTTACCCCAAATTTTCTATGGATCTGTAACATTGTTTTAAACCATCAGACAAAGTGGCATTGTATCTTTCTTTAACATGTACTGTATACTTTATGACACAATATGCTATAATAAAGTTTTTCAGTAAGTATAGCATTATTTACATAACGCTACTAAGATAAGCAACACTGTACAATTTTACTTATTTGATATCTGTGCAAAGTGGTTTGTTTTATTTATATATTATATATAGTTTTTTTCTCAATGTTGTTTTTGAGAAACAGTCTAAAATAAGCCAGTTTTAGTCCTCATGTAATTATCTTCTCCCTCCTAAAGAGTGTGCCTGACTTTAACCCATACATTAGCAAGGGCTGCATCAGAGTAGAGTCAGATAAGCCCTTCAGAACATAACAAGTGCAGTGTGTTACACATTCCAGTGCATGCTGAAGGTGGCGTTACATATTTGGAATGTGGATCATGTAATTTAAAGTGTTTGGCTCCTTCCGCTCGAGCAGACCATCGTTATTTTTGTTGTTCTTGGATTCCTCTACCAGCTTCAATCTGCAGCTCTGTATTTTTCCTCTGGGTGGAAACATTTGTGGTTTCTTAAAAATATTTATTATGTGCTCAGTAATTATTGCCATGGTGCTTGATAACTTGTAGTTGCTGTATCGTGGCTCGGAAAGATGAACAGTTGTAAGAAAAGTACAGAATCTAAAGACATATCAGTCCTAGGCAAGACATGCAAAAAAAAAAGCCTTCTACAGTCTGCAGAGTCTTTACCCTCTTATTTATATTGTTCAGTAGAAAGTGCCATTGTAGCCATGATCTAATTTTCTTCCAACTTACTCTTCGTGTCTCCGTGCAAAAATGTCCTTAATATCATCAGTCAATTCTAATAAAAGTGTGTGCCCTTACAGACAATAATGATATCAGCAGACCATGGGATCGCTTTCTGAATAGACCATCACCAATCTCTCTGCGCCATGCCAGAACTAAAAGAATCCTGGAAAATTAAAGGGATACTGTCATGGGAAAAAAAAAAATTTCCAAATGAATCAGTTAATAGTGCTGCTCCAGCAGAATTCTGCACTGAAATGCATTTCTCAAAAGAGCAAACATATTTTTTTATATTCAATTTTGAAATCTGACAAGGGGCTAGACATATTGTCAATTTCCCAGCTACTCCAAGTCATGTGACTTGTGCTCCTTAGTCCAAAGAGGCTGCACATCTATGTTTTTAAAGACTAGAGAGCACCTGGTATTCCTGGCCAATAATTAACTGTCAATTTCTCCTACATCATGCCTTGGAAAGGCTCATGTGGAAGCCTCCTCAGCATAGGCATAAGCTGCAGTATTATGCAATACAATTGTAAAGTTTGACCCTGTCCAAGTGACCAGTACATGCTTGACTTTGATTAGCAGACCTATAACAAACTCCTCAGATTTTATTACATTGCCATCAAGTGAGGTCATAAATCATGCATATCCAGTATGCTGTCTATTACTGCTTAGTCAATTGTAATGTGCACTTTAGCACAGAATAATACATGACTAATAAAACATTACTTTAAATTGTGAATTGCTCTTTGCACTCCATACTGGAGCTGAACACCTGGTGTGCAGAAGCTTTGTACCTGTTTTATGCACTTTGCATAGTCTCCTCCCTGTAGTAAATGAACCATATATTCTTTAAAATACTATACTATATTGTATAATAATTCTGTGTTGTTCTTGGAGGGTTCTTAAATATAGAGGTTTTAGGGAGACAAATCAAGCCATATGTGGGCGGCAGGCAGCCAGATGCAGGATCTGATGAAAGCAGCAGTGGTGACATAACAACTCAATTTCCAGTTTAGAGTGCATGATCTGGACCAAAATTGACAGTTTATTTACCCACAATGTATGATCATTGTGTAGAATTCCAGCATGATTGTAGACACAGGCTGAAGGGGTATGCTTAAGTTGTAAGGAGGGCAAAGTATCCAATCATGCACAATTTTGCTCTTTGACATGGCACTTGAGCCCAAGGGGTATATTTATCAAAGAGTGAAGTTAATAGTGAAGTTCCGCAACTAGAGTGAAATTCCGCCACTCTCCATTCATTGGGAGATGGGATTTTTATAGGCGTATTTATCAAAGGGTGAACTTTCACTTTCACCCATTGATAAATACGCCTTTCAAAATCCCATAGAAATGAATTGAGAGCTGCGGAATTTCACTCTAGTGGCGGAACTTCACTCTTTGATAAATTTACCCCCTAACGTTTCATTTTTCCCATTGACATATATGTTATATGTTGGTGGCAATCATATTGGGTTTATTTGATATTTAGATGTTCCTTTAGAACACTTTGAGGCCCATTTATTAAACCTTGAATTTATCTGGTCGAATTTTTCATGGGAAAAAAAACTCACATTTTTAGAGATTTATTATACCCCAAAGCTGCTAAAAACCGAAGACGAAAATACTCCATCTCAAACCTGTTGAGGTCTAGTAGAAGTCAATGGCAGATGTCCCTGAAGTTGTAATAGCAATAACAATACATTTATAGCCTTACAGAGCATTTGTTTTTAGATGGGGTCAATGATCCCCATTTGAAAGCTGGAAAAGTCAGAAGAAAATACTTAAATAACTATAAAGATAAATAATAAAGACCAATTGACAAGTTGCTTATAATGAACCATTCTATAACACACTAAAAATGTCGTTAAAGATGAACCACCCATTTAAACAGGAGAATCAAGGGCCGCAATATAACAGACCTTAAAAACCCTATGTACTAGGCATGTACACTTTGTACTTCAACCTTTACATCTACGCTCTTCTCCTTGCACCCGGTTAGACTTATGGAGCAAAACACATGCCTAGTACTGCCCTTTATCTGTTCTCCGACACAATAAACACACAGCAATCATGGAGCATAATATTGATAAGTGACCAATCAGAGAGAACTCTTTATTTAATCACTCAGTCGGCATTCACACCTGTTCATTATTTACTCCTATTATTTGCCGCAAAACAGTTGGAATTTAAAAACATTTTGATAAATGGAATAAATCGAATAACGCTTTGGGTTTTAGGAAAAGAGAGTGCCAAAAAAGGACATGGCTGTAAGTGTTTTAAATACTGAAATGTGTGAGTCTAACAGAAAGTTAATTGTCTGTGGAAGGATTTTGAAGATTTTAAGCCAAAAGTGCTCTCAAGTAATTACACAATATTAACACATAAATTGAATTCAGAGAGGAACCAGTGATAGAAACTAATGATGTGTTGATGCCCAATTTGCAAGGGTTTTATAAGACAGCAGAGATACACAAATCAACATACGGGCATGAAGCTCAACAAAACCAGCTCATACTGTGTTCACAAGGCTTCTGTATTTACTAGTTCCTTTACTGTAGTCAGACTTCAAAATGTTATGCCTTATATCAAGGTTAAAGGGGTGTTCAACTTTAAGTTATCTACTGTGTATCCTGTGCTTGAATGGCTCCCCCCATGGCCAGGGCCACCATCAGGGGGGGACAGGGGGGACAAGTGTCCCGGGCCCAGGCATGAAGGGGGGCCCGGCAGTGCTGCACTTTTGAAAGAGCCGAGCCCCCCTTGAGAGCACCGAAGCTTTGCAGCCATTTTTGAAGTCCCGAGCAGCCGAAAACCCAAAGTTCCGAATCAGCGAAAAGACTCCTGAATTCCTGAAGCCATGAGTTCAATTCTACTGACACCTATTTCTTTTTTTTTAATCCCCTGGCCACCAATGTATTATTTTTATATTCTATAGGCCCTGCCAGCAATGTTATTTACATAAACTATAGTAGTACTTATCTGAGACAAATGCAGAGCCCGAAAAAGTGTTAGAGCACTAAAGGGTGCAAAAGAGAACATATGGGTAGTGATGGGCAAATTCATGGACGCCGGCGTCTGTTTTTTTGGACGCCGGTGCATTTTCACCAAAAAAACGGATGCTGGCATCAAAAACACAGTGAATTTTGGGCAAAATTTGCATGGTTTTGGCGAATCGAAAAGGTGCAAATTAGCCCATCACTACATATGGGGTCTGGCTATGCTCTGCACCTAGCACTGTATTGAGAACATAGTGCAGCTCCGATGGGCCCAGGGTAGTCCTGTCCTTACCATCTGCCATAGGAGTAGCAGTGTAGTGTATTCTGCAACTGGAATAAGCAGAAGGCCAAAATACCATGCCAGGACATGTAGACAGACTGGAATGCGATTGATTAGCTTGTATGCAAGCACCTGGTTTTTATGCAACCAAAACTTGCCTGCAAGCCAGGAATTAACCAGGAACTGGTTGGGAATCACTTGTGTAGATACATCAAAGTGATTGTTTTCCTCTTTATAGCTCATGGGACAAGTCTTCTTCTTCTTCTTTGCCTACACGTTTGGGGGATGAACTTTAAAGGCAACATCTGGGTTAATGTAGCTGGTTTATGCGCTGGTACAGGTATAGGACCTGTAATCCAGAATGCTCTGTGACCTGGGGTTTTCCAAAAAATGGATCTTTCCGTAATTTGGATCTTCATACCTTAAGTCTACTATAAAATCATGTAAACATTAAATAAACCCAATAGACTGGTTTTGCCTCCAATAAAGATTAATTATATCTTAGTTGGGATCAAGTACAAGCTACTGTTATTACAGAGAAAAAGGAAAACTTTTTTAAAAATTTGGATTATTTGGATTAAATGGAGTCTGTCGGCCATTCCGAATTTAGTGCTTTCTGGATAACGGGTTTCTGGATAACAGATCCCATACCTGTACTTAAACCAAGAGCACCTCGGATATTGGTTTCTACCCTTTATGTGTTTTGTTTGGAATGTTCTTTAGTCTTCGTTTCCAATGTAGGAAAGTGTCCTTCAACTAGAGTCCTGCGCGGGTCCATTTTTTCGGACCTGAACCTGAACCTGCAATCCGCCACCCAGACCCGCAACCCGCATTCTTACCCACTTGGACCCCCTACCCTACCCTACCCGCAAGTACCTTATCCGCAACCCGGACCCGCGACCCGCTGACCATCAAGAATCAGGAAGTGCTGTCATTGTAAACCGGAAGTGACATCATCGGAAGTAGACGTGATCAGGAAAAAAAGGAGTAAAACAGGAAGTGCTGTCATTGTAAACCAGAAGTGACATCATCGGAAGTAGACGTGACCAGAAGAAAGGAGTGAATAACGATATTGAGTAGACCCGCAGCCCGACCCGCAACCCACAAACCCACAGAACCGCCGACCCGCGGGTATACCCGCACCTGGAACATCTAAACGCAACCCGCAGGGTACCCAACCTGCTGCAGGACTTTACCTTCAACTATAGGAGAGTCCAAGGGTCTAAAGAAGGTGCAGGAGGGTGAAGCTGGGGGATATCTATCATTAGTTACGTTATTGTACAGTACAGAATTACAAACATGGGGACAAATACTGCAGATCTAAAACATATCCAAACACGGTCTCAAGACAACACCCTTTGTAGCTGGATTTAGTCAGCGGGGGAATTCTGTTTGAACGTTAATCAAATGCTAAATGAAAGCCACAAGATGAAATTGAAGTTTTGCATTTCTCCTCTTGGTGGTTTTTTTTTGTTCTCAGTCGGAAAATAATGAAAAATGATATTTACCGCACGATTTCTGGGAGGAGACAATCCCATTATAGGACTAAACTTTAATAAACGATAGAAAAAGGTTCATGTGTCTGTCTAGACATAATGGCTGTGCTTTGATGTGAAACGGATGATATCATCACGCCTGACAGCAAGAAACACTTCATTTGCACTCCCATTTTGCATGCCACTTCAAGGGCTCCTCACCTCCCAAGGGTAAGCAGCCCAAGCCACTAATTATTATCATCTTATAGTGACATTTCATTAGGATAAAGGCTTAATATTAAATAAAAGAAATTTGCTTGTGTAATGCTTTATGTTGAAATGTAGAAAACGCTTTCGTTCTTTCTGTCTGTATCGTGTGAGTGCGTGCGGATACGTAGAAGAGCTGAGCGGTATCAGGTGTTGAATTAAAATATCTATCGATACAAAGAGATCTATTTCATTTGATGCAGGCAGTGTGTTAGGTGGGAAAAAAATGGCTTTTATATGGTCACAGATTTACTGCACAAAAAAAGTTCATTGGCTCCACTGCATTTTGTACAAAAAATACACCCATTCATTTCAATACCTATGCAATTTTTTTCAATTTTTTTGGTGAAGCAAAATGGCACAGATTCACTCATCATTTATTCTCATATCTTTATCATTTACAGTAGTAAGTATATTATTCCTTATAATTAAATGAGTGATACCCAGAGTTTCCTGTATAACTCAGCCTGCAGCCTTGTGTCTTTATATGGTCACAGAACCCCTAAGTGACTTCTAATATCCTTATCATTTACAGTAGGGGGTACATTATCCCTTATAATACATGAGTGATACTCAGAGTTCCCTGTATAACTCAGCCTGCAGCCTTGTGCCTTTATATGGTCACAGAACCTCTCAGTGAGTTCTAATATCCTTATAATTTACAGTAGGGGGTACATTATCCCTTATAATACATGAGTGATAATCAGAGTTCCCTGTATAACTCAGCCTGCAGCCTTGTGCCTTTATATGGTCACAGAACAACCCCTCAGTGACATCTAATATCCTTATCATTTACAGAAGGGGGTACATTATCCCTTATAATACATGAGTGATACTCAGAGTTCCCTGTATAACTCAGCCTGCAGCCTTGTGCCTTTATATGGCCACAGAACAACCCCTCAGTGACTTCTAATATCCTTATCATTTACAGTAGGGGGTACATTATCCCTTATAATACATGAGTGATACTCGGAGTTCCCTGTATAACTCAGCCTGCAGCCTTGTGTCTTTATATATCATTTACAGTACAGTTCGGGATAATGTTCAGGAACAGTTCTTTCCTAGTGATGGGCGAATTTATTCGCCAGGCGCGAATTTGCGGCGATTTTGCGCGATTCGCCGCCAGCGAATAAATTCGCAAAACGTCCGCGAAAATTCGCCGGCGTCAAAATGTTTTTTTCGAAAAAACCGACGCCGGCGTAAAAAACGGGCCGCCGTTTCGCGAATTTTTCTCCATTTCGAGAATTTCGCACGAAATTCGTGAATTTTTCGGCGAAGCGAAACGGCGCAAATTCGCCCATCACTATTCTTTCCTTTTCAGGAGCTTTATTTGATGCCTGACATGACAGGACACTGAAGCTTTCTAGACCAGGCATGGTTTTGTCAACAACAAGCACTGGTGCTATTAGTTGACTCTCAGTCAATTTGTTAAACACGAGCCCCCAAATTTCCCTAATGTAAGATAACCGAAATGCATTTGCTGAATCTTTTACCTGGCTAAGATACCCTGTCACCTCATATCCATATACAGAGCTGCAGAACAAAACATGCAGAAACACTTGAAGTTTAGCAGCAGCAAAAACAAAATTTTCTACAAATGTAAATCATTTTGGTGTTTATGTAGCTGAACAATATATTTAGTTATGTGTTGACTTGGAAAAAACAGCATATAAGTGCCCTCAAGGAATGAAGTTGGAAACCACTGGTTTGGTTTATTCTTTTGGAGACATGAGATAATTACAAAAATCTTTTCCGTGTCTCCAGTCTAGCAGCGCCATTGTACAAGCAAACAGATAATCCTTTAAGAACTATAAATTAATAACATGTTTAACAAACAGCCAGTGTCACTAACTATACGTCTCGGGAAATGTGCGCTCTACGGTGGAATTAATGGGTAGGGGAATAAACCAAGGCAAAGAGAGATATCCATTGAAGGCCCTGCTGTTGCTCACGCTTCCAAACGGACGCAGGTGTATCTGAAATGGTAGCTTCAGGAACGCTAATCGGGTCTTGATTAACAGAACACTGACCCATGATTGCCTTTGACTTGTTGGCAAACAAAGCCAGCCCTAGACATTCAGACTTCAGCTTTTATAGGAGACAGTAGATATTTTTCTGGCTTTTTTTCCCCCTAAAGGTGGGAGTCAGTTCGTAGCCATTAAATGCTGGAGAGACGTCCCACTGTGAAGTCAAAGACTAAAAGTCTGGAGCAACAGATAACAATGAGGTCAAATTCTGACCCTCGCTGCGTCTGTTAGCTGCTGTGCAAAGCTATGGGGAAATACCCTACAAAGAAGTGCATTAGAGTCATTTCAATTCATTGCATAAATCTACCAATTTCTGACATTAGAAATATAGAAAGATATAATAAAGACCAAAATGTGCTTTCAATATATTCTGCCTATTTCTAATCACAATCTAGATAGATGTAAACAAAACAAACACTGTCTATTTGTATTTAGTAGTTTGAAGAAGTACAGATTTCTGATGATCGAACAATTTTTTTAAAAAAAAAAATCAGTGCCTTATTTTACCATTTAAAAATTGTGGTCGAAGAATCACTGCCGAAAAATCAGTTGCGACAAAAAAAAAATAGTTTTGCGTCAGAATAGTCGCACGCATAAAAAATCGTCAAAATTATTCGGACGCCCATTGACTTTAATGAATTTGGACAAAATAGTCACGATTGTCGATCCTGTCAAAATAATTATGCGTCAAAATTATTTTGACGCCCATTGAGTTTTCGTGAATTTTTCACCGTTTGGTGAATCTTTCGGTAAATTCGCGAATTTTTCAGCAAAACGCCATTGATCCACCCATCACTATTCATTTTGCATTTCTTTTAAAAAGTAAAAAAAAGAATAGATTTTGAAAATGGTAATTAATTCAAACTGTGGGCTAGATTCAATTCAGTGAGAAAAAAAATGATCTCATGGTTTATCTCATTGAACGAGATTCAATTCGAGGAGAAAAATCTTTTCTCCAAATTCACTTCCAGCTTTTTCCCAATTTTTCCAGTTTTTTTTATTACATTTTCAAGTAATAAACTGAGTGATAAGTTTTTCTGAATTGAATCTCATCTCCATTTGAATCTCGTCCATGACTTTTCACGTGATAAAATCTGGCCCTATATGAGCTGAAAATGTATTTGTAAAACAGAAACCATCAAAACTAGACGTTATTCTTCATTCATTGTTCTTCATTCATTGGAAGACCAACGATATAGGTTTGATATCATGATCTGAAATGCTTGTGGTTTTACTGAACAAGAGGTCCCATTTTGCAATTATTTATTGATCTGAAAAGTCACAGTTCATAATGAAAATTTGCTTCAAAATCATTAACAGTCAAGCCCACTGGGCATTGTGGGCCTTATTTAGTAATTGTTGGAACAAGGCAAGATTCTTAAAACGTTCAACCTATGGTCTGAACTCCTCCTTCCGTCATTTGGAATGGGAATGTCCACCACTAAAAGCCACTTGGAAAGCAGAACTTGTTTTTTCCCAATTTCTGCACCCTAGAAATATGTTTATTAGAATTGGTGGAAGACTCTGCTGAATAAAACTAGGTCTCTTGCTAAGGCTCTCTCTCATACTATGCTAAGATATTGTTTTTTATCAGTTGCATGGGAACCACAACACCTTCAGTTGCACATTGGGTTGATCTATTGAGCAAATCCTTTGATGCTATCAGACTTACTTATGATGTTCTATGTTACCCACCTACTTTTGGGAAGCTATGGTCCCCATGAATAATCTCCTTTGATCTCTGCTGTGCAAAGGGCCAGTGTGCAGAACTCTAAGGTGCATAATTATCAACATTCTCATTTAATGGTTTAGGGCAGTGGCACACGGGGAGTTTTGAATTGTTTTGTCCAAGCGTCATCATTTAGCATAAAAACACGCAGAGGAAATCACAACAGAGAAAACAAAATTTCTACTAAAATGCCTTTTCTCCAGCATTCTTTCGATACTGATCGACATATTGATCTTGTGGGAGGAGAAAAGTAGTGTGTGGCTTCATGGGTAGTAAATAGCTTAGGAGCTGAAATCGCATGAAATCTTAGCTTTACTATAGATGCACGACTTGTCAACGAAATGAAAAAAAAAATTGCTGGCGACTAATCTCCCTGTGTGAATAAACTCTATGGGGCAAATTTACTAAAGGGCAAAGTGACTAACACTGGACTAACACTGGTGAAAATTCGCCAGCGTGACGTCATTTCGGAACTTCGTCGATTTACTAATGGATTTACTAATGATAGACTATCAGTACTTTGCTCCCTAACGCCAGGCGAATTTGCGCTCTGGCGAATGGACGAAACTACGCAAATTTACTAAGATGCAGATTTTACTGAACGTTACCTCTTGCGCCAGACTTGCCTTCACCACCTCAGACCAGGCGAAGTGCAATAGAGTAGATAGGACTTCCTAAAAAAATAGTTGAAAATTTTTCTAAGTCCCAAAAAACGCTGGTGTCTTTTCCTTTTTTCAGGGTGATAGGCTGAAAAAGAGTGTAAATCTTTTTGGGGGTAACCGGCTTCCCCCCTACATTTCCTAACATATGGCACATAAATTATACGCTGGGATCATGTGTAGGGCAATATAACAACTTTATTTTATTAAGGTTTCCCGGGCTTGTGTAGTGTAAAGTATTTGCTGCAACATATACGTCCATTCAACTTTAACTTCACGCCATATGCAAATTAGGCAACGCTAGCGTTCGGCGCCCTGGATGCAACTTTGGATTTTAGTGAATTAGCGTTGTCCTGGCGAATCTACGCCCGGCGAAGTGTTGCTCTGTGAGCGCATCCATTGCTGGTGAATTTTCGGAGGTTAGCGAATTTGCCCCTATTTCTCTAAAACCATGAATTCCATCGAACTTATTTAAAGATCTGAATTTTAAAAGCACCAAACAATCTGACAAAAATATGACTACCACTAAAACCCTAGAAATTTGAGTTTTACTCGTAAAAAGAAATCAGAAAAGCTCAAAAAGTCCAAATTGATAAAAAATAGTCCAATAAGATCAGCACAGCTCCTCAATTACTTTTACTTTTTGCATTTTTTTTAAACATAATACATCTCAAATTTTTTTTAAAAAAACTAAAATTTTTAGAAATTTATGAAAAAAATGGCAATTTGAATGGAAGTAACCTGTATTTTACATCTGTCACTGATGGTTGTTAGGGACACATGAATTGGAAGGCATTTAAGAGAATGGCCACAATGTGACAACATCATGTCCATATGACTAAACTTGCAAAATGCTGCATCAACTCTGCATCAACAGTGGATTCAGTGAAAACATTCTATTGTGGCAAAAAAGACAGAAGAATCTGCACCATTTTTTTTTTAATATGAGGTGCTGCATCCCTGGTCCTGGCGTGTTTCATCTGAGAGTCAAATATTTTTTTTTCTACTTTCATTTCTTATCTGTTTCTTTTCCAGACCTTCTCCTATTCATCTTCCAGTCTGTTATTCAAGCCCTGGTTCTTAGGGTCACAGGGGCCCTATCTACCTCAATTCAATTCCAAAGTGTCGAGCTAGTAAAAACCCTTAAAGGGGTATTTCACTTATTTCACCAGGGGTTTTTGAAATAAGGTGCAAACTATTTTCTTTTTTTTTTTTTGCAATATTTTAATGTTTTGTTTTGTATCTTGTTTTGTTTCTTTTAGGCTTTTCAATTTCTATGTGAATCCTAGGGCAGAATTACCTTAAAAATCAGTCTGCTGTTTAGAGGAATGGAAGATGAATAGGAGAGGGCCCAAAAAGAAAAATAAATAGTAGAATAAGAATAACAATAAAACTGACCCTTAGGCTAATGTCACATGCAGCAAATAATTCAGGCTCTCAACACAGGTTAAGAATCCCTTCCTATTGATGGGCGAATTTATTCGCCAGGCGTGAATTTGCAGCAAATTCCCGCGTTTCACCTCCGGCGAATAAATTCGCGAAACCGCCGTGAAAATTCTAAAATTTTTCGCCACTTCACAAATTTCGCTGGAAATTTGAGAATTTTTCGGGGAAAGGGAAACACCACAAATTCGCCCACCACTACTTCCTATGCTTCTTGATGGGTTGTTGATGTGCCTGCACCCGGATATATTATATAGATCTGGGTGCCGGCACATGCAGTGGATTTTGGTGCCAAAATGGGTCAGTGACCCTAATATTCAAATGCAGGGTGAAAAGTGGCAGGAAGGGATCTCTAACCCTAGAAAAAACTGCAAAGAAAATAATGCTCAGATTCGGTCCACGAAAAATGATATAAAGGAGTGAGACTGGATGTAGCACAGAAGTGAATAAAACAATTCATACGGCACATAGAAAAACAACAAGCAACCAACCTCCCATTAGAAAGGCAGTGACACTGGTGAGTCATTTTGGATTGATGATTGCCAATTAGCAGGATGAGACAGATATAAAAGATCTAACAATCACCACTTTGATGTTTGGGGTTTCAAAGCAATACGAGGCAACTAACAAGAGTCCAAGTAGTTGGTGCAGTTGGTACAGGTGCCAAAAAGCTGCCTAATTATTCAATGTGCCACAGGGAGATGACGCAATATAACACACGCAAATAAGCTGTATCAGCAAAGTGGAGAATTTAATCGAAAGGGCAGTTCACCTTTCCATTAAGTTCTAGTATATCATAGAATGGCTAATTCTAAGCAACCTTCCTATTGGTCTTCATTATTTCATTTTTATAGTTTTATAATTATTTTTCTCCTTACTCTTTACAGCTCTCAAATGGAGAAACTATTGCTCTTTAAGGCTACAAATGTATTGTTATTGCTACTTTTTATTACTTGTCTTTCTATTCAGGCCTCTCCTAATCATATTCCAGTCTCTTATTCAAATCAATGCATGGTTGATAGGGAAATTAAGACCCTAGCAACCATATTACCGAAACTGCAAACTGGAGAGCTGCTGACTAAAAAGCTGAATAACTCAAAAACCACAAATAATAAGAAACGAAAACCAACTTCAGATTGTCTAAGAATATCACTCTCTACATCAGTGATCCCCAACCAGTAGCTCGTGAGTAACATGTTGCTCTCCATCCCCTTGGATGTTGCTCCCAGTGGCCTCAAAGCAGGTGCTTATTTTTGAATTCCAGGCTTGGAAGAAAGTTTTAATTGCATAAAAACAAACTATAGTGCCAAGTAGAGCCTCTTGTAGACTGCCACTCTTGTCAGTCCACATAGGGGCTACCAAATAGTCAATCCCAGCACTTATTTGGCACCCCAAGGGACTTTTTCATGCTTGTGTTGCTCCCCAACTCTTTTTACATTTGTATGTGGCTCATGAGTAAAAAAAGGTTGGGGACCCCTGCTCTACATCATACTAGACTAGAAGTTAACTCAAATGTGAACATTAAGCCCTCTTCTTCCACAATGATTACTTTAAATATTATTTGCATGTTTTTCATTACCTGCAACACCCTGCAACACCCTTCTCTAACCCACCATTAGGGATCCCACCACCATTTTTCTGTGCATGATCCATGCCAAAGACAAGTGTTTTGATCAATCTGGGAATTGGGTTGATGTAAGACCAATAAATGTGATGCTATATGATATTTTATATTATATTTTGTTTATCTGTCCTTTAACAGGTTAACAGCTCTGTGTTTCTTTGTTTACAAAGCTGAAAATGATGACTGATCTGGTGGAAGGACAACAAAATAGTGATGGGCGAATTTATTCGCCAGGCGCGAATTTGCGAAACGCCCACGAAAATCCGTGGCAAAAATTTGCCGGCGTCAAAAACGGGCGCCGGCGTCAAAAACGAGATGCCGCCGTTTCGTAAATTTTTTGCCACAAATTGGCCCATCACTACAACAAAACCCTTAGCCATAACCAATGGGGAAAAATGATTTGGTATTTGACCTTTTTTCCTACATCCAGAAACTTTTACATTTGGAAAAAAAACAAATATGTACCTGTCCTGTTATCTTCTTGCAATGCTACTGATTTTAGAGCGAGCTTGGTGTCTGTAATATGAACCTCAAGGGACCTAAGAGAAGATTTAGTTGAAACTGATTGTACCACTCCACCAGGGTTATACGAGTAGAGACTGCAACAACACAAATTAAAAGAGGAACATCAATATATTACTAAAGTTATGGATTAGTCCTTTGAGGAAATCTAGGTTTAAACCATACAGGCATGGCCTAGAGCGGGGGTCCCAACATTTTTTTTCACTCAAGCCACATTCAAATGTAGAAAGAGTTAGGAAGCAACACAAGCATCCAAAATGTTCCTGGGGTGCCAAATAAGGGCTGTGATTGGCTATTTGGTAGCCCCGTTGACAGTACATCTGGTTTTTATGTAACTAAAACTTGCCTCCAAGCCTGGAATTCCAAAATAAGCAACTGCTTTGAGGCCACTGGGAGCAACATCCAAGGGGTTGGAGAGCAACATGTTTCTCCTAAGTCACTGGTTTGGGCTCAATGACCTTGGAAGGTTTCTGCTTGTGAATCCAGAAAGAAAGTCTTATACCAAGTTAACGGTGAATCACATTGGTTAGGGGCTAAGCTTCAAAGGTAAATAAAATATGAATTAATAAATTCTCAAGATTCAAATATTTTCTAACATTTTGTGAATTAAAAAAATCAATTTACTCTCTCCACAAAGTGAAACCCGTGGGACTAACAAATGTAGGATCTGCTGTAGCTTCAGCTGGCCATATTTTTCTTCATCTTGTACTATTTCAGACATGGGAGCTCATTTAAGACCACTGCCTGCAAAGCTAAGTGCTAGAGAGGGTGCAAAATTCCAACTATGAGAATTCCATACACAATGGACTCACATCTACCTGTGATATATACTAGCCTGTGTGCCAGTTTACTGATTTACCTATCTTTTCCATGAGCCACAAGGTGTAAGGTGCACTCTTGTACAAGACACCCCTGTATCTAATACCAGCCTTGACTGTAGGTTCTGGCCAAAATAAGGGCCTATAATTCCAGTCCATCTACCCATTTTGCACCACCTTTCCTACAAAGGAAAAGCTGCTGCCATTTACACAATGGACTGGCACTAATTTTCACCTTCAAAGGTTGTTGCTTAATCTAGTGCAATAACAGGAGCCCTATAAAATGCATGCCCCCTTTATACAGTCTTGGGCCATGCATATTGTTTTTTTCAGGGGGGAAAGAGGTAGTTTAGCCAGAATATTCCACTTTCCACTGCCGTCTGTAAAGACGTATCAGAAAGATAATGACTGCGAGAGTACATGAACTCACAGAAATACCAAGGGCAATAAGAATTTATCATCATCTTTCATCATTATCATTTATTTATATGGCACCGGCAAGTTACAATAATTTATAACAAATCAAGGTCTTACAATAGTTTAACAATCAAGGCTTTGTCCTATTATTCTACGATGATCACAATGATTAGGTAATTACTCAGGATTTTATTCCTATAACTCATATTTTGCATTGGAATCCAAAGAAGACAGGCCAGAAAAGTTGTGAGATTTAGCCATCCCGCTATGTTGATCTTAGGTTTATTTAGTTATTTGCTTCAATGAACCCTGTCGCACGTTCTGCATAAAAACGAAACATTTTAAATAGTATCCCAGCTGGACCAAAAAAAAAAAAAAAAAAGAAAAAACCCAGAGGGATGCTTCCTTCAGCCCCACAAGTTGTTACCACAAAAACCACAACAGCCGAAGCTGGAGCCAGACATACGTCTATACAAATACTCAGTCACCACTAGTGGGAAATTTTATTTCAGAGATTGTTCTAACGGTGTTATCATTTCCCAAGTTAGTCTCTTGAGATCTAATAGTTGGTTTTCTCCACTGTTAAAGGATATTACCGCAGCCCAGTGTACAAAACAGGGCCTTCCTTTAAATATCTGCAACTCACAAACAAATAGAAAAGTGGGGGAAAAAAAATAAATAAATACACATCAAAAGTCCTTCGTGAAAGCCGTTGGTGGATTTCGAGAGAGTAAAATGAAGTTTCTGCAAATTTTATTTTTATTTTTGCCTCTGTAAATTGATTTCTGTAACAATGTCAGGGTAATGTTGGAAGCCGTGGTTTGAGGTTCTGTGATTGTGTAAACCCAACAGTCAAGTCATGGTAAACGCACTTCAATCACCCTTAGCCGCAGTCACGTTTTCCTATTTGCTCTTGCTTTGTGCTGGGACTTCGCCAAGAGGGGGCGGGGAAAAGCTGGCTACGTAGAAGACCGCAGAATGCTGAGGAGTTGAACGAAGGCGATGCATTATTATTATTCAGAACTTGGTAGGAGAGCGAGCAGGAATGGCAACGTCTGACCGTGGAGTCGCGCTTTTGATTTTGGTCTTATGTTACTTACTTTGAGCCTTACAAAGAGTCTTTTCCTTTCTTTGGCAACCGTTCTGCTGGGAATTATGCTTGCCTTTCTCTGGATCCATTGATACAGGTATGGGATCTGTTATTCAGAATGCTCTGGAACCAACAGTACCATTCCAATGAGTGTATTGTTGAAGAAGACACATTTATATTTTTTGTCATGTTCGTTGTTACTATCATTAGCTGCACATTGAAACTAATATTAACTAACCAATAATACATTCATACCAACATCAAAACAATTTATCAATTTTAAGTGCATTCTAGCAGATTTTATATGTAGAAAACTCCAGGTCCCCAGCATTCTGAATAACTCCATGTCCCTGGCATTCTGGATAATGCAAGGTACCCAGCATTCTGGATGACTCCAGGTCTGAATAACTCTAGGCCCACAGCATTCTGGATAATTCCAGGTACCCAGCATTCTGGATAACTCCAGTACCCCAGCATTCTGGATAATAAATCCTATATCTGAAGGATGATTCCAAAAAAACAATTTGACCTAATGGACATATGATGGACTTACCAAATGATTGTTAACTAAGAATCTCATCAATTCAGCATATTCATAGTTTAAAGTTCCCTTATTTTACATATAATTCATATTTCTGAACAGCAGGTAGCAACAAGGGGAACATCAGACAGAGGGATCCATCAGTAACATGGGTACAACCAGTTGTAGATGACCCAACAATGACAGGTAATAATCAATGTGGATCATGAGTTGTTGGTTTTTAGTTGAGGTTTTGAGGCAACATCTGATATGACACCACAACCATTGAACTTGCATTGAGCATATTTACAGTGATGTGAAGAAGAAGCAGGGCCGACTGGCACTCAAACGGATCCACGGGACCAGAGAAAATTAGTTAAAAAATAATTTTATTTATACAAAGTAAAAAAATGTTTATTTGCATCTCCATCCGCCCTACACATTTCGCACCCACATAGGGCACTTAGTCATGGGCTCTCATAAAAAAATGTTTATTTGCATCTCCATCCACCCTACGCGTTTTGCACCCACTTAGGGCACTTAGTCATGGGTGCGAAAGTTGGGCATATCTTCCCCACCCAAGCCACACCATGTGTACTGCATATTAGGGATGCACCGAATCCACTTTTTTTGATTTGGCCGAATCCTTTGCAAAAGATTCGGCGGAATACCAAACCGAATCCGAACCCTAATTTGCATATGCAAATTAGGGATGGGAAGGGGAAAACATTTTTTACTTCCTTGTTTTGTGACAAAAAGTCACGTGATTTTCCTCCCTGCCCCTAATTTGCATATGCAAATTAGGATTCTGATTCGGTTTGGCCGGGCAGAAGGATTAAGCCGAATCCGAATCCTGCTGAAAAAGGCTAAATCCTGGCCGAATCCCGAACCGAATCCAGGATTCGGTGCATCCCTACTGCATATATCCCTTCCATTCACCAGCACCATCACATTTTCCTAAAACAAATAGCTTTCAGCTGGCGTTCATTTTCCCTCTGACACATCTTCAGTAACACTGACATGTGCAAACAGGACATGTGTGCCATAAAGTTCATGCAAATCAGAATGCGGTTTACACTGGCACAACATACTTTGATAAAAAGTTCTGCTGGGGTTGAACACTGTAATGGTTAAGCTGATCTCAGGAAAGGTGGTTCAGGATCAGACAGCAAGAGCAGAATTTCTATGGGAGCCAGAAATGCTATCTCTTCATTGGCTGTTAGACTGGAGGGTGTGTTTAGTAATCTGAGCTAAGTAGAACTGAGCATGCTCATAAGCCAACAGCCAAAGCAAATTCCTGAGGGAGGGGGCTCAGTGGGTTAGAGGAATAGAAGGATTTCTAAGTGATTACTGTTAACCTTTTGACAACCAGAGTGGCAGCTATCTAAAGATTTCACTAATTACATGTTTGTGCGGGGGGGATTTACATGTCCTTTAATGAAAGGTACAAGAGGGGGGTTGTGGGTGCACTCCTAAGGCCATATAAAAAAATATATAAATACAATAATCCCCTGTCTAAAAAAAGAAAAACAGGGTTTTTTGTTACAAAGTTATGATCATAAAATTGGTAAGCCGCCATACCACGTCAAGGTAAACCCCATACGGCGGTCCCTAACCTGTTTACCTTGGTTTCAATCTGGACTAGATCCTCCCCCGCCACCTGCATATGCGGCTTTTGAAGGGGAGACTGCCCAGACCAACGCCCATTTAAAAAAAAAAAAAATGTGATTGTGAAGAGACTATAATGAAGGAAAAGGAATGAAACACTGTTACCTCCCCCCCTTGTTTTCCTAATTTACATATGCAAAATAGGGTTTGGATTAGTTTCGGTATTCGGTCAAACCTTTCACAAACGATCTGGGATATGGCCGAATTTTGAAAGAGTGGCTTGAGTACATCCCTAATAACTAGAGGTAGGAAAATATATTCATGTTCTGTATAAGTGTGCATATGAATTCTATGGGCATATTTTCTAAAGGGCGAATTCGAGAACATTGCAATTCTCAGGGACATCGCCAATTTACTAAAAGGTAAACATTTTTTTTTTTATTAAGCAAAGTTAAAAATATACATACATCTCCTAGGGCCCTTTTGTACCCACTATTAAGTACCCTAGAGGTACGAAACGCGTAGGGCCCTATGAGATGTATGTACATTTTTTAACTTTGATTAATAAAAACCCATTTTTTACTGACTTCTTTTGGCCCTGTGGAGCGCCGGATAGTCCCGTTCTTTCCAGTTGGTTTTTCCGCTCCCTGCTACGCTCAAAGTTGACGTTAATCGTCACCAGCTTCTAAATTGTCACCGGGGTCGATTCCGTCCATGTGTTTCACTAGGAAGAAAATAACGCCAGCGAAAGTTCGCTTTGAAACTTCGCCAGTGTTCGTCTGCCGAGATGTGACTTTTAATATAGATGAAAAAGCATATATGCTGCAAATTAAAGGGATACTGTCATGGGAAAAAACATTTTTTTCAAAATGAATCAGTTAATAGTGCTGCTCCAGCAGAATTCTGCACTGAAATCCATTTCTCAAAAGAGCAAACAGATTTTTTTATATTCAATTTTGAAATCTGACATGGGGCTAGACATATTGTCAATTTCCCAGCTGCCCCAAGTCATGTGGCTTGTCCTCTGATAAACTTCAATCACTCTATACTGCTGTACTGCAAGTTGGAGTGATAACACCCCCTCCCTTTTCCCCCCCAGCAGCCAAACAAAAGAACACTGGGAAGTTAACCAGATAGCAGCTCCCTAACACAAGATAACAACTGCCTGGTAGATAAAAAAACAACACTCAATAGTAAAAACCCATGTCCCACTGAGACACATTCAGTTACATTGAGAAGGAAAAACAGCAGCCTGCCAGAAAGCATTGCTCTCCTAAAGTGCAGGCACAAGTCACATGACCAGGGGCAGCTGGGAAATTGACAATATGTCTAGCCCCACCTCAGATTTCAAAGTTGAATATAAAAAATCTGTTTGCTCTTTTGAGAAATGGATTTCAGTGCAGAATTCTGCTGGAGTAGCACTATTAACTGATGTGTTTTGAAAAAAAACATGTCGTCTGATGACAGGATCCCTTTAACGTCTGACAAAGTGGCGTGAAGTGTGGCGGAGCCTTCGGAGGCAAAAATTTGCCCTTTAGTGAATTTGCCCCTTTGTTGGAGGGAATGAGAAGTAGAAATGAATTGCCTGGATCAAGCACCACATTGTGGTCTGACTTTCCGTGGAAGCAGAAGACCGGAGCAGCAGTAGGATTTAATAAGATATAATAAGTCATGACAAGCTGATATGTGTGGTTTCTATGTTGTTCTTTTGATCTTTGGAACAAAACATTGCCCGCTGATTCCGATTACAGTGCCAGAAACTTCCATCCATTATGGATCCTGCACGGGCGGCTCATAGACTACAAAGGAGGGGGAGACAAAATCTATTTGCACACAGTAGCCGGGGTGACCTGAGTTGGGGTCTGGTATCAGCGTGTAGCCATAAATCCTTCTGTTCTGTATTAACCCTGTAGACATCAGTGAATTGTACAAAGGAATTTCTAATCTATATTGAGTGTAGCAGACGTGCTTACATCCATGTGCTGTTTGTACAGAAAGTGGGATACAGAAAAGATCACATACAGACTGTGAAATCTTATGTTCTAATTACAGAACCCCTTAGGGTAGGACTCCACGAACAATTTTTTAGAAGAGATAGAAGAGATAGAATTGTCGCATGGTGTCGCAGTGTTGATCCGGGGCGATGCAACTGTCGGATGCAGACGCAGCTCTGATAGCGAATTTGTTTACTACTTAGTCTGGCAGATAAGATCAAAGTCATCATGGGCAGAAATCTATAGCAACCAATGAGCAGGTAGAACATACTGGTCAGCTGTTTCAGAATAAATATCTAACTACTCACCAGGGCTTGATTATTCACATTAAAGGGAAACGATACCAGGCCAAACAATTCAATGTAAACTTGCTATTCTGAGCACTTTTAGTTTTTATTTTATTTAGGGATTCACCGAATCCACTATTTTGGATTTGGCCGAACCCCCGAATCCTTCACGAAAGATTCGCGATTATGCTGTCTGCAGTCAGTTGCATGACTTACACAACTCAACATTGCGCTCCTTGCACTTACACATAGTTGCACCAGCTCCCCCTGCCTGTCTCCTGTTCTGATTTTCATGCAGTTGGGCACATTAACATTGGGGGAACCCTTGAAATTACACCACCTTAAAACAGGTGTTATCTCTAGGGAAACTGTTTTTTCTGCTTTAATTTTGACACATCAGCCTCAATTGCATCAGGCCACGTCAGGCTGGGGGGGAATTGGGGGCCCTCCACCACCACCAAAAAGCTTTCTCAGGAATCCTGATCTATCTCACTTTCCTAGAAAGTGCAATTACAGTTACTAACCTTATCAAAAAAAAATTGCGAAATGGGAGTCAAAATAATCTTGATGTGCATCAATTTTGACACGAGTGACAATTTGGTCCAAATGCATTAAAGTCAATGGGCTTCCTAATATTTTTTTTTATTATTTTCATGCACCTTCCAACATTTGAAAAACTAAAAGAGGGACAAAAAGATGTGTGGAATTTTTTGGGCACACCTATTTTATGACCACACCCCCTAATTACCATAACTATTTTACAGAATTTGGCAGGTTGTGAAAGTTTGACACATTTTTGGGAGTTTTAGTGCAATGTTTTGTATGTCATAACTGTTTTGCTAATGTGAATTGCCCTTTAAGCTGCTAGTCTCAGTTCTCCCAAGATACCTGCTTATGATAAATAGTTACAATTGTATCTTTGCTTATCTTAAATTGTTACAAAAGTATCCAAGTGCAGCTGCTCACTGTTCTGGGCTCTCTGCCAAAACGCCTCTTATTTTAATTGTTTCAGAAACTTTGTATCTTTTTCTCGTGTCTGTGCAGGAGATCAAACAGAAACTCAGGACATTTCAGTAAGAAACTGGAGACTGTGGGCTGAGCTGTTAAAATCAAGACTGTCCCGCAGAAAACGGCACAGTTGGGAGGTATGTTATGGGGGTCAGGGCTCACCGGTGTTGCCACATCAGGGCCCCCGCAACTCCCCAAGGGCCCCCCCTCCCCAGTCGCAGGACCCCTCCCCAGCAAACTCACCTCTGCTCTCTCCCGCCCCCTGGCAGCTCATACCTATGGTGCGCTTGTTTGTGAGCGTGGCAAGTGGGCAGAATGGGCGGGGCAAGAGGCAGAGCATGAGGCGGAGCTGGGCAACCAGGCGGCGGTCAGGAGCGGAGGGGATGAGGTTTCGCTCTGTGGAACGGGTCTTGGCCGGCAGGGCACACGAGGGCTAGGGCCCACCGGGTTTTTCCCAGTGTCCCGGTAGCCCAGTCTGACGCTGGTCCCTACATTATATAAAAGCTAGCATTTTTGTGTCAGAATTTAATGTTGGACTTCATGTTTACTGAGTTTTAATACACAAGTTTACAGTATATTTAACATGGCAACACTTGGCAAACAGTGGCAACATGTGGCCCCTAATTGTAGCCGCCGGCGGGCACAAACACGCTTTGTACTGTTTAGCAGATTTACATCTGTTATTTAAAGAAACCTGTATTCAGAGTAGTTGATATCTGTACACACAATATAACATTTTAACCGTATTTCGCAGCCGCCGCACCTGCAAATCTCACACACGTTTCCCTGCAGTTGCATTTCTCTATTTCTGGAAACACATCATTTCATATGGTTAAACAGCGGGTAGGGTTATCATAGTCAGAAGACATTCGTGCTCTCGGGTGAAATGGAAACTTACCTCCCTTTGATCTGCTTGTTTGTGTAATTCTAATAGAGCCCTTTGAAATCCACTTTAAACACACGCTACCTGTCTTGTTATTATTGGGCTCCTACCTTCAAGGATTCCCTATGTTGCTTGAGGTTCTTCTACAGAACTCAGAGGTCAGGCTGAATAAGGTGCCCTATACTGTGACTAATACAGATCTGCCAATCCGGTGCAACTCATGTATCCATACTCTGCTCAATTAATATTTAACCCTTACACATCCTATTGAATGTTTTATGTTTCCTAAATCTCACCCCAGCCTGTCATGGCCCAATTCTCTTGGCTCATGCCACTCTCAGGACTGTATTTATTGCCAATGCTGCCCTAGGCACCGGACCTAAACATGCCCCTACATTACGCGCGTGATGCGTGCGCGTGAAGTCACTTCCGCCTACCAGCCCGGCCCCATACCCCTCACCGTAGAAGAGGCTGGGTGATTTTTTTCTATTTAAAAAATAAATGTATAGGCACCTGAAGGCCGCCCCCCCCCCCATAACTAGCCGCCCTAGACACAGGCCCTCTGGTGCCTTAATATAAATACGCCCCTGGCCACTTTCAGTTCCCGGGGCACATTTTGAACTCTTCCCCTTTGTCTCTATCCCTAAATTAGCTCCCTATCTTGTACAGTCATGAGACCTGTTATCCAGAATGCTTGGGACCTGTTATCCAGAATGCTCAGGACCTGGGGTTTTCCGGATAATAGAAATCTTTCTGTAATTTGGATCTTCATAACTTGTCTACTAGAAAATCATGTAAACATTAAATAAACCCAATAGGCTGGTTTTGCTTCCAATAAGGATTATTTATATCTTAGTTGGGATCAAGTACACGTGACTGTTTTATTATTACTGAGAAAAAAAGAAAACCTTTTCAAAAATTTGGATTATTTGAATCAAATGGAGTCAATGGGACTGAATAACGGGTTTCTGGATAACGAATCCCATACCTGTACTTCTAATATCACTAGGCCGCTATCTAGTGCTACCAATATCTTTATCTTTAGGTTACCTGTAAGCAAAAAAGGTATTAACTCTTTCAACTGGTTTCAACACTTCTCTGCCCCTTATTTCTACACTCATGTTGCCCCTGTTTTTTTTTACCATAACCCTATAAGCCACTCTATAAACACTATGCAGCCCTGTCACTTTTCAGGAGGGCTAAGGGATGAAGAATGGGGATTATGGAACAAAGAGAGTGATATAACAGAGAAAAAGGGGCAAAAGAAGGTTAAACATTCAAAATATGTAAAACAAATCAGCCACTCTAATATGACAGAAAACAATGCAGCACCTTGAAAGTTGTGTTTATTACGTTCAACGATTTTGTATTATTTGGGAAGAGCACCGCTAGGCAGGTGTAAATAAAATGCTGTCGGCTAGTGACATCTAGTGGGGAAATCATGAACAGGGTTAATAAAGGCAACTTGTCTTCTCTCGCTGCTTATTTGCAAGAAAAGTGCATGTTACATATTAAACAGTATTTTGAATTAACTAGTGTGCATAAATCAGGCTGAAAATATCAACAATTTACAAGAATAAATTGCATAGAGCAGAGAGATGCAATGGACTGAAATGGGCCTAAACATGCACAGGAGCTATTTATTATAATGCAGTCAATATGGTCATGTATGTCCTTCACTAATATGCAGTCAGGGTTGATACAGATGGGGGGCAGGTACAGGGCGGGATGGGGAGGATGCCTATGTGCCTCCCCTTTCCACCCCTCTGGAATCAACTGAAATGGAGAAGTCTGAGGCTATTTAGGAATGTTGGACTTTTTTTGCACTTTCTATGCTGCATTTCTGTTTGCAAATGAGCCCTGAATTGGTCAATAGGACAACCAAATTCTCCAGGTTTTGGCCAAGGTTTAATTATTAAATACTGAAAATGATTAATATGAACAAATCTTATCAAAAATAAAGTGTTATAATTGTAGCGTAATTCAGTGGATGGTCTCTTGGTTTCCACTGATTGGTTACCAGGCAGTAACCAATCAGAGACTTAAGGGGGGGGGGCATGGGTCATAACTGTTTGCTTTTGAATCTGAGCTGAATGCTGAGGATCAATTACAAACTCCCCATGTGGCCCCCTTCAAGTCACTGACTAACTCGGAGTTAGAGAGCAGGAAGTAGTGTTCTGGCTATTTTGTTACACATCCAGTCACTGCAGCCTTTATACACTACATTTTTGGCTAACTAACTATATTAGAAACATTTTTTATTTTGCACAGCCTATCTATTTACCCAGTTTTTATTTTCACACTGAACTGTTCCTTTAACATTTCAGCATAACTTGTTGGCATACATACTGTACAGTGTTTCCCAATACGTACATTGGGTATTACCTTTACAGACAATTGGCAATTGCAGGGGTGTTCTGTCCCAACCAGGGTCGGACTGGGCCGGCGAGACACCGGGAAAAAACCCAGTGGGCCCCAGGCCCTTGTGGCCCCACCGACTCAGATCGGTGATTTGTAGGCTCCTATTTGCCACGTCCACCAGAAAAACGTAGTGCACGTGCGTGCCTTCGCACAATATCATGTGCTCGGTACGGTACCACAGCAGAGGGGGGCCCTGGACAGCAACCCCCCAGTCCGACCCTGGTCCCAACCATTTTGCCACATGGTATCCTAAATATGAGCGCACTAGCATAAAGATAAACTTAATAATGCTTGTACCACCCATGTTGGACCCCAAGCTTACAACCACATCTTCTGACAGTGTGCAATGTACCTATATACAAAATACCTTCCCAACGCAATAATTTTGAAACCCGTTTATGGATAGTAAGGACTAAGGATCCTGGGATTAGCTGTGGCATTCATACCCCTGTATTTTTTGTACATTTTTTGTGATTCAAAAACTTTATGAATTAAATAATGAAGGCCAATTTTAAAGTTGCTTACAATTTGCCATTCTATAACATACTAAAAGTTAACTTAAAGGTAAACCACCCCTTTAATCCTGCAACACTTTCTAAGTCCCTTTCAGTCCAGCAAGCCCGTTCCTTTTAATTAAAGGAGAACCAAACCCTTGCTAATAAAAACCCCTACCCCTCTACCCTACATAGACCCACTAGGTGGTACCTTTGGTAAATGCCCTTAACTCTTTACTTACCCCTCATTGCAGATTCAGAGCATCATAGTTCACGGGCGCCATCTTCTTCTCTTCGTTAATCTTCTGGAATAGAGCGGCGTAACAGCGTATGCACAGGTGGAGCAATCTTCTGTTTCGTGACAACTGCGCATGTGCCGAAAGTTTGCCAAAGCGACGGAAGAAGCCCGAGGATTACCGAAGAGAAGAAGATGGCGCCCTGAATCTGCACCGAGGGGTAAGTAAAGAGCTAGGGGCATATACCTAGCCTGGGGGGGAGCTGGGAGGGGGGTCTATGTAGGATAGGGGGGTGCAGGTTTTTATTAGCAAGGGTTTGGTTCTCCTTTAAGGGACAATATAAATTGCAACTGCCATAAGAGAATCTATTGAAGAAGTGGGAGCACTGACTAAATGGCGTGGCCATACTAGTTAGTTCATTATCCCCCCTTATGAAAACCACTACAAACGTCAGTTCAGCCCAATCTGAGAATCAATTCTGCGGCCGTTAAGAATTTTTATTAAATCTTCATGTTCCCAACGTGCTATTCTCCCCTGTAGGAAGAGACATGGTGATGGTTATCAGCCAACTGTTCTGATCACCGCCTGACAGGAGCATTAATAGTTCGGCCATATTGATCAGTGCGCCAGTGGCTGGCTGGTAATTAGCGCTGCCTTGCTACGAGATAACGAGGCCATACTGATGCCTTGGAGATGTCTCCTCATTAATACAGTGAGTGAGGGGAGATGCTCGTAGCTTCTATCAGCTACTAACACGGATAAAGCAAGCAATTAGCTTTGATTGCTCTGGCACAGTCCAACCGTTAATGGGAAATGTCTGATTTGTTGCTATGGGTTACCAGGTTTTTTATATCTTGGCATTAAATCATATATAAACTCATCACTTATGGAACTGCTTTGCCCCTGAATATCCAGTGAACTCATCCAGTGTAATGACTTGATTCAACAACTTGGCTTAAAGAGGATCAAGTGATCTCCTAGGACCCACCCCAAGGGGGTGGTTCACCTTTAAGTTAACTTTTACAGTCATGGGATCTGTTATCCAGAATGCTCGGGACCTGGGGTTTTCCAGATAAAGGATCTTTCCGTCATTTTCCATATTCTTTATACCTTAAGTCTACTAGAAAATCATATAAACATTAAATAAATCCAATAGGCTGGTTTTGCTTCCAATAAGGATTAATTAGATCTTAGTTGGGATCAAGTACAAGCTACTGTTTTATTATTACTGAGAAAAAGGAAATCATTTTTAAAAATTTGGATTATTCGGATAAAATGGAGTCTATGGGAGACGGCCTTTCCGTAATTCATAGCTTTTTCGATAACGGGTTTCTGGATAACAGGTCCCATACCTGTAGTTTGTTATACTAATTGTAAGCAACTATTCAATCAGCTTTAATTTTTTCTTTTTTTATAGTTTTAGAATTGTTTTTCCTTCTTCTTCTGACTCTTTACAGCTTTAAAATGGGGGTCGCTGACCCCATTTTAAAAAAAACAAATACTCTGTAAGGGTACAAATGTATTGTTATTGCTACTTTCTATTACTCATCTTTCTATTTAGGCCTCTAATATTCATATTCCAGTCTCTTATTTAAATCAATGCATGGTTGCTAGGATCGTTTGGACCCTAGCAATGAGATTGCTGAAATTGCCAGCTGCGGAATAAAAAGCGAAATAACTCAAAAACCAGAAATAATAGAAAATGAAAACCAGTTACAAATTGTCTCAGAATATCCCTCCCTACATCATACTAAAATCTCATTTAAAGGAGAACAACCTATTTAATGGGGTGCAGAACATTCATGTCCAGCCTGTAAGCTTGGATAGAGAAGCAATTAGATCTGGGAAGCAGCAATGAGGGAATTCCTCATTCATTAAAAATCACTTTCAAACTTACAGAAAGGGAGTTAGTGTGACCACTAGGTGGCAGTCTCAAATCAGAGACAAAATAAAGAGAGAAAAAATAGTCCAATTTTCACAGTATTTGTTCTCCGCAGAATACATGAATTTGTCTTTACAGATACATAAATTGGTACAAATCATCTAAAGTGCCCACGGTTCAGTGAAACGCAGCAGCTAAAATTGTTTGTATTTTTATCTGCCGGTGTTTCTTAAAGGAATGCTATTAACACCGGAAAAAAAAATGGATATTTGTACAGAATATATACCCTCCTAATTAGTGCCGGGCGGCTTTCTATTAGTAAGAACATCCATTTGTTTGACTGCTATGGTTTTATTTAAGTCTTGCTAACTTTTCTTATTTTATGAGTGCTCGTAACTTTCTGAATGCTGTATGTGATTTAAACAGTGGGTATTAGACATAAACTGCTCTAAATATATATATATATATTCTCAGTCATAAATAAAGGCCGGACTGGCTGCTTGTGGGAGAAAGACCGGAGAGTAAAAAGTGAGCTCCATCCAGATAATACAATGAGGATGCGATGGAGTTAATAATCAATACTGTGAGGAAGTCTATGCTTTTCTATATTTTTATCTTTTTTTCTATGAATAATATTGGCACCAAGCATTATTTTTTACCGGTCAAGCAAGTAATACACCGGGGGGCAATACTATACTATATCAATGAACTTGGGGGAGAGATGTTTTTCAACTGACACAGGGGAAGTGGTTGTACTTCTCTCCCGAAACTCCTCTTTCACTGCAATGGTGGTGCTGGTCCTTCATCGACCCGGCCAGGTCCCGTAGCAACAGAACTGAATTCACCGATCCGCACACACGCTATTATCTGCAGTCTCTTTTTATTGTTATATCACCAGCAGGATCAACTTTTCGAGGGGTTTAACTCCTGATGAAGGGAGGTTAAACCCCCCGAAACGTTGATCTTGCTGGTGGTATAACAATAAAAGAGGGGCCACGTCCCCAACTGCAGATAATAGTGTGTCTGCGGATCCATGAATTCACTACTATTGCTGAGGTGGTTGTAGTTCCCATTGTAGTTCCCTGATTTATTTATGGGCAGGCCACAAAGGACGGCAAAGAGCTGGGGAGACATGCTGCTCGCTGGCCGTAACTGAAGCCGCCCGCCATATCTAAAGTATCTATTGATGCCCATTGCCGCATCTGAACATGACTACCCAGGGTTGGACTGGGCCGATGGGGCACCGGGAAAAAACCTGGTGGGCCCGAAAAATGAAGTGTGCACAAGCTAACGCAATCTAGGCGGCGCGGCAGGGGGGCAGTGCGCACATGCTCTGTGGCGCAGTAGCACACCCGGGGGGCCAGAGAGGGGCCCTAGACAACAGCAGCGTTGGTCCCTGGGCCCCCCAGTATGACCCTACGCCCACCATATCTAAACCTGCTCGCTAGTGATGGTCAAATTTATTCGGCAGGCGCGAATTCGCAGCGAATCTCCACGTTTCAACGCCGGCGAATACATTTACGAAATTGATTCACCGGTGTCAAAGTTTTTTTGACGCCAGCGACAATTCCGATGGCAGTGTTGATTGGCAGAATTGTCACCAGCTTAAAAATGTGCGTTTAGTGAATTTTTCGCCTGTTTGGAGAATTTTGTTGGAAATTGCAAATTTCGTGGCGAAAAAGGACAAATTCGCCCATCACTACTGCTCGTCTATTGCTGCAACTAAACTTGATGCCTGTCGCGCATCTGAACCTGCCCACCCAGTCCTTAGTTGGAAGATTAGCAGTGGGAAAGGAGGGGTTGTTTGAGAGCAGGGGGCAAACGGCCTGGAGGTGCACCTGTTAGAAATCTGGTCCTGCCCGTTGCCTATTCTAGAAAATTAGAAGTATAACATGGGTCTGTCTCTTTCGGTTCTGCTTCAGGAGAGGGGTGAATGCTGATGGAGAGCCTGGGGTAGGAGACCTCAGTAAGATTAAACTCCATGTTAACCAAGGCCAAAGTGAAGTCAGGGATCAGCCAGAGGCAGAACATAGAAAATGAAGGTAGACATTCCACAGGCATCTCCAACAAAAACAAAAAGATACTCACCGCAATGTCTGGATAATCCCCAGCCCCTGTATAATCCCCTTCTGGCTATGGGAAAATTCAATACACGGTCCACAAAGCACACAGACAATTCCCTGCACGGTAAAGTGGATCACTCGGCTCAAAGGTTAAAATTCCCAAACTTGATTCAAAATACATAAAAATCACACAAATAGAATAAGGGCAGGGAGAGAGCACTACACGGAGCACCGCTTTATGCATTTCGTGACTAATGTGAGTCTCTTCCTCAGAAGACAGGGGCAGGCGGCTCATGTTATAGAACAATGTAAGTGTTAAAAAGACATAGTACACTTATAGGAGCAGTGTTGGGCTGGAGTTTATGGGGCCCAACCCCAGACATGAGCTCAGATGAATTCAACCTGCTTTACCCTCCTGCACTGCACATGTTTTGCTTTGCCTTGTCCTATACGATGTGGAGGCCACAGTATCCGGTAGAGAGTGGGCCTGGGTGAGGGTCAGAGGGTCAGAGACCACTGTGTTTTTTCCCAGTGCCCTGTCAACTCAGTCCGACCCTGTGTAGGAGCAACTTTGTGTTCCACAAAACAGTTCCCCTTCTATACTAGGGGGCGAGAGGCTTCAAATTGGGTTTTTCATCTTCCTCTGGATCAACTAGCAGTTAGGGAGGTTATATATATATTTGTAATGCTAAGTTGGCTAAGCATACTAAAAAGGGGTTAATGTCCAGCTAGTGCTTAGAGCATGGATTACATGTGACTCAAACACCCCAGGCTAGGGTCTTCTCTAAATGAAAGATTTCAGAAACGGTGTAGTGCAACTACAACTCTCGGCCTACTGTGCCACAACAATTAGAAAAATGGGCGCCAGGAGGTTCACGCGGTATAAAATCAAAGACATGTTTTTTAGAAATTGGCAACATGGGATGCTTTTTTTCTATTGAAAAAAGCCCAGTATATAGGAGGTCCTGTTACAATGTAGGGCATGTGTGTAGCAGTATACTGAGTAAAAAATGCATTTGATTTTTCCTTCCCAATTTTAATTGTAGCCCCAAAGCAGAAAGAAGGTGCCAAGAAAAAAAACACTCCTAGACTCTAATGTAGTTACACACAACACAACAAAAATATTTAGACAAAAAAAAAAATCTTTCGTTCTAATTTTTGGGCGAAACGGGACAGATTTGCTTATCAGTAGCCATAATTTTATAAAAGCGCAAGACGTGATCTAGAACATGAATAAATTTGCCTCCAAGACTAGGGATGGGCAAATTTGACCCGTTTCGTTCCGACCAAAAATTTGCCGCCGGCGAAATGTCGCCCATTAAAGTCTATAGGCGTCCAAATTTTTTTTTTTTTTGACGTGCGTCTTTTTGTTTTGACGCACAAAGCCATACAAGTCTATGGGCATCATTTTTTCGGAAAAACAAGGCGAAAAAATTCGCCCATCCTTATCCAAGACTATAAATCATGGAATTAAAGTGGCGATGTTTGGTATATTTAATTTCTGCTTTTTTTATTCACTTTTATTAAAGGCGACCTTCCATGTACTGTATAAACAACTGCAAACAAGTAAATATTCATGGCTTTGGGCATAATGGATACCTTTAAAATGTATTTTTAATTATCCTGTCAGGGTATTTCCTACCATGATTACAATGCAGTAAAATTATTTGGCAGGAATTTGTGCTGCGCTTCTCACAAAGCAATAGCAGTATATTATTCCGATCTTTTTTAATATTCATGGGAATTTTTTACATTCCTTAGCAATTTGCTTAAACAATATACCACAGAGCTTATTATATTTATTTTTGTATATATATATAAATATTTTTTTTTTAACAAGGATTTGGAGTCAGGAGATTTTATGCCGAGCTGTTAATAAGTATCTATGCATTGTGCAAGCAGTTTAAAAAGAATATAAACTTTGTTAGGAATGTATCTAGAATAGTTTGTTTTCCTTCAACACTGGGGGCTTTATGTTTGGTATTTCTACAATATAAAATATTAATAGTGCCACACTTGATAAATATATGTAGTTTATACAGAGACAGCAAAAATATAAATATTCATATCAAGTGTGGTATTTCAGAGCAATGTACTCTTCTTAAGTCTTAGCATGGTGGGTACGTTCTTCATACATGGGAGAGTGAGCTGATCAATATCAGAACTATATGAGAAATGTATATGGGCAATGTAGCCTTCTAAAGTCTTACCATGGTGGGTATGTTTCTCAGACATGGGAGAGAAGCCTGATCAACGTCAGAACCATATGGGAAATGTATATGGGCAATGTAGCCTTTTAAAGTCTTAGCAAGGTGGGTATGTTCATCAGACATGGGAGAGAAGCCTGATCAACATCAGAACCATATGGGAAATGTATATGGGCAATGTAGCCTTCTAAAGTCTTAGCATGGTGGGTATGTTTCTCAGACATGGGAGAGAAGCCTGATCAACATCAGAACCATATGGGAAATGTATATGGGCAATGTAGCCTTCTAAAGTCTTAGCATGGTGGGTATGTTCATCAGACATGGGAGAGTGGGCCGATCAACATTATAACAATATTGGAAATGTACATGGGCAATGTAGCCTTCTAAAGTCTTACCATGGTGGGTATGTTTCTCAGACATGGGAGAGAAGCCTGATCAACATCAGAACCATATGGGAAATGTATATGGGCAATGTAGCCTTGTAAAGTCTTAGCAAGGTGGGTATGTTCATCAGACATGGGAGAGAAGCCTGATCAACATCAGAACCATATGGGAAATGTATATGGGCAATGTAGCCTTCTAAAGTCTTAGCATGGTGGGTATGTTCATCAGACATGGGAGAGTGGGCCGATCAACATTATAACAATATAGGAAATGTTTATGGGCAATGTAGCTTTCTGAAGTCTAAGAATGATGAGTATGTTCCTCAGACATGGGAGAGTGGGCCGATCAACATCAGAACAGTATGGGAAATGTTTAAGGGCAATGTAGCCTTCTAAAGTCTTAGCATGGTGGGTATGTTCCTCAGACATGGGAGAGTGGGCTAAAAAAAAATCTGAAAATTTGTAAGATTTGGATTTTATTGAGTTTTCCCCAATCCAATTAAATTGTGCTTTTTAAATAATAAATAAAAAAAGGTCAAATCATGGATCCTACTTTGCTGGAAAAATTTTTAATAAAGTTGTCAGGAAAAATTTGGATTTTGATAAATAAGATCCCCCCCGTGCAGGTCAAAACATATACCTATCGGTTTTAAAAAACCCTCATTTGTTTTCAGGGCAAAACTAGATACTGGTCTCCCTACCTACTTGACCAATGAGAGTATCAGAGAACCAGCCAGTGTTGCATAATGGCAAAAGACAAACAAGTACCAAGGGGCCTTGCTGTAAGTCTTAATGGAGGTCCTCTGTCACCTATATCCAGTGCCTGGTTAAGTTCTACTGGTGCCCAAGGCCTGGCATGCAACCAGCATTTCCCCACCCACCTCCCTTCCATTCCGCTGGTTACTTTCTATCTCTAAATCTTTTTAGCTTCATATTTTATGTACCTGATACTCAAAGCTTCAGTATCTATTCCGCATGGTGTCTGCCCAGTCATTCATTTATTCATTCATAGGTTTATTATTTGGCACACACAACTGGTTCTCTAATAAAAGTGAATGTAAATCAGGACTTTCTTGCAATTCTCATATTCTGTTTAAAATGATTATTTGGAAATAATATCATATGATTTTTGATAAAATGCTTGAATTTTACAATTGCCTATAATACTGAGGCTGCAGCAGCTCAAAAAAGGAAATATTCAGATATTCGCCGAAGCCCCAGCGAGGAATCATCTCACATTTCTAAATGATATACCGGGAAAGACAGTGTTCAATTACTGTGCAGGTCAATTTGTCAGCTTTATTCATCGTATCTCTGTCATTATTTTCACCATATCATTTGAAGATGAGTGACAATCGTGTCATCTGTAACACCGGGTTACCTTTACATCTATATTAAAAACATTTTAGAGAAGATGGGATCTTGCAAATAATCACAAACTGCCAAGTGTCAAACTTGATTGTAATTAAATAGATGGAGCCACAAGCATCTTCTTCAATGGCTGAACTGTGTATATGCCTTTCAAAAGTACCGAGAAACCATTCCTTGCCAGCCAATTTAGCCCAACTAAATTTGCATCCAAGGAAAACATGTTCAAGCACAAATGAAATGTCTTTCTGGTCTCTCCTCAAATTTCAGCTATAAATCAATGTAATAGTCTTGCAATTTATAAAAAGTGTCTGTGCATCTAAATAAATTAGTGATACTAATACTGAATAAATATTACACATTTCTGAGAACTGGAAATGTAACCCTTTTTTTGTCTTATCTACTTTTATGCAACTTCTTAAATATTACAGAAGGGAGTACATTACTCCTTATAATGCATGTGATTGTGCCTTTATATGGTCACAAAACCCCTCAGTGACTTCTAATATCCTTATCATTTACAGTAGGGGGTACATTATCCCTTATAATACATGAGTGATACTCAGAGTTCCCTGTATAACTCAGCCTGCAGCCTTGTGCCTTTATATGGTCACAGAACAACCCCTCCGTGACTTCTAATATCCTTATCATTTACAGTAGGGGGTACATTATCCCTTATAATACATGAGTGATACTCAGAGTTCCCTGTATAACTCAGCCTGCAGCCTTGTGTCTTTATATGGTCACAGGACAACCCCTCAGTGACTTCTAATATCCTTATCATTTACAGTAGGGGGTAAATTATCCCTTATAATACATGAGTGATACTCAGAGTTCCCTTTAAAACTCAGCCTGCAGCCTTTTACCTTTATATGTTCACAAAACCCCTCAGTGACTTCTAATATCCTTATCATTTACAGTAGGGGGTTCATTATCCCTTATAAAGCATGAGTGTATAACTCAGCCTGCAGCCTTGTGCCTTTTTTGTGGTCACAGAACCCCTCAGAGTCTAATGTCTTTAGGATTTACAATAGGGTGTAAATTATCCCTTATAATATATGAGTGACAGGCCCGGACTGGCAATCTGTGGGTTCTGGCAAATGTCAGAGGGGCTGCTATAAGGTCCCATAGAAAGTCAGTATTTAGTGGGCTGGTGGGAGCTGTTTGGGCCTCTATGTACCTGAAATGCCAGGGCCTATTTTAATTCTCAGTCCGGACCTGAGTGATACTCAAGAGTCACCTGGATAAATCAGCATGCCTCCTTTGCTTTTAAATAATCATGGAACTTCTTAGTGACTTCAAATATCCTTACCTTTTCCTCTGCAACCTCATTAGACCTCTGGCTTCTGCTGCATCTGATTACCAAATTTTCAACCACTATTGCATTTTCTGTTCAACCATAAATCTCATGTACTTGCCCTATAATGAACTCTTGCCTTATGGCTAAGCTGCTATGCCCGTATGATGCTATCATTGTTTATGTTGAAAAAAGATACTCAAACATACTTTCTGTATGGATAAAGAAGAAAACCCCAATGAGGGTCAACATATCCTCAGTTAACTCTGCTGCCCCTTAACAATACATCAAGTGTCGTTTCCTTATGCTCTCTGTGGTCAGGAATAAAAATGAAGTACAACTCATCTTTCTCTCCTCATCATCCACCCACTGCTCCTCTCTCCCCCTTCATACTCCCAGGGCATTGGAGAAAGCAGTAAAGGTGTGTGTCTAGTGGCCCCTAATGTTGTGCCCTTGGTACATGCTCCTACTGTGTTTTCTACCAACCCTGTTTACTATAGATGAATGAAAAAAGCCAGGTCCATAGAAAATGGTGATACTGAGATGGGAGTGAAAGAACTTTACAGGCTGTACAGGTTTCATGACCTCAACCTAAATGACCCCTTTGGGATGAACAAGAACCTTGTGAGCCACGTCTGATCCTCAACAAAGGGAGGATATCATTCTAATACCCTTAGTTTAGGAATACATCAGTGTACCGATACTTTTTATTATGTACAGGTATGGGGCCTGTTATCCAGAATGCTTGGGACCCGGATAATGGATCTTTACATAATTTGGATCTCATTACCTTAAGTCTACTAGAAAATCATGTAAATGTTAAGCAAACCCAATAAGCTTTTTGCTTTCAATAAGGATTAATTATATCTTAGTTGGGCTCAAGTACAAGCTACTGTTTTATTATTACAGAGGAAAAAAAGAAATCTTTTTTAGAAATTTGGATTATTTGGTTAAAATGGAGTCTATGGGAGACGGCCTTTACGGTAATTACAGGTTATTGGATTACAGATCCAATAACTGTATTGTATAAATCCTTGATAAAAATAAATTAAAAAAGAATCAAAAACAGAAGTGGAACTTCCATCATGTTAGTCTGTTTGTTCTTGTACTTTTGTACTGTACATTATAACTACTGGACCAGATGCAAGTGCTACAGTATATGCATTGTGCCCCAATGGACCCAGCATGCAGATCACTTGTGTGTGCGTGCCCAGACATAGTAAATTCGCTATTATATCTTTAAAACATAAAATATCACATTTTATCATTTCAAAATAAATACAGAATGTTTCCTCGGTTTAACCTCACATGTAAAAGTCCCCCTTTAAGAGAATAATGTAAATACAATGAAATATTGTATATATTTATTGAAATATTGTTCAAAGGAAACAAAGAAGAAGACAGATATTTCAATTACATAGGAGATGGAGAATCATTTAATAATGCCTCCAGAAATACAAGTTCATTTTTAAACCAGCAGTTTGCCATAAAATGTGATGTGTCAGCATACATACTTCTGAAACTGATCAGTAATGCACATTTGTGAGAAATAAATATTTTATTTTCCAGACCCCCTCTGAGCTTTACAGTGCAAAGTTTGCAGTTCCTTAGAGCAGCACGTGAATACCAAGAGACAAAAGAATATGGCATAGAAAATACATTAGATATAAGAAAATAAATTAGAATTTAAGAGAAGAATGGAGGATGACTTTGGGGATTTGATCAAATACTTTATGAATCTAATGAAATAATTAAAGCAAATGTTCCATTAACATATAAAGAAAATTGGACGTTATAGTAACGCCCTTGTTTGGCTTGATACAACCATCCAATAGATTGTCCACATTTGCCCAATCTAAATGTTGGAATAAATGTTCTAAAAGGCAAAGCCAAGTGTCTGGTGTGCTTCCTCCCTATGGAAATTCCAATCTAAAGGTTCTCAGTAGTAATCAGTAGATCACTGAATAACACAGAAATCCCTTGCACTAAAGTACGTTACAGACTCCATGTATTGGGCCAGATTACATTCAGTGAGAAAAAGTTATCTCAATCATGGATGAGATTCAATTCAAGGAGAAAAAACCTTACTCCTAATTCAGTTGCAGTTTTTTCCCATAGAAATTTTTTCTATTGAAATTTTTTCCCATTGAAATGCGGTTTTCTGAATTTGTCTATGAGTTTTCCCGTGATAAACTTTTTTCTCACAGAATCTAATCTGGCCCATTGACTGATAAATCATTTAGTTACTTTACTGGAAAAATGGGGCATGATTGTTTCATCCACAGGGTGATTTTGGTCACTTTGGTTCAGAGATATAGGGGCAAATTCACTAAGATTTGTAGTTGCGCCAGGCGTAACTTCGCCGCACTTCACCAGGCGTAGTTTCGCCAGCGCTCAGCAAATTCACTAAAATCCAAAGTTGCGCTCAGGGGTAGCCTAAGGTTGCGAAGTTGCGCTAGCGTTGATTCGCTAAGCGAAGCGAAGTTACGCTAGGGATGGTTTATTTGCATACGGCGCCAAATTCAAATTTCAATGGAGGAATACATACAAACACTACAAATGCCTGGGAAAACTTCAAATCATCAAATATAAATTTTATTTTGCCCTACACATGTGCCCACTGTATAGTTAAGTTGCCATGAGTCAGGAAATGTAGGGGGGAAGGAGGGGAGCCCCAAAAAATTTTCGATCTTTTTCAGCCTATCACCCATAATATAGAAAAAACGACAGCGTTTTTTGGGACTTAGAAAAAATTTGTACTTTTTTTGAAGCAATCCCTATCTACTCTATTGCGCTTCGCCTGGTCTGAGGTGGTGAAGGAAATCTAGCGTAAAAGGTAGAGTTCAGTACAATGCGCGCGTTAGTGAATTTGCGTAGTTACGTCCGTTGCGTAAGGGTGCGAAGTAACACTAGCGTTCGTTAGTGAATTTGCGAAGTAACAAAAATGACCAACGCTAGCGAATTGACGTGAATTTGCCCCATAGAGTTCATTATGAATATAAGTGCAAAGTGCTAGAAAGGAAACATTAAGTATGGGACTGGTATATGTATTGGGGAATCATAAAAAAAACCTTATACATGTGTTATCATAATTTATGTTAGTACTGGGACAGTGCCGACCCTCCATATGAAACACAGAGTTATCATATTGGAAGAGGTCAGGGTGTGCTGGTCTATTTCAAAATTAAATCTGTAGAATCTGTAGAATTTCCAGAAGTGTGCTATTCTGCCCATTAAAACAAAAATTTCCTGACAAAATTCAAAATTTTCAACAAAACTTACATTTTTTAAGAATTTAAAATAACCATGTAATTTAGGCAGAAGGTGTTCGGCTTTGAACGTTCATCTTTTCCTTTTCATATTTAGGACACCAAATTGCAATCGGATAGAAAGAACCATGCACGAAATGTAATTGGCCACATTTATTCCCTGAAGAATTCTAAAATAAAATAAGTACATTTTTTGAAAATGTTCTTATGTAAATTATGTGTTCAATAGTGTGCCAAATGCAAAAAATATGAATTCACATATTGGAATAGAACGGTTGCAGTACGCTACATATTTTTGCTTTGTGTTTCTAGAACGTCTACAGTTTTAAACCATATGTTTTATACATTGAATAAAACAATGTCTCTATAACATTTTGTCTCCTAGACAGTTTGCATGACTTCAGAATAAAAGATTGATGTTTAATAAAACAATGTTTGTTCTTGTAAATTAAACCAGAAAATCCTCAGCACAACAGTTACGGGTTGGTAAGGTAAAAGTCCAGATAAAGTTGTACAGTGTTAGCCAGTTAAAATGATACAGGGCAACCCATAAAATTAAGCACCCAGACAACAAAATTGAATATTGACCTTTTTCAAGAAAGGCTCTGCTTCTATAGTCATAGTCCCTTGAATGTAAGCAACATCTATTCATATATATATAAAAATAAAGAACAAAAAGCAGAATTCAGGAAATTTGTATTCCCTTTTCTTATCCACTTACCTAAACATCACATTGTAGTTAAACTAATGAAACATTATCCATAAAGTGCATATAAAAAACTTAATCAAGAAAAGGGTTGTAAAAAAGACATTTCATTTGGTGGATTAATCCTAATGGGACACAGAGAATTCTTTTCAATCTTCTATTGCTTTGCTTTCATGTCAATGTAACACAGAGTAGTTGTTATCAGTTGCAAATTATGTTCGTGTGTGTATAATTTAATAGGAATGGCAAGAACTAAAACAATTACATTATATTCAATCATATCAGTTGGCAGTAGGGTTGCCATCTTTACTTGAAAAAAATACCAGCCTTCCTATGTTTTTATTCATTTCCCCTATGAATAAAGTTGGGAAGCTTAATTTTTACAGGCCAGGCCGGTAAAATACCGGACAGGTGGCAACCCTAGTGGGCAGCCCTTTTTGCACATTATCCAAGGAACACACCACACACATTTTCTGGGTTTTAGAATGAATACACCTGACTATAAAAGGGGATATAGAAAACAGAGAGAAGATAGATTTTTATCCTTGAGGCTTAAGTTAAATCTATTGTATTACTATTAGTTTTGCACTCCTTAAAGCCTTGCCTGCACTAGCCATTGAGTTCATATGCAAGCAGATAATGGCTTCTAGACACGTTTCTACTCAAAACTTGCTTTTTATCCATATAATTCCTGAGCTACATTAGTTCTGAATGTTTTGCTTTTGGATTCAAACACATGGTCATTGTTGGCAGATAGCAATAGTCCTTAATATCGTATTGACAGTGAGATAGTGACAGGTTTCAGGGATACATACCACCCCTAAAATTTCTTTAATCAAATCATATAACATTCAAATTATTTACAGATGGGTCCACTCAGTGGGGAAAATTTACTAAACAGCGAAGTGGCTAACTGTGGCGAAAATTTACCAGCGTGATGTCATTTTGCAGTGGCCCTGGCGAAAATTTGCTATTAGATAGAGTAGCGCAACTTCGCAGCCTAATGCCTGCCGAAGTTGCACTCTGGTGAAGGGGCGAAATTACGCAAATGTACTAAGTTTTTTTTTTAAATGAAAATTACCTCTTTCGCCAGAGTTGACTTCACCAGGTTAGACCAGGCGAAGTGCAATAGAGTAGATAGGAGTTTGAAAAAAAAAAAGTTGAACATTTTTCTAAGTCCCAAAAAATGCTGCTGTGTTTTGCTTTTTATAGGGTGATGGGCTAAAAAAGATTGAATTTTTTTTTTTAGGTTGCCCACCTTCCCCCCTACATTTTATAACATATGGCACCTTAACTATACTGTGGGCACATGTGTAGGGCATTAGAACACCCCATATACTTTTATTAACTTTCCCTGGGATTGCGCAGTGTAATGTGCGCTGCAGCATACACGTCCATTCATTTTTTAATTTGGCGCCATATGAAAATTAGCCTTCGCTAGCATAACTTCGAACGGCTGATCGTACTATCGCTTGCGCAACTTCGCAAGCATTCGGTAACCTGTGCGCAACTTCGGGTCTTTGTGAATTTGCGCAGCCTTGATGAATCTACGCCTGGCGAAAGTGCGGCAAAGGCAACGCTAGCAGATTTTCGGAGGTGAGTAAATTTCCCCCTTATGTCTCTCTTGAAGGTTCTCCCTCAGCTTTACATATTACCCTTCAATAGCCTTGTTACTGAGAGGTTGGGGAGGACTGGGAGTGAGGGACAACACAGAGATATTACTAAGGGGGTGGGAAGAATTGGTGGTCACTAAAGCAGGTAAAGGAAGAAGAGAGAACAGCAATGGAGGTGTTGGAGGCATGAAATAGAGATACATTAAGGACAATACAGAGATATTACTAAGGGGTGGGGAGAATTGGTGGTCAAGAACAGCATATAGTAAGTAAACTAAAACAGGTAAAGGAAGAAGAGAGAACCGCAATGGAGGTGTTGGAGGCATGAAATAGAGATACACAAAGGACAACACAGAGATGTTACTAAGGGGTGGGGAGAATTGGTGGTCAAGAACAACATATAGTAAACTAAGACAGGTAAATGAAGAAGAGAGAAAAGCAATGGAGATTTTGGAGGCATGAAAGAGATACAGGGTTCTGTGTGCATTGGAGAAGTGGGGGATTGGTGCAAAGGTTGATACAGAAAAGGGGACACCTCTAGTTTATTAACTGATGGATGAGTTTTGCATGGCTGAGAACTATATGAACAGAAATTATGCATAACTGTATTATAGTTTATGATTTCTTTATAAATGGAAATTAGTTTGTGTGTTTTAACATGGGGATTCATATAGGGAATAATGTACCCCATGTTGTAAAATATAGAGATATTATAAGCCATGGAGTCACCCAAGGAGTTCCATGACCATATAAAGGTATGAGGCCGAAGGTTGAGTGCTTTTATGGAACTAGGTGATGACTTTTAATAGCATCATATTTTACAACAGCGGTACATTGTTCAGTATAATACACAAGTTTTAGTCAGTTGCGACAAAAATGACATCACTAAACGCCAATTATAATTGATGACATCACTAAGCATTAGTGATGGGAGAATCTGACCCGTTTCTGCAAACTGAGTTTTTTTGCACAACATTATTTTTACTATACGTTAGAGTGTATGGAGAGTTTTTTTCAAGTGAAACATGGCAAAATATTTTACTCACTCCTACTAAGCATTGATAATAATTTACAGTATTTTCAGGGCTCTTGTGTATTATTTTCATTGTTTATCTTTATTACTAGTGGGCTGGTGGGAGAGGCACTTCTATTGTTGCAAAGTTTATTGATGATTGTTTGTACTCTAAATTAAAATTCACTAGTTCTTTATTTTCTAAATTACAGTATATTTTCATTGCATAAATAATTTTTTAAAGCAAGCAAATGCAATGACATGCTTCGTGTAATGTTAACACAAAAAAAAAAAACAAGTAACATCAACAGTGATTGTATAAAGTAAACATAGTGATGGGCAAAAAAATTCACAAACGGCGAAAAAGTCAATGGGCATCAAAATAATTTTGATGGGTGACAATTTTTCAACGCGTGACTATTTTGTCCAAATGCAATAAAGTCAATGGGCGTCAGAATAATTTTGATGAACGACAATTTTTTTGTAGCGGCATATTTTTTGCCTACAAATTTTTGCTGCAGTTTTGTGAATTTATTCGCGGGCAGTGAAAACACAGAAATCCGTCATGAATCTATGCCCGGCGAATTTATTCACCCATCACTAATAAGAAGGTGTTAACTAATTAGTTAGGTAAGTAGGTACCTACAGTAGTGGCAAAGAAGTTGCCTAACAAATTATATAAAGAAAGGGGTCAATTTTTATTTACCCTGAATTAACAATACTCTTCAATATACAGTTCTTATACAATGTTTGAAAGGCGGTATGTCAGTGCAGACCAGAATCTCAGTTAAGGGACTGAAACTCCCAAGCAGATCATACTACTAGAAAGCAGGTGTTTTGTAGAGCAGTGATACATGTTAAAAATTTCCCCAGTTCTGATATTAAATTATATGTCATTAATTTAACCCCAGCACTCACCTCACTTTTTTGTCTGGTGCAAGTCGCACAGTTTCCACCTCCAACTAATTTCCAGAATTTCAGATGATAGACAGCACCAATCGCAGATGTCTTATCTTAAAACGTCTATATTAAGACATGGGCTATGACCCAGATAATCAACTATTATCTGGGTCATCATCTAAAATTCTGGAAATTAATTTAACCCAAAAATGGTTGAAGAACATTAAGATGGCCATAGACGCAAAGATCTGATCGTACGAATCGAGGATTCGTACGATATTCGGACCGTGTGTGGAGAGTCCAAAATTAGTCGTTTGGTCGATCGGACAGGTTAGAAAATTTCTGTTGGCTGCCGATAATATCTCTGCGTGTATTGCCGATCGTATGATTTTCAGAAGGAGACTGTCACTGGCTTTGTCAGACATAACTATCGTACGATTGCTGTCAGGGGCAGAAAATCAGCTGATCTGTTCTTACTACTTCTGAATGGTAAGACTTTGATCTTTATTGTTAGTGGCAGATCGGGAGATGGGAAAGTCCGATCGTACGTTGATTCGTACTATCGGATCTTTGCGTCTATGGCCAGCTTTATTCTTAACCTTTGTTATTTACTAACAAAGTCAGTGTGCAAAAATATCAGTGCGAATTATCACTGCATTGAAACTTTGAAATTTGAAGAATTAAGAAGCAAAATTTAATGCCATATGTTAAAATATATATAATTGCTAGCACAACAAAATATGCATGTCATATGTTTGATGGGGCATGGTCATATGTTTGCATGACCCTTTCATTGCACCAGAGCCCTAAAATGTATCATTGCCACAGATCTCTGCATGTTCCACTTCTTTATTGTAAAGTCTGGGGTTGTTTTGCACCTCTGCAAACTACATTTGCACCTTGTGTCTCGATTACACTAATATGCACAATAAGTAGATTGTCAGTAGGTACTAAAAGACTATTACTTTAATACTAACAATAAAATTACATTTTTCCCATAAATGGTTTTCCTATTTCTTTTAAAAGCTCTAAAAATTTGAAATGTACAGTACTAAGGTGGTTATTTATCAAAGGTCATATTTTAGAGTTTTTTTTTTTTTATACCTCGAATGAACTCACAACTCAAATGGTTTCTTATTTAAGAAAAAACTTGAATGGAAAAACTTGATTCAGCAAATCCAAGGTTAACAACCCAAAAATTCCAATTGATCTTGTCTTTGGCGAACAAACCCCTCAAATCAGGCATAAACCCTCCGAAAAAACTTGAACATGATGGCTATTAAAAAATGGTTCAAATGGTTTAAGGGACCTCTGCCATTGACTCCTACATATCCTCAACGTGTTTTAGATGGTGTATTTTCGGATTCAACTATTTCCAGAGTTGGGTATGATATATCTTGAGGGGTTTTTTTATCCGAAAAAAAGATTTTTGACAAAAAAATAACCTTGAACCTTCATGGAAAACACTACTTGATCCTGTAAAAACCATGAAAACCTTTAATACAAAACTTTGTCAGGTAAAAGTTGTCAAGGTCCTACAAAAGTTAATGGGAGCTGTGCTGATCTATTTTAAATCAATTCAGATTTTTTTTCTGTTAAGAATTAGTGATGGGCGAATTTATTCGCCAGGCACGAATTCGCAAGGGAAATTGCGTGATTCGCCGCCGGCGAATAAATTCGCAAAATGGCTGCGAAAATTCGATGCTGAAAGTTTGCCGGCGTCCAAAAAAATTGTCGCCAGCGTCCAAAAAAACGGGCGTCGGCATCAAAAACGGGCGTTGGCGTCAAAAACTAGGCGTCGGCGCAGTTTTGCGAATTTTTCACCGTTTCGCGAATTTCGCGGGAAATTCACGAATTTTTCGGCAAATTCGCCCGTCACTATTAAGAATTGTCCAAAAAACAGGTATTAACTTTTTTTTCTTTGTGTTATTTTCTTTTCATACATTTTTTATTCGGATCTGTTAACAAATGTTATGACATTCATGGTTTTAGAGAGTGAATTTAGTTGTAGTTTAAAAAACCTTTAAAAACACTAAAATTCGACCTTTGATAACAAATGCTTTGTGCATAGCATTGTTGTTGTCTGACTCATTCTAATTATCATTATCATTATTATCAAATTGTGTTTAAATTAGAGACAAATGTAAATATATATTTATCTTATTTTTTGTGGTGTTTATCTTTCTCTTGTGCCGTGTCATTAGTTAATTCATGGATTAATTCAAATAGGATTCTAATACCATTTTATTGCAATGTAAAGTAACATGAAGTTTAAAATACAAGATAAAATAAAGACTTAATTTAAAGAAAGTTCTACTTGGGGCAGAAAAATGTGTCCTTGGCTGATTTTTCAATGATTATGTCTTTCATAAACATTTCATGATTTATTCTCCCCAGCAAGATGCATTTGCCTTAGCAAAATATTAAGGTGCATTCTTTTATTAATGAATATTCTTGCTGAGTTACAAGGTATAATCTCAGCAGATATTGCATTTAATCATGGAGGAAGTCACATTTTCCCCATTTTGTTCTTTAACGGATACTCCGGGCCCTGCTTTACATGCACAATGATTACAGTCTCCTTGAAAATAAGCAAGAAAATTATGGTCTTTTAAATATAAGCACAATTATTAACTTTACATGACAATATGCAGTAAAATGACTTGGAGACTGAAAATGTGTTCTGTGTATTTGGATTTTGACTGTGTGTACTGTGCGAAGCATCTTAAAAATGATAGGGTAACTTATTGCATATTTACCACAAATTATTTATTAAAATGACATATGATAAATAGTAAAACATTAGGAAATGTGTTCCCTTTATAGTTTTCTTGCAGAAATTGCATAATATAATAATAGTGATATTTATCAAATGCTAATCTTGCTCTTCTCTATACTCTATAGCAGTGATTTAGAGAACATCCACCAGTCTTGAACTCTGCACTATTCATGGCCCATGGAATGCCATCTTTTGTGTTTTCATTTGCCCAGCAAACCATAACTCTTAATTATACAAGTCAAATGTATGGAAACAGATGTACATAAGGCATGTTTTCCAGCATTTACAAACAAAAGAATATTGTCACTGCACTGCATTCTGAATGGCATTATCAGTATAGTAAAAAAGGAAGGAAGGATAAAATAAAAAAGGAGAGAAGGAATACAAGAAAAAAAGAAGAAAAGCTAAAGAAGGAATTAAAAAGAAACAAGTTTAAAGAGAGAATGATAAATACAAAACTGAAAGAAGGAAGAAACGATAAATTAAAAAATGAAAGGGGTTTAAAAGAGAAGGATAAATTAAAAAAGAAAGAAAGACAAAAAATAATTAAAAAACAAACATTTTAAAATTAAAGAAGTCATTGAAAAAAAAGAAGAAAGGAAAAAGAAAAAGGAAGAAACATAAAAAGATAAATTAAAGAATTGACGGAATGAAAAAAAAAACTAATAGTGGAATAAAATAAATATTGTTTTCTCTAAAATTAGGTCAATGCAACAAATTGCACTATTTTCCAACCACATTTGAAAAAATATGCATTAATGGTGGCAATTCAGTACATGATTATGCAGTAAAGTCGGCCAAAACTTTATCTTTTGACTATCACAAGGAAAATGTGTACAGTTTTCTGTGGTTACTAAGATCTTCATAATTGTGTACCAAGTTTTCAACACGTTCTTTTCTTCTGGCAGGTGGGAAAAAAGAAATTACAAATGAAGCCATGTGTAGCCCCATTTTTTTAACATGTTAAGTCATATTACAGTATTTCCAATTAACTATTTCGTGCAAAATTCTGTATTTAGACAGATGCCTAAGGAGTGTTTCTTTTCACAAAATAAAATTCAAATCCATTAGTGTATAGAATTGGAAAAATCCTCCCATCATAAACTATATGAGTGCAGTAACATATGGCTAAAATAGCTAAAAAAATCCCTGAGACTGAATTATAGCTTGGTAGCCAACCATGAAGTATGCATAACAATTCACACTGGGCTTTGCCCATATATATATATATATATATATATATATATATATATATATATATATATATATATATATATATATATATATATATATATATAGTAGTATGTATATATATATACTTACAAAAGTTATCCTTGTCAATCTTTAGTGATGGGTGAATTTGCGCTTTGCTGAAAAATTAACGAATTTCCCGAGAAATTTGCGAAACACAGAAAAATTTGTGAATTAGTCTCATTTTTTGCGCCACTTTTTTTTTACGCTGGCGATTTTTCCCGCCTGCCGAATAAATTAGCCCATCACTAATTCTCTGTCATAGCAAATAACATAACATAAAAAGTGAAATCCTAAGCCATAAAATCTGAACAGCAGATATATAATATTCTGAGTACAAAAGAACAGAGAAATGAATAGCCATGGATTAATTAATTGGAAAATTATGGAACATGGAAAATGAATGCAGTCTAACTGCACTTCATCACTATCTGGATTGCTGGTGCCTAAAATGATCTGATGACTTCAAAGTTGATTATCCAAAAATGAAGAAATAAAAAGTAGGGCATAGAAACTAAAATACTACATATACAGAGTTACCGGTTGACTTAGAATACCTTACTTTTTTGGACTTTAGTCAAGAGATTTAACATATACTGTATGACCTTGGAGGATCAATGTAATTTTGTGATCCAGGTTTAGGATCAACTGGCTATAATATCTAGCTGGTCATCTGCGAGGTTTTTGTCTCTTCAGCAAGTGTGGCCAATATAAATTGACTAGGCCTTACCACCTTGATTAATGGATGATAGCACTATTAAATGCTAACTCAATAAATCTTAAAAGCCATGTTAGCTATACCAGTAAGACAGAAAATTTAAAAATACCACATTGAAATAAAACATGGAAAAAATTGCATGACGTGTTTTTCATCAATTATCTTTAAAAATGTAGAGTCTAGTATACCCAGCCACTAGATTTGTTAGGACACTTAGGGGGTTATTTATCATTAGGTTTGATTTGATTAACTAATAAACGAGAATTTGAATACTAGCTCAAGTATTTTCTGAAACTTCAAATAATCTGGATTGGTTGAGTATAAAAAAGTGTGACGTCACCAGCAAGTAAAAATTGGCAATGTTCTATAGAAGGTAATGGGAATAATCTCTAACAGCTTTCTTTACCTTTATTTATTTTCCAAGTATATAAAAACATAGAAGATTTCCAGTCTTACTGAAAATGAATGGAACAATGTGAATCTTGCTGGTATGCAAGTTTCTTTTTCTGACAAAACCTGAATGTTACTATACAGTTTTTTCTAAAATAAGCTAGCATTTGAGGGAAAAAGCCTCCCAGAGGCTAATTTATTAAAATGTAATATTGCATGTAAAAAAAGCAAATGATACCAAATTGGATCACAGAGTAGGAGAAGCACAATTGTGTGTTTTTGCTGTGACTTCTGGATTGTGATTAAACAAATATTTGATTTTTTTGAAGCTATAAAATATCAACTGTCTTGAAAAAATCTTGGAAAAAATCTCCAATATCAACTTTGTCAAATGCTGAAGATATACTTCCCAATGGAATCTTAGCAGGATTTAGAAGTTTTCCATTTGTGTTGTTGAGTTTTTTTGTGTGATCTTGGACATTTTTTTGCCACAGTTTTATAGAATCAAGCCAAAAATGCAACCTCAAATTTTAATAAACCAGCTCCATAATTTGGACATGGTCTTACCATTTTTCTCTCTCTCACACTTTTTCTTTTTCCATGAGAGAAGCCACCAACCAAAAGTAACAAACAAAGAGAAATTCGTTCTTTCAATTTACTGTGCACAGTAAAAACACATGTACAGTGTGTTAGACAGGAGATACAGAGTTTTGGAAAATTATTTAAAATTGATAAAATGTTGCTGTTTTAACAAAATATTTTAAGAAAGAAACAATTATACATTTTAGTGTTAATTTATGCAGTAAATTAAACCATTATGGCCCAGTGAGTATCATTATTTAACATATGTGGGATCACACTGGCACCCAATGATTAACCAGTCAAAAAAGTCATGGGAAAGAGTAATTAAACATAAAAAATTGAGTGCAATTTGTGTTACTTGTAAATGAAATAAAGTAAAATGTGCACAATAGAATTATATATTATTTTCAATTGTGATCATAGAAAGTGCAGTCTTTAAGAAACTGAATCAGTGTTTAAAAAAAGGTCATAGTTTTGTCATTGGTATGTGAAGATTGTTCCAAGGCCCCATCCATAGCTCTTCTTCATCTGATTGTGTTTGATCACTGTGCAGTTCTATTGGTTCTTTGATGTCCTCATTATTATCAACAACAGACTCTTGTTCTTCTGTGCTTTTCAATATATGTTCCCCTGGCTTGAATGTTATGTGTTTGGCCATGGCATTGTTAGAGGCCAGAGATATACAAGAAGGTATGGAGTTTAGTTTTATAGAGGCCCCTTTAGACAAAGTGTTCAACTGAATATTTTCCTCATGAGTCACTCCCAACTTGTCCAATTTCTTGAATTGCTTTCCTAGTCTCAAAGGCGAAGATAATTTTAAATTGTTGGTGAGGCAAGAACGCCTGGTTCTAATCACAGACCCATTTTGGGCAATGTAGATATTTCCATTGACGTTGTTTTGAATGTTTGGGTGACTGAGTCGGTTCTTCTGAGATTCAGGGCCACTTTCCTCCCCAGTTGAACTGGTTTCATATTCCCGATCAACAACTAATTTTATTCTTTTATTCTTGGCAATCTGTTTTATGGAGAAAAAAGAAGAGTAGGAAAAAAAAGTGTTAAAGTAGTGATACCATTGATTTCAAAATTTTCCATGGTGTGCAGGGTTTTTATGCAGCCCACCCCCTATAACTTTGTCTCTGATCTTCACTTAAATCCGCTCTCTTAAATGTGGACTTCATTCTGCATCATTTGTTCTGTTTTTCATTTTATGTACTAATCAAGCTATCAATCCTGATAAAGTTAACAGTTGTATTTATTTAGAACTGAAAGTAAATATACATTACAAAACTCTAAAGAAAGCAGTAAAGAACAGTTAGAACAGTTGTGGTCCTCACTTGGGATGAATGTTAATGTGTCCCTTCACCTCATTTGAATTTGAAATGCTTGGTTTATTTTGACAAAAGAGAATATTGGGTCAGATTCAATTAGATGAGAAAAACTCCATTAAGGTCTGTGGGGAAATGTGGAACTGAATCTAGAAACAAATTTCAAATTTAATTAGTTAATGATTTTTGTAGTTTCTACAATGACCTTCTCTGCAGTGCATAATGTATGCAGCACTTGTCACCCTTCTTTTACCATTCTTGCTTGTTTGCCATAACTCAGACTTCACTATAAATTATACGATCAGCTTTATCAACTCAGGGTACTGAATTTTCCTCATTAGTGTCCCATATTTACATATGATCAACATTCTTTCCTGCTCTGTCTCTGTAGATATTTCTTTTTAAACCTAAATCAGATTTGGAGAATTCCCTGCTCTTCTCATAGCAATGTAAGTAAAAGCACCTCAAAGGAACAGGAACACCAAAAAATTTAAGTTTTTTAATGGAATTGCAATATAATGTACTATTGCCCTGTACTGGTAAAACTGGTGTTTTTGCTTCAGAAGCACCACTTTTTTTATCAAAAAAGACCATATTAGAATCATGCGAATCAAATTAATAGCGCATTTTTTATGGAATTCAATTTGTAGTTTTTCCCAAAAAAACTTTGATTTTTCAAAGTCCTCCAATTGACTCCAAATAGGTTCTAGGAGGTCCCCCGTAAGCTAAAACTGCAATTCGGCAGGTTTTAGATGGGAATTTAAAGAGACAGACAGAGACAATTTTTTGCAAATTTGAATCCAATTTGGACTATTCCCTAGTCGAGGTACACAAAAATAACTCGAAATTCTAATTTTTTTCATTCGACCTTTGATTAATCTGCCCTTAAGACACCATCCTTATTTGCATATGCTGAAACTGCATGGTTAACCTTTGTGATCTAGTCAAACCAGACCAAGTTTTGAATTCCTGTCCTATTATACAAACTCTTGTCTAGTATGGCATCAACTGACCATTGGTCTGCTCATTAGGGTTAAATATATGGATCTCCATATTTTTGTAAAAAAGCAAAAGAAGATTGCATCAGTGCACTGAATCAGTATACAAAAATGTATCTAAATCATAATATCATAATGAAATAAGGCCTATGCTTTTTGACCACAAAGTGGTCTTCATCAGGGCAAAATAATACTCAAAAAAGGCAAAAAATTTAAAAAAGGTTGTCAAGTTTCTTTCTGACATTTTTGCCTTTTGTGTATTATATTCCACTGATAAAGGCCACTTTGTGTTTGAAACGTGTTATTTCATTATGCTATTTTGATTTAAATACATTATTGTATAGTAATTCAATCTTCTTTTTCTATGTTACATTATTGTCTTTGGAGTCATTTATGAGTGGCCTCCCTTGGCTTAGCACCTCACTAGTGGATATTTGGGTGTGTGCTTTCTAACCTTGTTGAACCTCCCAATTTTTGTGGCCAGTTTGAGGTTACTATCATAAGGGAAATTCTTGATAATGTCATGAGTAAATCATTGATGGGTTCTTGTTTTGCTTGTTTGATTTTGTTTAAGCATGATGAGTAAGTCTCCAAAAATACCTTCAAAAATAAAACAGTTTGGATGTTAAACTTTTAGTCAGTTGAAGGGCTGGGAATTTACTGTTCACTTAATTTTTTTTTCTTTCTTTTTCTTTTTTTTTTCTTATAATTTCAGACGCTGGAATTTTGATGAGTTGTTTGCAGGATGTCATTATTAAATCAGCAATCAGAGTAATATCTGCAATATATATAATTAAAATGATTCATTTCCTACACTTTGCATAATGACTCTAAAACTAAACCAAAGAGGTTACATCATTCTTGAAGGCCTGTTGTTAACAATGTTTCCAACACCTTTAATATTAATATCAAATTAAACGCTGAGGGCACTGCGTTGCGTTCTTGCGCTCGGGCTGATGAATGATTGTGTCTGTAAAATTATGTTTTGAAACTATTACACTGACAGATACATGCTTTTAATTTAAACTCAATTTAGTTTACCATGTTTAAATATTTCAATGATTATAGTAAATTAATTTGGCGCTGAAACGTCTCTGTTGACAGATCAGTGAATTTTTTTTTTTGAAAAGCAAGCAGATTTTTTTGTGTAAATCTAATATAAAAAGACTTTATTAAATATTTGAGAAGAGCAGCTATTTGACTTGCAGACAAGTATTAATTTAAAGATACTGATCAGGGAATTACAAGGATGATTTACATCCAAAATGAGTACAATGCTGACAATTTTCTGCAATCACAAAAAGCTCAAGTAAAAAACACTGTAATGTAATGTACTATTACCCTTGTACTGTGTGTTTGGACTGTCTTGTAGTGTCATATACGTCTAGGTCCACTGTGCCTAATAAAATAACTAATAATGATAGGATGAATAAACAACTTCTGGCACTAAGAAATGTTTAAGTGTCAGGTTATGGCACACTCATCTGTCATAACCTACAATTGAACAATTTGACATCTGTAGGCACCTAAATCACCAGGACCACCTCTACTCATGGTGAAGAATAGTAGACCAATTAGTAGATCTCACCCAGAAGACAAAGAACACAGGATTATAGCATCACATCACTCTCAAGCAACATAGAGAGGCTTACAGAATGTTCTGGTATGGCAGCAAAGCCAAGTTGTATTGAGTAGAAGCAAGATGTCTAAGCAGAATTAGAAATACAGAACGAATGTTGTACCTGGAAACTTCTTATCTAGAGTTTTCTGAAAACTAACAATTTCCCATAGTGCATTTGTTTTGTTTGAGGACAGCACCAACACCAGTTCCTTTTATTTGGAAAACCTCAGGTCCAAAGCATTCCTGATAAAATATACCATACCTGTAGTAATGGTCATGGATGATTTTTAACCCTAGACCAGGGATCTTCACCTTTTTTACCCATGAGACACAAAAGAGTTGGGGAGCAACATTACAAACATTCCTTGGATTGGCAGCCTAAAGGAGGCTCTGTTTGGCAGAACACCTGGTTTTTATTCAACCAAAAATTGCCTCCAGGCCAGAATTCAAAATTAAGCACCTGCTTTGAGGCCACTGGGAGAGACATCCAAGGGGTTGGTGGGCAACATGTTGCTCATGAGTCACTGGTTGTGGATCACTACCCTAGACTGTCAAACACAATGGGGCTTGTATCAACATTTTGAAAATGTACCCATAGCAGTAATCATTAGCAACCAATCAGCGATTTGCTTTTATTGTTCTACCAACACTACACTGAACACAGCCAGCTCGCTGATTCGTTTCTATTGATGAATTCAATGGGAAATTTAGTTCATTGTTAGTATATGATTCCCAATATCACCACATTTCTAAATACTGCACATTATACTAAATTATACTGCACATTCACTGAGGAAGGCGTGCTTTATGTTTTTTAGTATATTTAAAACTTTCCCAAAAGCCTTTCCTCCAGTTTCCAGGAAACAGTGATGGAGGCGAATTGACTTGTTGGTTGCTACTAAGAAAGAGTCTAAATTAACTACAGGGCAAGAACTGGCTAACCCTGAAAAATAATAATGTAGGATAGACAGGCATGAGACAGTATTAAAGTCCAGTACAATCTAGTGGATGTTTATTAAATCTGTTTCACAAAGAAATGGTGTATTTACCATTACCAGATGCTATGGATACCAAGTGGAGCAAAACGGCTCCCATTAGCACCGGTTACACACTAAACCCAGTTTGTGCTCTGCATCCTTGTGATGTTTGTGGCTTTTGTAGCCTAACTATGGAAAATATGCAGAACATGGTGGAATGCTTAACTCTTACCTTAGGCATTCATTAACTACAGGGCTCCAGATGTATCTCAAGAAATCAGAATATAACACCTCTTTTCAGTCTTAATTAAACAGTCCCCATATGATCATTATAAGTGATTAGCAAAAGTGGATGTAAATCTGTCCTTCAGCACCCGAGCAAGATTGTGCTCAGACGCTAGCTACCGATATCTGTATTTTAAATTTGCTTGCTGTTGCTCTCCACTATCCCAGTAGGTGTCACCATATACCCAATCTTAGCAAACCAACAATATTTAAGGGGAACACAAATTTAAAGCTTGTGAAATGGTTTTCTTTTTACAGTAGCATATACAATGCAGCTCTGGTCATATAGTGCATTATTCTGCTGTTCGGTGGTAAGTGGAGCCTTGGCTGGAGGAGCAACTACTGTAACACTGTATATGCTGTCAGGAACAGCAGTGCAGAGAAAAACAAGCCACGGGTATATAATGCTTTCAGAAGCAGATACATTTATACATAAAACCATTAAATATTTGTATTTAATGTATATGGGAAACTAGCTTAGAATTAAACATTCTTTTCATTTGGAAAATATAATGTTTGGGTTTACTCCTCTTTTAACCTGCCCAATGGGAAGCATGCTATGCAGAAATGCAATACACAGAGAATTGTTAATCTTAATATTCTCAATGTACAGCTTTGTTCAGGAAAAATGTATTTGAGAAGAACTGGTTCAGCTGAAGGGATACACAGCTCTACATGTTTCAGGCCTCAAGGGTTCTTCTTCCTATGGTGGTCCAATACATAGTGCTATATCTCTCAATAATGTCAGCACTTTTTTGCACTGACTAAGCTCTCTGGTACATTCAGTTATATTTATGCTACTAGGCATTGTACATGGTTACCACATACAGTACAACTTTTTAAAGGGCATCTTACAGGGAGAAAAAGGGATAGTATGCAACTGTCGGCTTAGGCACCACTGAACTCAACCTTCCTACAGGGCCCCTTATGCACATAGAACTGTACTCTGTGCCTTGTGCCAGTTTTGCTCCATTGAGCATGCATTGTGCTTCAGCCTGGCAATGGTAAATGAGGGTATTGGTACCAATGAGCTTGATTTGGAGTGAACTTGTAAATAACTAAATATAATATATTAGGGTGGGCAATAACCCTGGAATAATTATTGTTAAGGTGATCATAGATCAATAGTCGGATGTTTGAATTTCATGGGGAGCTTTGCACCTTTACCTTGAGGTCCTTTTGTTTTTGACCTAATTAAGCTGAACTATGAATGTTCTAGTGCTTTTATTAGCTACATGTGAACCTTCTAGTGGTGTGACTATGTGATGTTTCTAACCTCACCCACTTCTAAATTGTTTACACAAAGGGGAAAAAACCTGTATGATTATACCCCATCAAACCTCATTAAAATGAAGATAACCTGGAAATCAGGAAAATAGTTATCAATGAAAATATCAAAGAAAGCAAGATTGTAGATAAGATCACACAGAGTGCACCACAAACAAAACCACTCCTCAATGCAGTTTATCTACCTTCCCAACATTTTCAGAATGAAGTGGAGTCACCAGTTGGTTCTGAGTCTGACCACGTCCAGTGTCGTGAGCATCTGATTGGTTAGAGGACAGTTTTTTTTATGCTGCTACTGGAATTATGTGCATCAGATTCCAGAGAGGCTTCTGATACATTGTCTTCTTCTTGAATGGGTGAAATGCTAGCACTTTGTTTAGTAGTGCTATTGGCTTCACGGCTAACTGTAGAGTGATCATCATTATTTTCTTTTTAATCTTCTTCTTCATCTTTATCACTATCATCATCATTGCTTTCGCATTACTTTGACTCACTTGACTATCCACAGATTTTCTTGAGGCAGAAGTACCACTTATGTTGTCATCTGTTTCTCTTTGGCTCTCAGTGTCGCTTGCTTTACTTTTATCCTCCTCTTCCTCTTCTTCTTCTTCTTCTGGCTCTGATTGTGATTCATCTTCTGAGCCTTCTTCTATAGTACTTTTTATTTTACAGCTGATTGCTTGGACCTGTAGCTAGATTTTGGACTGCTTCTATCACTTGCTCTAGATGATTCTCTACTCACCTCACCACTTTTTCCACTAAACACACTTGAAATTTCACTAGCATGCCTGCTACTTGCAGACTCTCTCTCAGAACTTCTCTTGAATGTTTTTGCTTCTGAATCTTCTGCCTCTGAATCAGAAGCACCTCCTTGGGAGTGAGATATTTCTGACATTTTAGTGTCTTCATCTTCAGAACTCATCTTCTGTTTCATCCGGTTTACTATCAACAGACTATGAAGTGAACTGAGTTTCTTCCTCTGATTCATCAATTTCATCCCTTTCTTCATCTGAGTCTACAGTACTTTCATTAGCTTCATCCTGATCCATGGTAACTTTCAAATAATCTTCTGCTTGAGAAGGAGCACTACTGCCTTTTTCATCTGAAAATGTTGATACCTTCTCCTTCTCCTCCTCCTCCTCTGAACCTTCACTTCCTTCAGATTCACTTTCTCACTTACATCAGATTCATCTTCATCTTGTTCACTTTCAGCTATAGATGTTTTGGCAGAGGAGCTCTGTCATCTTCTGCCTCCTTGAAGTTTTCTGGCAACAGTGATCTGTTTGATGGCACGGTCAAACTTTCTTACTGCAGCAGGTCCATCAGCTGACTTTTGGAAATAACTTCCTTTAATAACCACGCTATCCTCACCAACAGTTTGACGTGCAGAGACCAATTTTGCATATTCTTTCCCACTGCTTTTTACCTTTTTAAGGATCATTGGAAATATTCTTGCTTTTTTCCATGGAGGATGATGCAAACCATCTGCATGCTCAGAAGACTTTTGAGCAATGACTGCCAGTCGGCTTAGTTGCATAACTGCTTTGAGCTTTTTCTTCCCCTGACTGGCCCTAACTACACTTTGCACACTAGCTCTAGGTGATCCAGGTCGGCCTGTTATACCTCTAACCATGGGAGGACCCTGTCCTCTCCCTTTCCTGGAAGATACCTGGGCTGGAATTCTTCTCTGAAATTATGGAAATAATCTTGTTTAGTAAAATAAATCAACAAAGTCTCACAGAAAGTCTAATCTAATAATACATGCATTATGACAGGCTTAAAGGGCCAAAGTGACTTACTTTTTAATCTTCTCTTTATATTTGCATGTATAATTGTTTTCCTGTTGCCTTTACCTATATAACTATACAGGATATGTTACTGGCTTTTCTTGCAGTTTTAGTCAGTTTTAAGCAGCCATTGCCTCAAACTAGAAAAAAACTCTCCTTATTTATCAGCCATCCTTAGGACTCTTTAATCTCAAGCAAGCATAGGTTGCAGATTAGTGATCAGGGTTTTAATTAAATATTGTGGTACAACTAATAGAGATAGGCCAGAACAGCTAATGTCCATTTCTAACCAAAACTGAGCACATTCTAGAGTGTTCTTTGATATATAAACTGTGAAATAGATTTCTTCTATTTAGAGATGAAATTGAATTCACAAACTAAGGAATGGCCATTCAGTGGATATTTACATACAATGGAGAATAAAGAAATAATACTTAGCTATATCAAAACATTATGGTACAAACCATATCATCAGTTGAAGTGGGTTTAGAAATATCAGTTTAGGCACTGTTCTTCTTAAATATAAAGCAAATGCAAATGCATATCCCAAGAAATGTGTATTCATTATGGCTTGTGTTTATCAGGATGCATAACAGTGCTACTTACATCACCATCTGTTCCAGGCCCATGGGGGCTGTAGTAATACCCTCCATCATTCTCCATGACCACTTCCCCATAGTCTTCATACATTCCAGCTGGTGACAGTAATCTGCGACGACTTCCATACTGTGGCAGTTCATACCTGCAGTGAAAGGTATAATCTAAATCTGCAAGTGTGTGGCATGGCTCTTAGAGGATTATACTGTATTACTTGTGTTTATAGCAAGAATATCAAATTGGCAGCACTCTCATAATGTCAATTTCAACATATGTCAGAGAGGTCTTATCTAGATGTATACTTTTGTGGACCAGACATGGGGAAGTCAGTTTTTCAACATTCGCATTTGAGTTGTTTTAGAAACCACAAATGATATGTTATTTATTAAAAGATCCAAATATAAAAAACACAAATGAAAAAAAAAAGATGTAGGATCTAAATAAAAATATGAAAACCTCTAAAACCTCTAAAAATTCAAGTTTTTCAGACAATTACTATCGAAAAAAACCAGAAAATAGGGATGTAGCGAACTGTTCTGCGGCGAACTTGTTCGCGCGAACTTCGACTGTTCGCGTCCGCCGAATGTTCGCGAATGTCGCGCGACGTTCGCCAATTGGTGTTCGCGTTCGATTCGAAGTAAAATTTCGTTCAACCATTCGACCATTCGACCATTCGATCGCTAAAATCGAACGATTTCCATTCGTTCGAACGATTATAAGCATTCGATTGAATGAAATCATTCGATCGAATAGCTTCGATCGTTCGATTCGAACGAAAATCCTTCGATCGAACGAATAAAATCCTTCGATCGTTCGATCGAACGATTTTATCGAGCGTTCGAAGTTCGCGAACTGTTCGCTTTTTTTGCCGGTGTTCGCGAACGGCGTTCGCGAACACATTGGCGGCGGTTCGCTACATCCCTACCAGAAAAGCTCTAAAAGTCTGAATGGCAAAAAACAGGTTCAATATGATCAGGGCAGCTCCCATTGCAATTTTAAAAACCTCAAATTTTTTGACTTTTAGAAACATGTTTTAGAGAAATAAAATGTTTCATGAAAAGAATAAAAATTGGAATGTTAGTAAATACTGTAGGCCCCTAACCGTTGACCATCATGTGAACTGGTTTATGAGATTTCATACTTACTCTGGGGCCTTTACTTCGATCCCAGACAAAAGTGCAAAAACACTAACTTGACTTTTAAACAATCAAAGAAAAATCAAAAACTTCAAATGAATTCTAGGAATTGTCAAAAGAGTGCCAAACATATGCCATTTCTAGTGAACAGTACAGGCCATGAATACATTTTACATGACATACCCATGTTCATAGCTGTAGTAGTCTTGTCCATAATATTCTTGACCAGGATCAATTCCTGACTCCATAGACAGTTCCTTTTGGGGAAGAAAACAACATTACAATATCATAAACCATTGCATAAAGATTTGCAAATGAAACATAGAAAAATTAACCAAAGGGCGTCTTTGGTGCCATCTTTGTTGTACCAATGTGCCCTTGTAAACTTGTCTAGGTATCCTTGTTTTTTTTAGAGAAAATCTGAGAAAAGTGGTCATGAATCATTTTGAAATTGATTGTGCAGCAGCTACTATACAGTACCACAATTTCAAAATATTCCTTTGAGATCAACCACAAATTCTAGCAATTCATTTGCATGGTGATTTATGTTGCATGTACTTATAATGGATTAAGGTTTACAAAATTCCATTTGTCTGTGTTATTTAAGTCTTCCTGTGCTGGAGATGTAATAGTTCTGCATACTATATCCTTTTCCAGTATATCATTGTAAAATCAATACATAAAGCTTATCTTTGTGAAGCAAATCAATATGATTTGTTCTGAATCTTGGATACTGGTGCAATATTAAAAACATTCCTTAAAGAAAATCTAGCGCTTAAAATAAAGGAAATCCTTGGAAGAAAATAGCAGGCAATGAGGAGGTGCCAAAAGCGAACTGTGGGACAAACTGGAGACCATTTGGTTTGAGATTTGTGCTCCTACCAAGAAACCTAGCTTGAAAGTCAAATAGAGAAATGGGTGTAAACCTTATTTGCTAACGATATAATTGTATTATATTTGTGAAGATATTCATGTACTACACACGGATGTGCTTATTATAATTGTAACCTTGTTATGAACTAGGGTGGGGGCGGCCAAATGTTTAGCCCCAAATGGAAAATTGACCCCACAGAGTTACAATGCAACTAGAGCGAAGGACAACAAACATAGTTATCTTTGTAGTTAGAAGAGTCCATATTATTCATTACTATTACAGGTATAGGATCCAGAAAGTTCAGAATTACGGGATGTCCATCTGCCATAGACTCCATTTTATCCAAATAATCCACATTTTCAAAGATTATTTCCTTTTTCTCTGTAATAATAAAACAGTAGCTTGTACTTGATCCCAACTAAGATATAATTAATCCTTATTGGAAGCAAAACCAGCCTATTGGGTTTAATGTTCAGTGTAAAAATAAAAACTGGCTAAATAGATAGACTGTGCAGAATAATAAATGTTTCTAATATAGTTAGTTAGCCAAAAATGTAAAAAAAAAAAAAAAAGGCTGAAGTGACTGGATGTCTCACATAACAGAACAGAACACAACACTTCCTGCTTTTCAGCTCTCTAACTCAGAGTTAGTCAGTGACTTGAAGGGGGGTCACATGGGACATAACTGTTCAATGAGTTTGCAATTGATCCTCGGCATTCAGCTCAGATTCACAACAGTTATGACCCATGTGACCTCCCAAGTCAATGATTGGTTACTGCCTGGTAACCAATCAGTGGAAACCAAGAGAGCTGAAAAGCAGGAAGTAGTGTTCTGGTTATTATGTTACACATCCAGTCACTCCAGCCTTTATACATTACATTTTTGGCTAACTAACTATATTAGAAACATTTTTTATTTTGCACAGCCTATCTATTTAGCCAGTTTTTATTTTCATACTGAAGAATTCCCTTAAAATGATTTTCTAGTACAGCCGAATTGTAGTCTAGAAACCAAGTTGCTGAAATTGCAAACTGGAGAGCTGCTGAATAAAAAGTTAAATAACTCTAAAACCACAAATAATAAAAAATGAAAACCAATTGCAAATTGTCTCAGAATATCACTCTCTACGTCAACCCCTTTAACAGGTTTGCATGTGAAAGACCCAATTAGGGGCACTATTGACAAACATTGTTCTTTTTTATCTTTTTTTATCCTATCTCTTAAAGAAATGCTTTTATACCAAAGAACCCATGTCTGTGTTCTTCAGACAAAGGAAAATAAATATTATTAAAATAAATCTTTAATAGAATATATTTCACTTGTATCCACAAGGGTCTAAATACCCCATACATTAATGTGGCATGCTAAGAGTTATTATTATTCATCAATTTTATGTTATTTAAAGATTAAACATCTCAACTTTTATTTTTACTTTATATTAAATATCCAAATGGACTGTTGATATGTACTAATCAAGCACTTATCTTGGATTTGGTATGTGACCAGTATGCACAAGGTTAGTATTCACATCAGCAGAAAAATAAGTGATGTAAAAGAGGATACCTCAGGTTTTAGAAGAGAAGGTCTCAGTAATTGTTGTTGCTGTTGTCAGTGAGAGAAACAGAGAGACAGAGAGGAGGTGTGAGAAAGAGAAAAGAGAAAGGAGAGAGAGAGAGAGAAGATAGCAGGATGAAATACTTGCAAGTAGAAATTGTAGAACATTAACTCAAAAAAGTCCTTGTTCCCTGTTCATAAAAACATTTTGTTTAATACATTGGATATTCCTAAACTGACTTCTTTCATTCACTGCATTGTGGTCTCTATACTGTAATGCTCAAAAACACATATTTGATAACAGCCTTTAATGTCTATAGGTGATATATAGAGAAAGATGATCTATGATGATAGATAGATAGATAGATGATAGATAGATAAATAGATAGATAGATTAGACTGAGAGATAGATAGAATGATAGATGATATCATATTGAGTGATAGATAAAAAGAGAAAGATATACTACAAAGTGTGGTAAATGAAACATTTTCTAATTGGACCAGTGTTGTTAGTGGAGTACCGCAGGGCTCTGTACTAGGTCCCTTGCTTTTCAACTTGTTTATTAATGACCTGGAGGTGGGCATTGAAAATACTGTTTCTATTTTTGCAGATGAGACTAAATTGTGCAGAACTATAGGTTCCATGCAGGATGCTGCCACTTTGCACAGTGATTTGTCTAAACTGGAAAACTGGGCAGCAAACTGGAAAATGAGGTTCAATGTTGATAAATGCAGGTTATGTACTTTGGCAAAAAATAATATAAAATCAAGTTATACACTAAATGGCAGTGTGTTGGGAGTTTCCTTAAATGAGAAGGATCTAGGGTTTTTTGTAGATAACAAGTTGTCTAATTCTGGGCAGTGTCATTCTGTGGCTACTAAAGCAAATAAAGTTTTGTATAAAAAAGGGCATTAACTCAAGGGATGAAAACATAATTATGTCTCTTTATAGGTCCCTGGTGAGGCCTCATCTGGAGTATGGGGGGCAATTTTGGACTCCAGTCCTTAAGACGGATATAAATGAGCTGGAGAGAGTGCAGAGACTAAGTGCAAATAAATTGGTTGGAGGGAGGGAAAAATTAAATTATGAGGGTAGACTGTCAAGGTTGGGGTTGTTTTCTCTGGAAAAAAGGCGCTTGCGAGGGACATGATTACACTTTACAAGTACATTAGAGGACATTATAGACAAATAGCAGGGGACCTTTTTACCCATAAAGAGAATCACGTACCAGAGGCCTCCCCTTCAGACTAGAAGAAAAGAACTTTCATTTGAAGCAACGTAGGGGGTTCATCACAGTCAGGACAGTGAGGTTGGGGAATGCACTGCCGGGTGATGTTGTGATGCTGATTCAGTTAATGACTATAAGAATGGCTTGGATGATTTTTTTTGGACAGACATAATATCAAAGGCTATTGTCATACTAAATTCTATAGTTAGTATAGATATGGGTATATAGAATTTAATTAAAAGTAGGGAGGGGTGTGTGTATGGATGCTGGGTTTTCATTTGGAGGGGTTGAACTTGATGGACTTTTTTCAACGCATATTTAACGATGTAACTATTTAGATAGATAGATGATAGATAGATATTGAATTGAGAGATAGATAGAGATACAATGCAATATTAGACTGAGTGATAGCTGAAATATTGAGAGATAGGTAAATAGATATATAGATGATAGCTATGATCCGACCGAATGTGATGTTAGACTGAGAGATAGATAGAATGATAATGATGAAGCTAGATATATTGAGAGAGAGAAATAGATAGAATGATTGATTATGATGATGCAGATGCAGATAGATAGACATATTGAGAGATAGATGATAGATATTAGATTGAGAGTTTGGTGGACAATTTTCTTCTCTATTTTATTTAATAATATAAACTGTGAAAGCTATATTTAAATTACATTCCCTCTTGCTGATTCTGTAGAAGCAGGTCAAATAATTACCACCGCTATATATGAATTGTTCCTTACTGATTATGTCTTTGAACACAGCTACACAGAGATAAACTCGATTATGCTGATGCAGGGACTTTAATGAGACAGGTAAGAGGAAACAGCATTTCGATGATGGCTGAATATCGCACAGATCAGCTTTGCCTTATGTACCATTTCAGCACAATGATAACAAATGTACATCTTCCTATCTCTAGGGCTGTTCCCTTCATGACTACACGTATCAAATGGTCAGTGAATTTGTATAACAGGGTGTCAGTTAAATTGCTCTGTAGTCGCTGAGTGATGGTGTTTACTACAAAGCAATGTTTTCAAATAGCCTTCAATGACTTTCTTCTTCATATTGACAAATAATGTTATGTTTGCCATATAATGTATGGATTTCTAGAATACAGCATTTCTGCTGTCACAAACTGATTAAAACTAGCTAGTTGCTGCTGCACCATTACTCCAATAGTTAAATTAGAACTACTGGTAATGCTAAGAATTTTAGTAAGATTACAACAAAACAATAACAAGTAGTAGATCTTTATCTGAAATCCTTTTAATAGAAATACAGATATCTTACCTCCTGATGAGCATATCCACGCCTATAATAAAAAAAAATGGAAGAATATATTTATAATATGCTTTTTTTGATACTATATATATATATATATATATATATAGGAAATCTTAAAACAAATGTAATTTGAATTTTGATTTAATTGCTTTTATATTTTACATTAATAATTAATTAAAAAATATATTTTTTTACCTTAGTTTTCAAGATGTTAATGTTTTTAAACTAATATAATGAATTTGGAGCCACCTGCTGGTCATTTTGGCCATCTCAGTATAGTCATCTTAAAGGGATATTGTCATGGGAAAATTTTTTTTTTCAAAATGAATCAGTTTTCCAGCAGAATTCTGCACTGAAATCCATTTCTCAAAAGAGCAATCAGATTTTTTTATATTCAATTTTGAAATCTGACATGGGGCTAGACATATTGTCAATTTCCCAGCTGCCCCAAGTCATGTGACTTGTGCTCTGATAAACTTCAATCACTCTTTACTGCTGTACTGCAAGTTGGAGTGATATCACCCCCTCCCCCCCCCCAGTAGCCAAACAAAAGAACAATGGGAAGGTAACCAGATAGCAGCTCCCTAACACAAGATAACAGCTGCCTGGTAGATCTAAGAACAACACTCAATAGTAAAAACCCATGTCCCACTGAGACACATTCAGTTACATTGAGAAGGAAAAACAACAGCCTGCCTGAAAGCATTTCTCTCCTAAAGAGCAGGCACAAGTCACATGACAGGGGTAGCTGGGAAATTGACAAAATGTCTAGCCCCATGTCAGATTTCAAAATTGAATATAAAAAAATCTGTTTGCTCTTTTGAGAAATGGATTTCAGTGCAGAATTCTGCTGGAGCAGCACTATTAACTGATTCAATTTGAATTTTTTTTTCCCCATGACAGTATCCCTTTAAAATGAATTTCCTGACAAAATAAAAGCTCTTGACTGTAGGCAGTTGAAAAATGGTGGCACTGTTGTTTCAAATTCATTATATGAGTAGTTAAAAAACTGCAAATATTTTGAAAACGACATAAAAAAGATATTTCCTGTATTTTTCGGAGGTTTAAGTACATGTGCCTATTTTAGCCAAATCAAGTATCTATTCATCGAGTATATATTTATATATGCTTGAAACTAAAAGGGTTATTTATCAAAATCCAAATTTTTCTGATATTTTAAATAAAAAATATCTGACCAAACTAGAATCAATGATTTGCCCTTATTAATCAATAAAAAAACAAAATAAACATGACTTTTTCGGATTGTTGTGCGAAAAATTCAAAATTTATGGATTTGATGCCCGAAAAGTCTGAATTTTTTTGTTAAATCGGTGGAAAACCCCAAAATGTATGGATTTTCGTATGAAATCCAGTGCAGATAATAATATCTTCAAATTGCAAACAGCACCACTGCCATTGACTTCTACAAGACCTTGACAGATTGAAGATATTTGGATTCAGACTTTTTGCAGCCTCAGGTTATAATAAATCTCAAAAATTTTAGGTTTTTTTTCACTAAAACTTACAAAGTTTTTACAAACCATTCGGATTTTAACCAAAGCACCAAAGAACATTTTACCTACCAATGGACCGTAAATTCTTTAGTGCACAAGTAGGTTTGCAACTACAGGGAGCACAGCACAATTTGGAGTGCAATTTCCATGTTTTTTTTTTTTTTACCTCAATGCAGCGTTTTACCCAGAATTCCAGTGTCATTGCAATAGCAAGGATGCAGTGTGCTTGGTACAAATGTGTCAGTCACAACTTTATGTGCTCTTCATCGCAAACTGCCCAATTTTGCTGAATAGTTTTTGTGGGCATGAGGCGTGCACCCTATTCTTTTTGTAATTGAGACCGTGCACCAGGGTCAGACTGGGCAGACCGGCCCAGATCCGCTCCTCGTTCAGCTGGCCCCATGAAAAAAAACAAATTGCGGGCTGGCTTGGCGCCATCCACGCATAAACGCCGATGTTCATGCATGCGTCATGTTCACGCATAAACATCACATGTGCTGTGGGGGCCCCGGAGGTTTGGTACCCGGTGGGCCCCCAATCGTCCAGTCCAACCCTGCAGGGCACTGAGGGAACCTTCGAGCTTCCACCTGGTTTGAAGGTGGTGGTAGCTTCAGGGCAGTGCCGGGCAACACAGCCAACCATTACGTAGTTACGTAGTATATAAGAAGAGCTCCTGGAGGTGGGGGACACAATGGCCCAAACTAAGAGAAGGTGGCAGAAGAGGTAAGTAACTGGCACCCCTCCACCTTTGTGCCTTAGGCAATTGCCTCTTCTGCATACCCCTAGTTCCAGCTCTGCTCCAGTGTTCCCCTGTATCAATAGGTGCAGCATCATTCAACTTGGAATGACATTGAGCACAACTATACAGAATTGAAAGGAGTACATTTTGGTGCAAGTACCTTTACTGACTGTGGGGAACTGCGGCTGCACTTACAGATGAACATGCACCATTTCAACTCATGCATACAAATAAGAGAGGAGCTTTAGGGTTTAAGCATAATGGTTCCCAATGTGTTCAGTGTCATGCATTTCCCAGTCTGGACTCAATGCAGTTAACCATATAAAGCAGATATGAACCTCAAAAACCCAGTAAAACATTACTACCTTGAAAAATATCTGCCCTCAATATTTATTTTATCGTTCAGTGCTTGTATCCTTAAGCCAGAGCACAGTCAAATAAAACTACATGTTCTGGGTCTCTTTTTTATTCTCTAAAAAAAGAAAACATAAATAATAAGACTTTTTTTTATGTTTCAGCTTTTCTTTTTCTTTATGAGACCCATAGCCATGAAATGCCTGAGAAAAATACAGTCCCCTTGAATGCATTACAAACCCTTTTGTTCCAACAATAACTCAATAATTCTGTGGCATACAATGGAGATTTAACATTAAATATTCATGAGAACTTTGGAGGGGGTTATTTATCAAAGGTCATGTTTGTGAGGTTTTTTTTATACCTCGAATAAACTTACAACTCACAATATTTTTTTATTTATGAAAAAACCCAAATGTAAAAAACTCGATTGAAAGCAATAGGGGGAAAAAACATTACCTCTAATTTATAGAGTTCTAGGCTAAAGAAAACTTGAATAAACCTTGAATTCATTGAGTTTTCAAGCGCAAACCACCGTAACAAATAAAAATCATGAAGGAAAAAAACATGGCTAATGGGGTGGTTCACCTTTCAGTTAACTTTTAGTATGTTATAGAATGGCTAATTCTAAGCAACTTTTCAACTGGACTTTATTATTTATTTTTAATAGTTTTTTAATTATTTGCCTTTTTCCAATTATTTGCCTTTTTCAGTCTAACTCTTTCCAGATTTTAAATGGGGGTCACTGACCCCATCTAAAAAACAAACGCTCTGTCAAGCTACAAATGTATTGTTTTCGCTACTTTTTATTACTCATCTTTTTATTTAGGTCCTCTCCTATTCATATTCTGGTCTCTTGTTCAAATAAAATTGCCTTCTTGTTATTAAGTGAAGTGAAGAACTCACAGCTTTGTTCAAAGGAAAGTGCTTCATGGTGGTGTAAAGTACAGGTATGGGGTCGGTTATCCGAAAACCCATTATCCTTAAAGCTCAGATTTACTGGATGCCTATTTCCTATAAACTCTGTTTAATCCAAATAATTAAAATATTTAAGAAAAATCTCTGTAATAATAAAACAGTATCCGGTACTTGATCCCAACTAAGATATAATTAATCCTTATTGGAGGCAAAACCAGCCTATTGGGTTCATTTAATATTTAAATGCTTTTCTTGTAGACATAAGGCATGAAGATCAACATTATGGAAAGATCCATTATTCAGAAAACTCAAGGTCACAAGCATTCTGGATAACAGGCCCCATACCTGTACAGGGTTCCTTTTGTGTATTGTTTACCAACATGCTGTTACAAAGAACATCACATGGGAGTAATGGATGCAAAAAAAACACCCAGGTTGAACCAATGACAACATTTTGGAGGCATTTGGTTGAGATTTGCTAACTAGTACACAGGGGATGATTTGCAGTGGGTCCAGATATGTTGATATTCTATAGGCATTACAGTAGAGTCTTACAGTCTGGTAATGGCGTGTTACCCTCTATAAAATTGGTGACCTGCGGGTTGCGGGTAGGATTATCAAGTGTGGGTATAGATGTGGGTTGCCAGTTATGTGGGTTGTGGGTCTTATCTATAGCAAGTTTTACCCCTGTACACATTTTTTAAACATTTTTCTGCCCCACCAATTTCTGATGATGTCACTTCCAGTTTACAGAAACAGTACTTCCTGTTTCTTGATGGTCAGCAGGTTGCAGACTGTGTTGCGGGTCAAGAAGCAGGTGCAAGCGGGTTGCAGGTCCGGGTTTCACAAATTGATTCTGCTTAGGACTCTAAATTACAACCCTATTTTGCACACAATAGCAAATGAGAGCCAGTATATATTACATTTGTCCTACATGAACAGGAGCCCAGACGTACAGGTGGATGGCTACTTTTATCCTGAGGAGATGTTTGCCCTAAATTGTGCAGCTGTTTTATTTAATACATTTACATACAGTAGTTACATCTTACTTTGGTATGAATGTGTTCAAGTTTCTATTGATATAAAAAAAAGAACCAGAGGTACATTTTAAATCATGAGCTTAACAAAACATGAAATAAAAATCCTTGTCATTCTGGACTCTTTTCAAAGACCTTCACTGGTCTGCACCCCTGTTAGGTTTTCCAGTAATAAGGACTGCATTTTTTAGCGGAAACCCATTTTCCAAGGTTTTCTAAGAAATCAGCAGCTGTCCTCATTGCTGTTTACTGAGCACACCACTGTGCTTGCCAGGCAGATACTTACTAGATCGGGTTAAATATTTTCCAGGAGAGGAACCTGACTGAAATTCCTTTCAGATAATTAAATGATATATATTTTTCATGCAGAGTGCTAATACCATATATAGGACTCCCTAATGTTGTTGCTCTGCTTGGATGTTATATTTCCCATGGCCTAATGTAGTAACTTTTCAAACAATCTTCTGCAGCACAGCTTGTACCTGTTTATGGGACCTGTTCTTCAGAATGCTTGGGAGTCAGAACATGGGGTTTTCCGGGTTAAGAGGCATCTCTTTCTGTAATTTGAATCTCCAATCCTTACCCCCCTTATGTAAAAAAACTCACAAAGTTTGCCCAGGAGCAGTAACCTATAGCAACCAATAAAATGTTTGCTTTTAAACAGGTGACTAGGAAAGGCCATCTGCTGATTGGTTTTCTATAGGATAGGTGTTCCGGGGAGATTAGTCGCCCATCAACAAATCTCCTCTTCTAATCGCCCTTGGCACAGTTTTCTAAAGTCGCCCAAAGATTCCTCGTGAGGCATTTCGGGGTGATTAGTCGCCCAAACAAGAGATTTGTTGATGGGCGACTAATCTCCCCAGAACACTACCTGTGTCACCACCTCTAGTCTACTAAAATTTTTAAGTCTACTAAAAAATGATTATAAACAAAAATGGAAGCTAATAATTAAAAACAAAATACTTGATTAAAATGGGATCTCTGGGAGATGACCTTCTCCTGTAATTCAAAACGTTCTCAATAATTGGTTTCTGGATAATGGATCTTATACCTGTATTATTAATGACTGCAGAGGGCAATTCACAAATTGGTGTGGTGGTTCCTTTGTATTCATGGTACTAAGGAGTTAATGTTTGGCAGTATGTTCCAACGACAAAGGATCAACATACACTGCACTTGCTAAAGAATAACCTCTGATATCCTTTGCAATTGACAATACTATAGCTAATGAGGAAAAGAGACAATTACAAATATACTATATATTTTAAATTCCCAAATTGAGGGGTGAACTGTAAGTTATCCATCATTTTATAAAGAGAAGATTGAGCTGGAACAGTAAAAGTGGATGTGTAGTACAACAGAACAAACCAGGAGCTGCTGTTAAAACGAACAAGAAGTGCATTCTGCCCTCAAGCAACATTACAGTGTCTGATAAATAGACCATACTTTTCTGATAATCCCTGGACCAAAGATGACATCCACCAAATTTGTTAATAATTGTAGAAGGGGAAGATATTTTTGTAATCTATCTGCCTCAAAGCCTGTCACGGTCACTCAACCAGAAGATGCTAAGCTAGGGGCAAGGAGATGAGGAAGAAGTTTAGATAGGAAGAGATAGAAACTGAAGTTACAATATATATATACACAAAATCTATTTCTGCAGGAGCTCAAATCAAGGCAAACGTTTATACAGTAGCTGTACTCTATTTTACTGCTTTCATGCATGCTTATTTGAATTCTTCAACGTATGTATTCATTTAAGCTTTTGTTTTCGATTTTTTTTTAACTTATATAAGTCTTATAAGTATATAAGAAAACGTATTAATCTTCTCTGAAATTTCCCTACATTGGAATACATTTTATAAGAGGTTGCCTTCTTCACAAGTCTCCTGTCAGGTCAGGTACCTTCCCTTAATTGGAGGTAAGGGCCTGGGGGATAGGAAGCTCCACAGTGTTTTTTTTTTAAGATGTGTTGTCGAGTATAAAATATGTTGTACAAAGTGCTATCAACTCACAGGGGCATATTTATGATAAGTAAAAACTCACCCACATTCTATTCATTGCTATGGAATATTTAGAACTGCATTCATCAAATTGTTCTAACTTTCACCAATTGATATGGAATTCTCTCTCTGAATCAGTGGTACAGGCTGATACATTAGATAGCTTTAAGAAAGGGTTGGATGGTGTTTAGCAAGTGAGGGAATACAGGGTTATGGGAGATAGCTCATAGTACAAGTTGATCCAGGGACTGGTCCCATTGCCATTTTGGAGTCAGAAAAGATTTCTCCCCCTTTGAAGCAAATTGGAGAGGCTTCAAATGGGTTTAAGGTGGCCATACACAGAGAGATCCGTTTGTTTGGCCAAATTTTGCCAAATAAGCAGATCTCCCCCCAATATGCCCACCTTGAGGTAGCTGATATTGGACTGATCTATTTGTGGGCCCTAGGGCCCAATGATTGGATCATAATGCGGCAGTACAAGTGGTCGGATCACGGGACTGCATCAATGAACAGATTCAGTCCACTAATCGACTGGAACTTTAGTCCTGCCCAATCGACATCTGGCCTATTTTTGGTCAGATATCGATCAAGGAAGCCCATCGGAGGTCCCCATACACGAGCCAATAAGCTGCCAACTCGGTCTGTCTGCAGCTTTTATTGGTCCATGTACCTTAAGGCAGGTTAAAATAGAGTTTAAAGGCAGAACTTGATAGACGTGTCTTTTTTCAACCTAATTTACTATGTATCTATGTTGCAATTCTAAAAATCCAATAGGAATTAATAGAAGGTGGGTGTTATTATTTATTTAAACATTAAACTCACATTTTAATAAATCTGCCCTATACTTTAAGAGAGTGGTAACATGGTTATTATCTACCTGGTGGATGACATCAACACAGAGGTTGCTGGCAGTTCATCTCAGCAGTTTTTTTTATACAATACCTACCTGCTTTCTCTGTTGTTGTACACATTTAAGCTCAGGAGCAAAAAAGAATATGGGTTCTCCATATATTGTTATAATGGTGAGAGGCTTTGGATTGAAGGCTTGGGTTAATTTGACTGGAGCTTCCATAACCACAAGCAAAGACTCTAAAGAGATTATTTATTAAACCTCAATTTTTTCTGGATGAGCTTTTTGGGGCAAAACTTGAATTTATCAAGATTTATTATACTGATTTATTATACCGATACTGCAAAAAGCCCAAATCCAAAAATCAGCCAACTCAGACCAGTTAACATCCTGTATAAGTCAATGGGACATGAACCTTTCTCAATTTGAAGTTATCGTGGTCTTCGGTGGGTTTAGCCTGATAACCCAACTTTTCAGGTTTTCAGGAAAAAACTCGAAAAAATTGAGTGATTCGGGAAAAAAGCACAAACAATTTGAGCAATCTGGGGTTTCACTCGATTATATCAAGTTTTTTCACAATCTGGTTCAATCAACTTTTAAATTAAGATAAGATAGGGCATGGGAGTTTGGTCAAGCTTTTTTATTACTATTATGAGATACATTTGAATTTTAGTAAATGACCCTCTTGGAAATTAATACCTATGACTATTCAATAGGTTCCAAGATGGCCCATAGTGTTTTACTTCCTTACTTGCCTCTAAGAATTGCCCCAAGTTTCTCTACATAGCATTCTGTCATTGTGAACTAAACTAGACACTATTTGCAGTGCTTACAAATTTCAACAATGTGTGGGAAGATTTGCAAAAGTGTGAAGGCATGTCACTTTGATCCATGTGAGATAAACTAAATTTCACCTTTAGCGGCCCTTTAACTTAATGCTGAAAGCATCAGAAAGTAATGAACATGAAAGAAAGTCTATAAATTGTGGGTCTATTAATACATCATACTTGGTAGAGTTCAAAAAAGGCATTAGTTCATAAATTCCAACCTTTTGCTGGCTTACAACATACTTTATCTATGGAGGCCGCTGTAATTCCCTTGATCGTGTGACATGCATATGATCATTTTTAATGGGATCCTTAAAATTTTATGATTCATCCCAACAGATTTATCCCATTTTCTTAGCATAAGACAAAACCACCAGGTATGGAAAGGGACAATTCCACCGAATAAATGATCTGTGTTAAATGTAAAAAGCCTGATGACATTTTTTTTTTAACCCGATTTAGCCCAGGGCCCTGAATGAAAAGGATGTTTGTCATATGCAAAAATCGAAATCTCAGGTTGAAGCAAGATTAGAAATGTCTAGATTTAAGTACAAGTCTGACCCTGGTATGAACATATAAATTTATAGGAAGTTATAAAAGGAATTATGTAACCTGACTGTAAAATATAAGGATCTAGAAGACACTGAAGAGTTTTATGATCATATAAAGGTCATGGAATTCAGATGTGACTTAAATATCCTTGTATATTGAAAGAAAGCTTTGTATAGTAAAGCATGAGCTGCATTATTTTCCGTGGTAAGCAACTTTCAGTTACTTACATGTTACTTACATTTCAAGTAGAGATTGACGCTATTCTTATGTAACAATTATATAATGAAATATCTTGCAGAGTGGCTGGGAGCCAATGCTTTTTTTTTTGAGTTGCCATAGTGCTTGTGTTATCTGATGCAGTTGGTATAAGCTCCTATTAAAGATTATATCACTGTAACTATGCAATGGAGGACTATGTAGTGTTTACAATAAGCACAATATTTTAAGGGTAAGGTCACACTGGGAGATTCGGGGAGATTTAGTCGCCCGTCGACTAATCACCTCTTCTTTGGGGCAACTAATCTTCCAGAACTGCTTCCCCCTGTCTTCTGCCTGCTAGAATGAAAAATCACCTGCGGCATGGCACCCGCATCGCTTCGTTTTCAGAAGTCGCCCGAAGTTTCCTCATAAGCCAACTCCCAGTGTGACCTTACCCTAAGAAAAAGTTGGATAACCCCCTAATTATATAATATTTATAGGTCCACGTGTTTTTTTATTTTTTTCACTTTGTTTAAATAAAATATTTCACCCTTGGCCTGTTTTCCATAGCTTCTAGCAAAGTCATACTGATCAGCTAGAAGTCTCACACTAGACATTGTTCTCTAAAGGGGTTATTATGATGGGCGAATAAATTCGGCAGGCACGAATTTGCAGCTTATGCTGGCGAATAAATTAGCAAAACTACGGCGAAACTTTGCCAACGAAAAATCTGCCACTTCAAAAAAGTATAGTGGGGCACATTTAAAATTGTTGTATGTCTTAATTATTCAGAAACCCATTGACTTTAATGAATTTGGACAAAATAGGCGCGCATATCAAAATTGTGGAGGGCATCAAAATTGACGCGCTTCAAAATAATTTTGATGCTTCAATGCTTTTCGCACATTTTTCGCCATTTTGCGAATTTCTTGGTAAAACAGGACAAATTTGACCATCACTAGTTATTTATTAAAGGTTGAATTTCAAATTGATGTAAATTTTTTTTTAGTCTAATAAATTTGAGTGTTCATCCGAAAAAACTTGAATATCAGGAAGACTATTAACATATTCAAATAGGTCAATGGACCTCTGCCATTGACTTGTAAATGAATTCGGCAGGTTTTTGGTGGCAAAAATTTGAATTAGAACTGTTTCCATGGTCGAGATGTGATAAATCTCAGATTCAAATTTACATTCGAATTGGTGCTTTTAAATTCGAATTTGTGAGTTTAGACACAAAAAAATTTAAAAAATTAGAAAATTCGAATTTACCATTTGAACCTTAATAAATCTGTCCCTTGCTTCTTTGACATTTCCACATTTCTCCTACAGATATGTGATCCATTATCCAGAAAGCTCTGAATTACAGAAAGGCCATCTCCCGTACACTCCATTTTATCCAAATAATCAAAAAAGTATTTCCTTTTTCTTTGTAATAATAAACCAGTACCTTGTACTTGAACCAAACTAAGACCAGTGAAACCAGCCTATTATGGTTATTTTTCTAGTAGATTTAAGGTACTGTATGAAGATCCTAATTTACGAACATTATGCAGAATATCCCAGGTCCCGAGGATTCTAGATAACAGATCCCCTACCTATATAGTGTTATAAACACCCCCCATTCAAACACCCAGAGAGGGTTTTTGCTGAGTAGGTAAATGGACATTGTTATAAAGCCAGATTAGTCCATTCATCTTTCCTCTCTAGATCGCTTACCCCATTGGTCTTTGTGAAAGAGATCTTCAATCTTATTGCAGAGTTCATAGGTCATATGCTCCGTAAGAAATACAAATCCTCAATAGTTCTGTGTTATACTTTTCAAACCCATTGTTAATTGAAATGGAGGGAGAAGATATTGATCCATGCTACAGTATGCATATCTCAACATCAGTATTTGCAGTGAAAGAGTACTTCTCATAAAACAAATAATTAGCTAAATTGGATTAAACAATGAAATAATTAAACATCTTGTAGTTTAAGGGAGTTATTTACTAGTGATCTGATATCAATGCCTATAAAGCGATATGGAGCTTTCACCAGGACCTAAACACTCCAACCTCTGGACAGGAAAGCATAATAATATTAAATATTTATTTCACCAACTATATTCTTGTTTACAGCCTTTTCCCAAAACAAAGAGCATATTGATGGATGCTTGATTTACAGAAACCACAGAGACAGACATCAGGGTCATCGTAAAGGAATCTGCCATCAAATTGACAACAGTGCCACCTGCTGATCAGTTCTGTTGACCATCCAAAAAAAAAGCAAACCAACATCAGAAGACTTTCCTCTTTTTTCTCTCCCAGCTATCAGCAGAAAATGAATAATTTAGGTAGTGCTTTTTTCCTAAGGGACTCAAAACGCTTTTACCGCATTCAATGCAGCTATTATAGGTGCCTTTTGTATGCATGGACATGGGGAGATTAAGTGACTTTAGTGTCATAAGGAGTTGCCACAGAAAATTTAAGTGACGTCTCTAGAATAAGGTCCTACATCAAAGGTGCAACTGACCAGCAGGTGGAATTGTTGCTTCAATTTCATTATATTAGAAGGGCACTGAGCAATTTTACATTAATGTTGTGAGCGTTTACGTTTCCCTTTCAATTTCACTCTGTAAACATTCATTTTTATTTTCCCATCTGCTAAACAGCTTATATATGGCCAAAAAGTGTGTTTAGTAAAGTTTATTGAAAAACACTGATTTATGTTTATAAAACAGTAAACAATGCAATCTTTTTTTAAAAAATCAAGTATTACATTGTCCCTTCTAGTTATATTTAAATGTTTGCATTAAATTGGATGCAAATATATTCATTTTCTTATAACAAAATTAAGTAGGAACAAAATCTTCATAGTCTTCAAAATAATATAATATTGTCACATGTAATTATTATTTTCATTTTGTTAAAATGTCTGTGATAAAATGACTTACTAAACCCCATCTTAATAACCATGCTCAATTACTGTATATCTCGCTAAAGATTTCCCTTGTGATTTAACATTTTTTTTCAAATATTTTTATTGTATTTACTGTAATGGCAGAATCGAATTTCACAATGTATATACAGAAAGTTAGCTAAGATGTTTTTAGGCCTTCAAAGCACATATCAAACAATTTATTTTTTCTGCCATCTGTACTTTTTGCCTTTGATGCTATATACGTTTGGCAACAGAGTGTGCCTTGTAAAACATTGATTTGTATGTCTGACTGCACATGATGGCTGTTCTCTTCCCCAGTTTCTCCTTATTTTAAATAAGGTGTTTAGAAAACAGAAAAATCAAAGTCTAATTTTACAGTGCTGTGGATTGTGAAGGGAATCATTTTTCCAGTTCCTCAACAACACAGATTAAGTTTCCATTTTGTTTTGCATACTCGGGTGCAGTCTCTAGAATCTGATTTTCTGGGGCTGTTAAAGATTGAGATTTTGGTAATTGTTTTGACATAACATTTTTTTTGTCAATTTGATGGTACATGTTAGCTACAGATTTTTCTATCTCTGCTAAATTGTGAATATGTTTGAGAATTCCCTTCAGCTCTCTACGTGGGCCAGGATCTGGTTGAGATGATTCCGATGGTGATGGTTTGATAGGAGATAGTTTGTCCCTTGCAGCAGACAAATCAGTAGGGGATAAATGAGATAAAGAATTATACGAACTGCTAGAGGTTAGAAGGTGTTGGAGAAGTGGTGGGGGTGGAGGCACTAAAGAAGTAGGTTGAAATTGTGGTGCAGATGATGAAGGATTATCTAATGGATAGGGTGTGGTAGAAGGTGTGTCAAGTTGTTCTTCAGGAAGAGAAGGTGGAAGTGATGGTGCTGGAAGGGAAGGTGGTGGTGGAGGTATATAATTATTAGAAGGAGTTGGTATAGGAGGTAAAAGAAGCTGTAAACTTGATACTGAATGGGGAAATGGAGGAAGTGGAGGGGGTATATTTGGAGGATCTGGAATAGGGTCTTCAAGAATCAGTTCATGTTCAAGAAATATTTGTCCAGGAGTTAGATGTTTCCGTTCAGAAGGTGGTGTTGGTTTTCGAGTTGGTGGAGGAGAAATGTCATCACAGTGATCCGAGGGAGTTATAATTATTGATGGAAAGATAAAAGGATCAGATGCATGAGCCTCACACAAATGCTGGACTGATGATGATGGAGGAATGTGGCAAGAAATACTTGTTTGTGACTTGGACTTTTCCTTTGTGGGTTCCTGATAAAACTCAACATCTTTCACTGAATGCAATTCTTTATTTTCAGAAGGTTTAACTTGTTTGGCTTCCTGTAAAGCATTTTGTTCAAACTGTCTGGCCTGCTCTTTTACACTTAATTTATTACTTTTAACATTCTCCAATGGCCTAGGACAATCAGTTTTGGGTGAATTTTCACACGATTCACTCAGATGCTGTGTCCTTTTATGCTGGCCCTGGATTGGGTCCATTATAACAGGACTGTTAAGGACATCATAGGCATGCTTTTTAGAGAAGCATGTTGGCAGAGTCCAAGCACGATGAATGCCCTCTGAGTTTAACAGCGAATCTCTGAGAACTTTCCTTTCTGCTTTGCCCAGGGCAAATTTACTTCTCCATGCTTGTTCCACGCTGCTATTAAATTGACCTGAGCCTTCCATGTACAATGGATTTTGAGTTGTGAGTGGATTGGTGTCAGAGAGAAAGGTAATGTTACTTGCAGACTTAGGAAGGTTATTGTTTAGATATCCACTGAGACCAGAAAGTTTGTGAGCTTCAATTGCACGTGATGCCAAATTACTTATTAGTCTTTGTCGGTCACCTTCTTGCAAAACTGACTTTTTTCCCCTGCTTTGATGGAAATGATAGAGAAGAAAAAGACTTGAAAGAAAAGAAGACAACCAAATGTAAGAAAACGGGGGGCTAGAAAGGAAACACAATTTTTCTAATGAACTAAGGAAATAAACAATAAAAACATTTACTGTAAAAAATAATAGTTGCTTTAAATGTACTATTAAAGGACAAAAATTATTTTGGGCATAGACCAGTTTTACAGGAACATTGTGATTTGTGAGTGACATAGCTTGCCCTTTCAAATAAAACCAACTTTTATTATATACTTTTATTATTTATTATATATAACTATAGTTTTATCTAAAAATGGCAGTTACCATGCCTGGAACAAGTGAAGCCTACTCTATATATAAGAGAGAAAGAACCTGGGAGTATCTTATCAACTCCACTCTGTACATTTTTATTTTATTTTCATTTTGTCCTCCTTTATTTATAAAACACTCACTGGGCATATATTTTCACTGTACAAATCTTTCTGCTTGAAGTTTATAAATGAGCCCCACAGAGTATGTAATGGAGAAAGTGAGTATGAGAAAAGAGAGGAGAAAGTGAGTATGAGAAAAGAGAGGGACAGAAAAAAGCAAGGGGTGGGGAGGAGGAAGAGAAGATACTTGAGAACAAGGGTTCGAAATTTTCATCTCATTTGCTTTCCCAGAATTTTTGAAACTGCGCTTTAATATTGGGAACCAAAGATGGACAGGCACAAAAGGCTTATCCATGGAACAACTAATTCATTTAAATACTGATTTGCTGTTTTGTTTCTGAAGTTTCATCTGAAACAATATTGTTTTCCCCAAAATGTAATAATGCACGTACCCTAAATAATCACTTGGGTGGGTGGGTTATGTCCACTATGACAGGGATCTGTCTAGTTCAAATTTTTATCTCAGCAGTGCAACTTTTTTTGATTAATTAAAGAGAAAGCAAATGAATGATTTAAACAAATTGATGGAAGATTTCAAGGGAATTACAATTCCATTTACTAAGGGTAGAAGTGGATTCGAAGTACATTTTCAAATTCAAAAACTTCGAATTTCAAAGTAATTTTTTTGGGTACTTCGACTTCGATTCAAAGTAAAAATACTTCAACTATTCGACCATTCGATAACCGAAGTACTGTCTCTTTACAAAAATTAGACTTCGCCACCTTAAACCTGCCGAAATTGCTATGTTAGCCTATGGGGACCTCCTAGAACCTATAGCCAAAATTTGGCAAAGTTTTTAGAAGTCGAAGTAAAATTGTTCGATCAATCGATTAAATCGTTAGAATCGTTCGATTAGAAGGATTTCATTGTACGATCGCACAATTTTACTTTGACCGAATATGGCCAAATTCGATAAAAAAAACTTTGAATATCAAAGTATTGCAATTCGATGGTTGAATTTTGAAGTTTTATTCACTTCGAATTTTGACCCTTAGTAAATGTGCCCCTCAATGTGATGGTAATATTAGTGAAAAGAGTTATGTCTATTGAAGTTACAGATAGAATTGACAGATTGATAGACTAGGTAGGTAGATTTTTGTTGTTGGTCTCCCTACTAGAAGATCACTGCAACTATACCACAGCTAGGCTCTTATCCTAATGATGCTAAAAAGTGTAATTAAATGTTAAAACATTATTCTCAGTTAATTAAATAAAAAGGAATAGCATGATCATATCAGAATTCTGGTGGGAAATATAGCCTAAGAGATGTTTTATGTTCCAGTTTTTAAAACATCATATCTAGTTCCATTTACAGTCCCTGTTATGCTGACAGATATCTAATAACAGTTTGAGCAGAATCTTTACATGCTAAGCTCCGTTAAGCATACTGCGACAGAACTTGTGTGAATGGGTCAAAGGGGTCAACAAATTTATGTATAATGTTGTGTTCTGGACCCAGACATTTTTTCCTTGATTGGTTGTAAATGAACCCTCTGGGGAAGAAACTGAATTTCAATGACATGTTCATGTTTTTTTCATATCCTCGTTTGCCATTTACGGGCTGTTTCAGAGCGATGAAAAAAACGTCAATATATTGAACAGTATCTATGTGCTGTACAAGACCTGGCTTATAAAGATACTGCTAGTGCTGTAATTAGAATTCTGCTGGTAAATAGATTATTAGGACTGGATAAAGATAAAGAAAACAGTTAATGGTCTTAAAGAGCACTCTTTTACGGCCCATTATTTCTATGATCAAACGTCTTGTGGAACTCTTATAACGTTAGTTGAACTTCTAATAGACATGCATGTGAATAATATTATATTATAAATGGGCATAGATTATATTATTCAGGCTAAGGTAACATTCAGTTCCCATTATGATTATAACCTTAAAGAAAATGGGAGGCAAGTACTTTACATACTACAGTAGAAAACTAATCATCTATTCTAGAAACACTTTAGTTTACTTACTGATACCTGTGTATGCAGAAAGAAAAAAAAAATGAAACAAAATAAAACACTATTACAGGAATAAAGAAATGCACAACATGGGTAGGCATGAGGTTTTAGATGTGAAGGTATTAAAAATTGTCTTATATACTGTATTCTACAAGTGAATTTTTATCCATTATGCAGACCTAATATATCATTCTCATTTGCAGAAGCTTCCTCCACCCACAGCCATTCTGATGTCCAAAGCCTTGAAGTGAGTACTTATTACAAGAAACACAAGGGCCCTCAGTAGTCCCGTGCAAATCATGTTTGTGGTCAGCCCAAAAAAGTAAGGGGTACCTTTCTATTGCTCTAAGCATTTCCCTGATGCTTATTATCATTTGAGTGTCTGTTCTTCATTATTATATCTTAAGCTGGCCATACACAGGCTGATATTAGCTGCCGACTAGGACACTGAAGACTGAGTTGGTGATTTATTGGCCCCAGTATAGGGACAAGTCGGCTATCTCAGACAGGTTTAAAAATGTATGCAGTCCATGTAGGCATTCTGAGACCCAAACCACCAGAACAGTTTGATTAAGCTTAACACAAGGGTGGCAAAATTGGGCAAATATATTCTGTTTTGGTGACCCTATCAACCAAGAGGAACTTTTCATGAATGCCCATCTTAATTTACCTTTCCTTATACTTGTGACTTCCAAACAGCGGGGGAAGGAAAGAAGTGGAATTTCAGCCTGAAGGTCAGTTAGGGTGAGATCTGGGGAGAAAACTTGCTTGCTGTACTAGGTACAAATGGAAACCCATGTTAATTTGAGCGAGATTTGGGGTGATAAATTATTTGCTGTCCTAGATATTCTATGGCTGAATGACTGATAAACCAAGGTTCTCCAATATTTTTAATCTGTGATCTTAGGGGGGTTTGAATTAAAATTGTCCCATAATCACTGCTTCTATGCCTACATGGAGTTCACGTCTAATAGGAAATAGCTATGCATCTCACCTTCCTTCTGTCATCCATGCCAATATTAACTCCTTCACTGCCAGTTTAAGATAAAAATGGGTCCCCTTTGACTATAATGCTCTTTTAAGGTGCAACAAAGAATTTTGAAAGACATTTTCACCTCCACCAGGCTTCCTATCGTTTTTCTTTGTCTATTTATAAAGATAATGATGTGCAATTAGCTTCAATCTCTTGTTACAGTTTCGATACAGTTTTGATTTCTCTGCATTTATTCATCTAAGCCATGTTGCTAACCTGGCACCCTGAATCGAAGGTTATGACCTACGCAGTCTGCAGGGTAATTTAAAATGATGGATGAAAACATTGGATATTTTTATTCTTTCAACTGCCAGGTGTTCGGATCCAAATGTTACACTTTAGAATATCACTTGAGGAAAAAAGAACTTGCTGTCACTCATTATGTATCATTACATCTGCCAGAACGGTATAAAAGATAAACACTTCTTGTTTTTACATAACAGGAAGGAAAGTAGGAAATGTTATCCATGGATGAATGTATTTCTAAATCTTGTTAATTTTCTCACAAATTCAGGACATAATGTCAGAAAAAAATAATAGAGTAAAAAGATTTTTTTTCTAACACTTATTCAAATGTTAAATATATAGAGAATAAAGCACATGGTATTATAATATTTAATGATATTAGATATCAGAAAAAACTCTAGGCCAAGGGTTTTTATATAGGCCATTAAACTCTGGATTGACTTCTAATATCCTCATATTTTGCAACATGGGGTACATCATTTTTTTCTTTAAATACACGGATTTCAAAGAGTTGTGACACTTGTCCTCATTAAGCATGAATTATAACTTATGACATCACTAATCCTTGTTTATAAAGAGAAATTTTAATAAAGGTTATTCATAGCTATTGTCTATTATAAATCTGTAGTGTGTGTACTATCAGGGAAGCCATCAGGGGGGGACAGGGGGGAGAGTTGTAGGGCGTCCCAAGGGTAAGGGGGGCCGGCCACACCACAATTACTTGATTAGTCTGGCCCCCCATCTTTCTGAAAGCTGCTGACTTCGGGAAGGCTTGGACGTTTAAGGGGCCCTGGCCACCAATTTTCTCATAATGTGGGGGGGGGCCCTAGCCACCAATTTTTTTTCTCATGTGGGATCCTAGCCACCAATATTTTTTAATGGGGGGCCCTGGCCACAAATGTTTTTTTATGGGGGGGGGCCCTGACCACCAATATCTTTTTATTTTATATTAACATGTGGGAACCCTAGCCACCAATATTTTTTTTGTTTTTTTACTGTGTGGTGGGGGGCGGACCTGTGGGGTGGGGAGGGCGGACCTGTAGGTGGGGCTTGCGGTGGATGCAGCCCAGGGGGCCCAGGTAATTTTGTCGTATGGGGCCCTGTGATTTCTGATGGCGGTCCTGTGTACTATATATGAAGGAGTAATTAACTGAAAGATGTGTGCAATACCATGAAGAAAGCACAGTAGTAGCAATAACGTAGAACTTCTGTTGCAATACAGTATCACTTCTATTGTCAGTATTGTAACCTGCTGGGCCTCATAATGAATGCAAAGCATTCCTTTGACAAGTCAAACTCTATTGTGTGCTGTGGAGTATTAGCGTTCAACAGCAACGCTGAGCTTTAACACCCCGCCTAAAATTAACAAACATTTCGGTACACCTAATCATGGGAAAGTTTATGAGGGCTGTCAATTTGGTTAAATCATTATCCACATTTCAATGGCATAGTCATTGGAAAATGATATATGAATCGACCCTACGGGGCACATTTATCAAGGGTCGAATATCGAGGGTTAAAAATAATTAACCCTCAAAGTTAAATCCTTCGAATTCGAATATCGAATTTGAAGGATTTAGCACAAATAGTTTGATCGATCGAAGTAAAAATCGTTCGAATCGAACGATTTTAATCAATCGATCAAAGGATTTTTCTTCGATCAAAAAAAGCTTAGAAAGCTGATGGGGAAGGTCCCCATAGGCTAACATTGTACCTCGGTAGGTTTAAACTACCGAAGTATGTAGTCAAAGTTTTTTTTAAAGAGACAGTACTTCCACTATCGAATAGTCGAACGATTTTGAGTTTGAAACGTTTGAATTGAAGTCGAAGGTCGTAGTAGCCTATTCGATGGTCGAAGTACCCAAAAAAAAAGTTTTTTTATATTCAAATCCTTCACTCGAGCTTAGTAAATGTGCCCCTACATGTTACCTGAAATAAATCACAAGGCTCAGTAAATCAGCTGCACAGTTTAAGTACATTTTTAGAACATGGCTTAAAAATTAATGAGTTGAAAATTAGGCCAACAACAATAGTTTACATCTAGTATTAGTGAGAAATATTAGTGGGGCATGTTTTAAACCAACTGGTAGTTACACTGTAGCTCCTAGATAGCATACTAAGGTCTTTTCTTGAGTGAATCATTTGGTAAAAGCTTAGAGGGTGAACCTTTAAACCAGAATATTCTGAAACAAAATACCAGATAATAAATGATACAGTATTTCTTTAAAAGATGATACTATCCTTTAAAAGCCTGAGGGAGAACTCCCATTCTGGAAACCAGAATGTTCTAAAATACAATCTCAAGTTCATAAATTATTTTTCTTCAAAAGGTGATACTATCCTTTAAAAGCTTGAGCAGTTTTCAATACAGCATAATCAGAGATTAGAAACAGCTGAATCCATATTTTAGATGTTTTAGAGGTATTGCAAAGCATTTCATATTCCAGACTCAGTAACAAACTGCCCTTTGAGCCTAGTGATCTTTTTTTTTAAGCATACAATCAACCTATTGGGTTGCATTTAACAAGCTCTTCACTTGCAGCCTTTCCCAGCTCTGGGCAATGTGGGTAATTTTCTTATATTTTCTTATATTAAAGCCAAAATTTATCTTCTAACTGTGATTCTCTTCAGTTAGCTAAGGCAGTTTTATTCATGAAGGAGGTGGAAAAAGCTTTGCAATGTGAAGAGTATCGGTCCAAAATTATAATATTACACATTAAGCACAATTTCAGGAAAATACTTCATTTTCTCAGGCAAAATGATCGTCTTGATCTTCTTGAGCTCTAATGCTATTTATAAATATATACTTCTTTGTATCAGCACAGGCTGACACTTTCTCTGGGGCTTTAGGGTCTATTTTGCATTGCAGATAAGCTATTTAGAAAATAATGTAACAAACACCTTTATACACACATATGAAATATTTTTCCTAAAGAAAATAAGACTGTTGCAACCAAAGCTATTGTATATTTGCATAGTTCCTGGAGAGACATCTATGAGGGTCATTTAGATAGACCCTGGAGGGAGTTCAAGAGCAGTAAGGTATCCTTCATCAGATCTCTCACAGTTTTGAAGACTAAATTGTGCATACATTCCCCTGAAAAGTTTGTCCCCACATGCAAAAAAGTACAATCGAATGGAGGAAGTTATTTCATCCTCTTTTTCTAATTTTAATATATCCTTCATTGACTGCAACAGCCACAAACTTTGAGCAGCCATGCCAATAGATATTAGTAGAATTTGTGAAGGCTAATAAATTACATTTTGAAGTTGGGCATTCCATGTCCCCTAATTCCTATTGTACCTCCGAGAAAACAAGGTGAGACCTTTGAAAAACTGCATTTGCTGATCAGAATATTCAAGAGAATAAATCCTACCTGTGCGAGATAGCATATCACATTTGGATTTCAGCAATGAAGCACCGTTTCAATGAAATAAACGTCATAGCCTAAAACCATGTCATTTATAAACCTTTCTATGTAGGAAACCTAAAATGATTTATCATTTGTCTTGCATAGAGCTCAGCCACTGAGAAATTATGTTTGGACTTTTTTTTGTGTGTTATTTGTTTGATTGTTGTTGGAAAAAATTGTGTGAAGTACTTTAAGCTACAGTATTACTTGCTTGGATACATCCATATTTAACAGGAAACCTTCTGCACAGATCTGGACCACGTTGCAGATCAAGGCACCCACATTTACTTTTAGGTATTCCAGAGAACTCCTAGTATATTAATTCCACAGGAAGCAATTAATATTCTGTACTTACATAGTGCTGCCACCCAACTCTTCATACAGATTATTGGCAGCAGGAGTTGACGGTTTGCCTGCTGGTAATGCCATCTGGATCCTTGCTGTCTTTGCACACTCAGCTTGTCTCCTGTAGTAATGGGACAATATTGGAATTAAAGGATATACATAATCTAAAAAATAACATGAAATAATATTCTGATGATTTTTCCAATCAACGTGGAATCTATATGAAGGAAAAACTAATTTCTAAAAAGCATTTTTTCACCTGAATTTGATTAATACTGTATATATGTTGACCTTATTGTTTACCAAAGTTTAGAACTGAGCTGCATTTGCATTCTCACGTGCTTGAGTCATTACAAGATGAAATTCTTGTGCTACAGCTCCTTCCACTATTTGTATGGGGTCTGACCTAGATAAATACCCAGTGTGTTAGAAATAGTGATGGGTGAATTTATTATTTACCAAAAAAAAAAACGGACGCCGGCGTTAAAAAGGGGCGGCGGCGTCAAAAACGGGCATCGGCGTCAAAAAAACAGGTGTCTGCGTCAAAAAAATTCGCGAATTTTTTGGCGAATCGAAACGGCGCAAATTAGCCCATCACTAGTTAGAAATAGACAATCAGTTAGCACTATGATGATGGAAAGCCATGTTATGAGATGTGAGGAGGCAAAACTCTTACTGCATTAGGCATCCCTAGATGAGACATTAGCCATGTCCTCAATTAAGTTTTATGACATCTATATTATTAACATGTATTTATATAGCGCCAACATATTATTATTTACAGGGTTTGATAAAGATTTGGATACCATATCTCTTCTAGGCATGGTTTCTTGACTCTCGGATCCTGACTGGTGTTACATATTCAAGGTGGCTTTAGATAGACCTGCAGAAAAATGGTACCATGGTGTAGAACCTAGATGCTTTGCTATAGCCTAGAATTAAGGGTATTTAGGAAAGGCCATTATTCTGGAGTGCACATCACTTGGATTCCTGTAGAGAATAAATCTTGGAAAAATGCATTCCACTTTACTTTTTATGTTTTTGAAATCCAGATACAAACCCAGGATATGTAAAGATTATATAATTAATATAAAATGTGGAGTGCAGTTCCATATATATATCTAAACATGTGGAGACTTTACTCCTCCTTTGGCAACAGTTAAAAAGCAAAATGCTACTCCCTCGAGATTACAGCTAAAAGTACCTGTTAATATACTCTCATGGGTGAATAACCTTTGCCCACTTACCCTCAGATAGTAATAGATAATTCATGTTATGCTAGTCTCTTGAGCAATGAAATATTTACTCAATTTATTATGGTCTTTAATTATTGATTCTACAATATCCTCAAAGTAATGGTCTTCATAACGGTCAAAAGTATTTCTTGGATGTAACCATTTTCGCTATATTTATCACTTTATCAACCCTTTACAGATTTTCCTACTTTTTTGTGTTCGTTTAATGTTTCTTACAATTTAAAGCTAAATTTATGATGGAATAATGTAAGTTGTACTTTTGCATTGAGCGTTAAAACAGTACATTGTACTTAATGACAACTAAGCTGCATGAATCCATAATGTTTAAATTATTTTTAGTAGATTTAAGTTATAAAGATCGAAACTATTGAAAACTCATTATCCAGAAAACCTCAGGAAAATAGATCCCATACCTGTATAAGTAAATAGAGATGTCGCGAACTGTTCGCCGGCGAACTTGTTCGCGCGAACATCGGGTGTTCGCGCTCGCCGGAAGTTCGCGAACGTCGCGCGACGTTCGCCATTTTGGGTTCGCCATTGTTGGCGCTTTTTTTTGCCCTCTCACCCCAGACCAGCAGGTACATGGCAGCCAATCAGGAAGCTCTCCCCTGGACCACTCCCCTTCCCTATAAAAACCGAAGCCCTGCAGCGTTTTTTCACTCTGCCTGTGTGTGCTGAAGAGATAGTGTAGGGAGAGAGCTGCTGCCTGTTAGTGATTTCAGGGACAGTTGAAAGTTTGCTGGCTAGTAATCGTTTTGATACTGCTCTGTTATTGGAGGGACAGAAGTCTGCAGGGGTTTGAGGGACATTTAAGCTTAGGTAGCTTTGCTGGCTAGTAATCTACCTTCTACTGCAGTGCTCTGTATGTAGCTGCAGTGGGCAGCTGTCCTGCTTCTGATCTCATCTGCTGACTGCTGCAATAACAGTAGTCCTTGTAAGGACTGCTTTTATTTATTTTTTTGTTGTTTTACTACTACTACTACTACTACTATAAGAGCCCAGTGCTATTAGTCTAGCAGTGTTGGGGAGTGGGACTGGTGTGCTAATCTGCTGCTCCTAGTAGTTCAGCAGCACCAACTTTAATTTTTTTTTTTTAATATTCATTTTTTTTTTATTTTACTTTTTTTTATTTTACTACCGCTGTAGTAGTGTATAAGTTGACCTTTTAGGCATTATTTGCCCTGTAGGCATTATTTGCACACTGTTTTCTTCAACCCGCCATCTAGCTGTGTGACCTTGTTCACATTCTGTCTAAATATCCATAATATTACCGTCTCCAGAAAAAACACCGGAGTGACTTTTTTCAAGCAGCATTCATATATTTTACGTAATCCGTATCCACCGCTGTACTAGTGTATACGTTGACCTTGTAGGCATTATTTGCACACTGTTTTCTTCAACCCGCCATCTAGCTGTGTGACCTTGTTCACATTCTGTCTAAATATCCATAATATTACCGTCTCCAGGAAAAACACCGGAGTGACTTTTTTCAAGCAGCCATAATATATTTTACGTAATCCGTATCCACCGCTGTAGTAGTGTATACGTTGACCTTGTAGGCATTGTTTGCCCAGTTTTTTTGGCCGCAGCCACTGAAGCACAGAGGCCAGAAAAAATATGCCATATAAATGCTGAAAATAGTCATTTTTTGCCATACGTTGACTCAACGTATATGGCAAAAAATGACTATTTTCAGCATTTATATGGCATATTTTTTCTGGCAACTGTGCTTCAGTGGCTGCGACCAAAAAAACTGGGCAAACAATGCCTACAAGGTCAACGTATGGCAAAAAATGACTATTTTCAGCATTTATATGGCATATTTTTTCTGGCAACTGTGCTTCAGTGGCTGCGTCCAAAAAAACTGGGCAAACAATGTCTACAAGGTCAACGTATGGCGAAAAATGACTATTTTCAGCATTTATATGGCATATTTTTTCTGGCAACTGTGCTTCAGTGGCTGCGTCCAAAAAAACTGGGCAAACAATGCCTACAAGGTCAACGTATGGCAGTTGTTTAAAGAGAACAGTAGATTACTAGCCAGCAAAGCTACCTAAGCTAAAATGACCCTCAAATCCCTGCAGACTTCTGTCCCTCCAATACAGAGCAGTATCAAGCAGATTACTAGCCAGCAAACTTACTATCATCTGTCCCTGAAATCACTAACAGCTCTCCCCCTACACTATCTCTTCCAAGCACACACAGGCAGATTTTTCAGATACATTTTTGCCCTTGATCCCCCTCTGGCATGCCACTGTCCAGGTCGTTGCACCCTTTAAACAACTTTAAAATCATTTTTCTGGCCAGAAATGTCTTTTCTAGATGTTAAAGTTCGCCTTCCCATTGAAGTCTATGGGGTTCGCGAACCGTTCGCGAACCGCTCGCGTTTTTGCGCAAGTTCGCGAATATGTTCGCGAACTTTTTTTCCGACGTTCGCTACATCCCTATAAGTAAATACCTTGTAAATGTCAGCAACAAGTTCTATACAACTTGTTAAAGAAGAAAAACATTTACACCACTTTTTTCTAAACTGATTCCCCCCCATAATGAGGTCCTTCTGCCTCCACCCAAAACACAGATTCCCTAAAAGGACTCTAGACCCCCTGTAGCAGCATGATGGGCATGTATGTTCATTTACTAAGCTTAGTTTAAATTTTGATGGGAAAATAAATGCCAGATAATTAGTGATGGGCGAATTTGCATCAAAAACGGGCGCCGGCGTCAAAAACGAGACGCCGGCGCCGTTTCGCAAATTTTTCGCCGAAGCGAAATGGCGCCGGCGTCTCGTTTTTGACGCCGGCGCCCGTTTTTGACGCCGGCGACCGTTTTTTTGGAAAAATTTTTTTGACGCCGGCGAATTTTTGCCTGGCGAATAAATTCGCCCATCACTACAGATAATGTCTGGGTTTACTTTTCAGCAATGAAAATGGTGTAGGACACGTGAGTATATTGATGAATGGCTTGCAAACCGTCCTGCACCTGTTTAACTGCATTATTCTCTCGTAACAGGGGGCTGGTAATGAATTTGTTCTGATACAGCTGGAAAAAAGCCCAACTCAGGCAGGTTTTATTTTGTTCCTCGCAAATAGTCTAACATCACATTCTGCTGATTCCACTGAACACAAAGCTTCTCTCTTGTAATTGTTACTTATCTAGGGCTGTAGAGTGTGTTGGTGGTTTGAGAATTAAATAAACTATTTATTTACTATTCTGATTTTTAGTTAGTAAGTAAAAGAACCTTGTCCTGCTTTAACATTATAAACTATATATTTTCAGACTGTCAAAGGCTAGCAGATAGTGATAGTTGTAATTATCTTACATTATCTTACAATTATCTTACATTTGACATCTCATCATCTCTATAAAAGCCATACATTAGAAGTCAATAAGGCTACTCATTTTGCTAATGCTTTTTCACATGACATGTATAACTTGGCCTGAATCCTTGTGCCTCATATAACCACTCAGTGCCTTCTAATATCCTTATCATTTACAGTAGGGGGTACATTATCCCTCAAAATGCACGAGTGATACTCAGAGTTCCCTGTATAACTCCTTCTGCAGCCTTGTGCCTTTATATGGTCACAGAACAACTCCTCAGTGACTTCTAATATCCTTATCATTTACAGTAGGGGGTACATTATCCCTTATAATACATGAGTGATACTCAGAGTTCCCTGTATAACTCAGCCTGCAGCCTTGTGCCTTTATATGGTCACAGAACAACCCCTCAGTGACTTCTAATATCCTTATCATTTACGGTAGGGGGTACATTATCCCTTATAATACATGAGTGATACTCAGAGTTCCCTGTATAACTCAGCCTGCAGCCTTGTGCCTTTATATGGTCACAGAACAACCCCTTAGTGACTTCTAATATCCTTATCATTTACAGTAGGGGGTACATTATCCCTTATCATACATGAGTGATACTCAGAATTCCCTGTATAACTCAGCCTGCAGCCTTGTGCCTTTATATGGTCACAGAACAACCCCTCAGTGACTTCTAATATCCTTATCATTTACAGTAGGGGTAACATTATCCCTTATAATACATGAGTGATACTCAGGGGCACATTTATTTAGCTCAAGTGAAGGATTAGAATAAAGAATACTTCTAATTTCTAAGTATTTTTTTGGCTACTTCGACCATCGAATTGGCTACTTCAACTACGACTTCAACTTCGAATCGAGCAATTCAAACTAAAAATCGTTCGACTATTCGACAATTCGATAGTCGAAGTACTGTATCTTTAAAAAAAAAACTTTGACCACCTACTTCGCCACCTAAAACCTACCAGGCACCAATTGTAGCCTATGGGTAAAGTCCACATCGGCTTTCTAGGCAATTTGGGACCGAAGGAAAATCGTTCGTTCGATGGATTAAAATCTAACGAACAAAATTGCGGTAAATCCTTCAACTTCGATATTCGAAGTCAAAGGATTTTACTTCGACAGTCGAATATCGAGGGTTAATTAACCCTCGATATTCGACCAATAGTAAATGTGCTCCTCAGAGTTCCCCATATAATTCAGCCTGCAGCCTTGTGCCTTTATTTGGTCACAGGACTCTTAAGAGAATTCTAGTATCCTTGAAATTTACAGTCGGGGGTACATAACACCATATATCATATAATGGCATGTTAAAGAGGAACTCCACAAAAACATAACTTTAGCTTTTTGAAAAGTAAACATCATTTCAAGCAACTTTGCAATATACATAAAAAAAATATGCAGACTTTTCATGATTTCTAATTGTTTCTGACCGTTCCTCTGCTCTCCTGCTGATATCTCTGACTACTTTGCTGAGCTGGCTGACTACTGTTACTTTGTATCAACAGCCATCTGTCCTCAGCCTGCATCCTGCAAACCCCACAATTCCCTGCACATGTGATTTCAATAAGGAAAGGAACATCCCAGTGCAATGCATTGTGGGTTATGTAGTTCCTGCATGCTGTCTGTAAGCTCTGAAGAAGTTGTTACAATGTGTAACATCAGTGTTTCAGTCCCTCCTTCCCTGCCAGGATTTCAAATGATGCAGAAAGATAAGAACTGTTAAACTGCTGGATTTCAGCAGAGAAAATGGCATTTATTTATACTTTTTGAAGAAACAGGTAACTGTGATTGATATATTAGGGGTATCTATGTTATGTGGCCTCTTTATCAAATTTTGGTTTGGAAGCCAGAGTTCCCATTTAAATAAAAATTTCAATCTTGATATAGGATATGACGATTGTTGTGACTGAAAATTTCTTTCTTCCTATCACCAGTCCATTTCCCTGAGTAAATATAGACTTAAACACAGCCAACTTGGCTATAAGATAGAAAACAACTGAGATCTTTTTCTTGCCAAATGGCTCCTTTGACACATTTAAATCAAACTGCTTTGGTTTCTACAAATATCCTACAATGGTTCCCAAGCAGAACAGTTGGTAACAGGATTTTTTGACAGTAGTGCAGTATTTATGGTATTAAACATGATAAGAATTCTATACTTACTCCTTAAACCTGGTTTCGTGAAACGATGGCAAAAAAAAAAAAGAGAAGGGAAAAAAAAAACGTTAGAAAAGTTACTAATACTGTCCATGTCATACCACAATTTATCTTTCTTGCAAAACAATTCCATTAATGACATTCTAATAACTGAAATGTTCACACGAATAAAATTAATGTAATACCCTTTACAAAGGCATTACCACTATTGTATAAGTCACTGTTGCAATAAATTACGGCGATCGGAGGATAAACAAAGCTTCTGTATGCTAAGCATTCCTCTGGCTTCGTCCATCATCTGGATTACACTCAGAATTCAGTTATTAATGATAAAGTCATCTATTTTTTATAATTACAGTAGCTTTATGGTTCACACTACTTGAAGCAAATTAAAGAAACCTTCCATAATAGCGCAGTACAATTACACTCTTGGCTGAATTTATCATGCAGTGTATTCTGGGGAAGGATTAATAATATGTTTTCATACTCGGGTCTCTGGTTGGAGTTGTGCAGTGAATTTGTTAGCCACTTCTCTTCAAAAAGAATGATTCTGCTTTCTTGGAGAGCCTTCGGCCAGTGTCTGGAAGAATTATGTGCAGCTGATAAGGCCAGTCTATCCAATTGTGATACAGGAATGGAGTTAGAGTACATTAAAAACTTTGTAAAAATATGTCAACAGTGTTGTTCTAGGTTAGCCGGAAATCTGCTGATGGTTCACAAAGCTGTGCTAAAATACAGTATTTGTAGATAGATAGGGTATTTGTTCCAAATGATTAAATATGTAACAATTTGTTCCTCAACCTAGCATTTTGTTTCTGGCTGCCACACACTCTCTTACTGTGAGTCGCTGACAGGTTTGGCCTGCTGTAACTGGCTGATTCCAGCAGCAGTCAGCAATTTGCATTACGCTACTGATACAAATCAAGGCTGAATGGTTTGCAATAGGAATGGGGAGGCCAGTTTTTTACATTTCCAATTCAAGTTTCTTCAAAAGTTGCTTGCAAAAATATAAGCTATTAAACTTGCTTTTCTTCATGATAGTAAGCAAAAAACTGAATACTTTGGGAAAAAAAACAAAAAAAACAAATTGCAATGAAAGTAAGATTGTTCCAGTAGTTTTTATCAATCCCAAAATATTACAAATAAAAATACGGGGGTTATTTACTAAAATCCAAATTTATCTCATTGGCCCAATAAAAAAGCTCAACCAAACTCTCATGTCTGATTTTGCCTTATGTATTAATAAATGAACTTGATTAAAATTGGATCTGTAAAAAACTTGAGTATTTGCCCCAAAATGTAGGATTTTCAGGCTAAACCCAGTACAGACAACGATAACTTACTGGCATAAGTGCTTCTTTTTCAGGAAAAATTTTAGTTTTTCCCCAAAATGCCCGACCAGATAAATCCAAAGTTTAGTGATTAACCATCTAGGTGTTAAAAATACACCTACAATACACCTACAACTAAGTTTGCCAGGTTTTAATAAAACCACAATTATAAAATATATTTGTAAAAAAGAATTATTATCTCTTCTGGCCATACTTATAGGTCATCTACAATCTCCTTGAAAACAGACGTTTCAGAGACCTCATGAGTTGTATCTCCTCTTGCTAACAATTACCTTTTTTCATTAAAATATGTGTGCTGTCGAGCTTTTTCGATGACTCTTTTCTTGGAGAGACTTTGTTCAAAAGTTATAACATTTTTTTTTGAAAATGAATCAATTCATCATTACAGTAAAAAAAAAGGTTGGAGAGAGTGAATTGTGCTTCGATCAATCGAGTAACTTTTAAATGAAGCATTAGAAACTTTTGTGGAGTCCTCGTGTAAATTAAATCTACAGCTAATGCAATTTCCCTGAAAAACATGATTCAGTCTCTAAGTAGCGTGAGGAGCAGACACAAGTAAAAGTCTGGTGAAAGACATGATTTCCATGAATGAATTGCTACAAAACCTGGAAGCAAAAAAATTCACAAACTTAGGGTTTGCTTCTAATACTACCTCTATCATTTGAAGTAATGGTCTTGAAGGTCAGAAATAGCTATGCCCCTAGCAACCAATCAAAAAGTATCTTTAATGTAAGTAGAATACTACAAGACAATATCTGATTGGTCGGTAGAGGTGGCTGACTCATTAGTAATAGTTTTAGTAGCATTACAGTATAATACTGCATAATAATCTCTTTATTTGCAGATTGTTCAATGTTTGGCCCTCAAATGGTTCAGCCAATGATGGACTACAGGTCTTACCTGAACCTGCTTTTCTATGAGTGTAATACGAAACAGCCAATGGTCAAAATGCATATTCCTCCCCCCAATGACCCTTGCACTGTAAGGGAGAAATGTGTCTGAATCAGACAAATCATTCGTTTGAGCCATATTTGGTTGTGATGATCAGGAAAATAAAAAACCGCCATGAACAGATGTGCTTTTCTTTCGGTTATTATTATTATTTTGCTCTGAAAATGGCAGCTACCCTTTAATATTTATAGAGTGCTCCCTTGTAGAAGTCTGTGTTATGCATTAAAATAAAGATTGTAAGTAGCTCATTAGTAGCATTTCTAGGACTAACCATTGCCCCCTTGCCCCGAAGAAACAGATAAAAACATTTGCTTTGCATGGTAATGTTAAGCACTTGTCTCTTAGGGGACTTTGATGAATCACCCTGTACAGTACTTGCTATTCAGATATTCATATCTGCATCACAGGACCTCTTTGTAAATGTATGAAATGTTTTCTGCATATCGGTTAATGAATCCAGCACAGAAATCTACTGGCAAAATGCTAATGCCATTGATAAATTGACTTTGTACTTAAGCAGAGATAGCCTTAATTGTTAGCCTGCAGCAACTCCAGAGGATACGATTCATACGCTCCTGGTCTCGATCAATGCAAGTTAAGTATATACATGATATTGTTTTTAACATTAACGATCACCGCAGCGCAGGTGATTTGGCTGTTATCGGCCAAAACACCTGCGCTCTAACTTAGGTTTGCAACAAAGATTCAAGTATTTCCAACTGATTTTATCTGTGGATAATATAATAAAATATTATATATATATTATATATATATTTTATCCATTTTCTATCAGGCATGTGGATGCCATTCCCCCATTAACGTTTTGAATAAATAAGCATTATATATAAATAAATATATAAATATATATCCATATAGTGCTGACCCGGTATTTGAACCCAGAAGACTTACTGTCTGTAGCTGACCAAAACAATCATAATGGCGGGTATGCAGCAGAGAATGATGATAATGGCAAGGGCAAGTAATGCTCCCTCTGTGTAGCCGACAGCTTGCGCTTGCTTCTTTACATTGGCTACAACATCCGGGGTTCGGATTTCCAAAATGCGACCTCCTTGACCAATATAGTCCTGGAACCGTTTGTTGATATCCAGGACTTTCCCATCCAAAAACCTGTATATAAAATACACGAGTAACATTACACATTTCAATGTGCAAGTGTTTAATTGCTTTGTATATTTTACCGGTTAACGAGATGATTTGGTAGATTTCAAAAATATACAGGAAACGATGTTCATGCAACTGGCTCACCGTACAGTTCTTTTAAGCGCTTATAATTTTCAAGAACAATCGTTAATTAAAACACACACATTTCATATATATATATTCATTGTATTGAACATTATCCCGAGTTCATACTATACTTAGGGGCACATTTATAAAGGGTCGAATAAACCCTCGAATTCGACCTTCGAAGTTAAATCCTTCGAATTCGAATATTAAATTCGAAGGATTTAGCCCAAATGCTTTGATGGAAGGATCAAAGTAAAGATCTTTCGATCGAACAATAAAATTCTTCGAATCGAACGATTTTAAGAGATCGATCGAAGGATTTTTATTCGATCAAAATTTTTTTTAGAAAAGTGCTGGGGAAGGTCCCCATAGGCTAACGTTACACCTCGGTAGGTTTAAAGTGGCAAAGTATGTAGTCAAAGTATTTTTTAAAGAGACAGTACTTCGACTATCGTATGGTCGAATAGTGTAACGATTTTTACTTCGAAACTTTCGAATCGTTCGAATCATTTGATTCGATCAAATTTGATCTAATTTGACCCATTCGATGGTCGGAGTACCCAAAAAAAATACTTTGAAATTCAAATTTTGTTTCATTCGAATCCTTCACTCGAGCTTAGTAAATCTGCCCCTAAGTATGCATTTAGTTTCGAAGTGGCCAGCTGGTATACACTGGTGAGATCAAGTGGTGGATAGTCTTCATTATTAATGTCTAACATCATTATACCCCTATGGTGTTTGATACATTTTTTCCTTTAACATATATATTGCAATGACTCTATAATATGATGTAATCTTTGTGCTTGACCTGGTTCAGATATACAGGGATTGGATGGAAGAACACTGAACGCTTCTTGTCCCTTTTCAATTGCAGAGCTGGGTGTGTACATGGTTGAACTAATGAAAAACCAATGGCTGAACAGCCAGACTGGGCCAGCGGTGGACCTGTAATAGACCTGGTGGGCCCAAACCTTGTGGGCCTCACTGACCCAGGCCAACCATCTGCTCCCTGCTCTGATCCCAGACTTTCAGTGCTCCTTCCCCGCCCTCCCCCAATCACGGCGATAAGGCCACCGAAAGTAGAGGTACGAAATGTACTGGAAGGGGAGAGGGGAGGCGTAGGTTTGCAGCTTTAGTACAGTTTAGCAGCTGAAGTGGGGGTCCAGGGGCCCTGAGGTGACATCCATGGTGACACCCCATTCTGACACTATACTGTACATACTGAGTGTGTAAGTGTGGAGGATACAGAGTATAATAAAATATGCAGTCTTCACACTACATTAGTTTAAGCCAAAATACATCGAATGCACCAAAGGTTAGAATGGAATGGGGAAAATCAAGTGGAAAACAAAAGAAGAAAAAGTAAGGGAATATAGAGGCAAAAGTGATGAAGGAGCAGAAGTGGAAGGAGGTTACATAAAACATTTGAGTTAAGGAAGCCACACACAATGCCCCCTACCTCCTGTAAAGGGGAGTTTTTGTCATAAGACAAGGTTAGAACCTTCAGGTGTCCCTCTATCAGTAAATAACTGCCCTGGTAACTCACCCTGTTCCTGTATAACTCTTGATTGTTGCATATATTATATGTATGGTATTAGAAAGTATTTTAAAGTACTGTAGAAAATAGATAAGGTTAGAGAAGGTGCTGAGTTCTACCTGGTATTGCACTAACAAAATCCCTTACTCTTTTCTATGTGCAATTTACAGAAACAGGATTGATCTGCTATTCAAAGCCCTTTGACATAGCATAGTTGTACTACACTAAAAGGCTCTTCTTGCTGTCAATCTGGGTTTATATCATAAAGCTACAAATAAAGGCTTTCTTACTGATATGCCAGAAATAGGATTTCTATGATATAGAAATGTATGTATAGATTTAAATAGGGATTATATTTAAATATAATGATAAAATATGTTCTATTTAAAAACAATTACATTTAATTTAAAACATATAGGGGTTATTTACAACCACAATTGCAGTATCCAGAGCAATTTGCTATGTTATTTTCCCAAAGTGCAGCATTTCTCCCCCACAATTCCAGCGTCCTTGCAGTTACCTGCCACAGTTGCATCACTTCCTGAATGGTATTTGCATCTGATGTTCTGGGTGTCTGTTCCGCCTATTAATGCAAACCCTGGAGCTACTGCCAGGTCCAGGGTGGAGATATCTCCAGGGTTCTCCACTCTCCAGTGTCAGTTGGTGCACTAGCTCAACATTCTTTAGAAAAAGTCAGGGTCAATTTGCACTATATATGACTCACAGAAGGGTATTTGGGCCCAAGTACTAGTGATGTGCGGGGCGAGAAAAACTTGACCCACATCTGACCCTAACCTGACTCTGGAGAACCTGCACCCGACCCTAACCAACAGTATGCTCCTACTTATATACTCGTACCATCCCCACCCTGCTGTGATGTCACAGAAGGGGTTGGGATATGTTGTAACGAGTATATGAAAAAGAGCATGTCCAGGTGGAAGTGGCCCACTAGAAGGTCACAAACTTTGTGCATAATTCGACCCAAACCCCCTGACTTCAGGTCGGTCCACACATCACTACCAAGTACCTTACTGACTTGCATCTATATGGACACTGTTTTTCGTCATTTGCAAATGATGCATAATATGATTTTTTCAGATTCCACTGGAAGCAACTGTTATACCTAACATGTGATAATGATCTCAGGTGAGTGTGTGAATCTTGGAGGGTGAATCTAGCTAAATAGTATTGCTCCATGAATGTACAAGATGGGGTCATTATTTATTTAGCATGCCTAGGTATGTACAGCACAATAATAAAGGCAGCTCAAATTTTCAGTTTTGTTTTGACTTTACTTGGTGCACAAATAACACTATGACCAATACTCGTCAACCCACAGTACTCATTTCAATGGCAAATAGTGCAATAATGATCTATTTAAATAAAGTTCCATGGGTAGCCATAAAACCATCTAATAAGAAATGTCTTGATGTCTGGATGGTTTGTTCTACTTTTATTATGGTTTAACAGGTGAATGGATCTCTTTCCTCATTGAACCCATTTAATTATCCACATCTGTAAGATGGACAGTGGCATAATGTCATTATCTGCACATCAAATTAAATTGTTTTAATAGGAAACTTACTTGAAAAGCTCATTCCGTGATATTGCTCTGTTAGTTTTGGGGTCAACTGCATAAATCATTAGATCGCTCTGGGTGTAGTCCTCTTGGGAGAACCCACCGCCGTACCTCCGAGCCCCTATTGATTCCACCACCACCGATGCACCAGGGATTTGGTCCTGTACGTATCCCTCTAGGATCCTGGATAAAAAATTGTTGTAAACATGGTAAAAGTGATAAACTGTATATAATATGAAAAACATTTTTGGCATTGACAAGTAACTGCTTTCTGCATTGATTTTGGGCTACTCTAACTAAACAATATAATATTATAAATATGTTTATTTGTTGTATCTTGTATTTAAAATATGTATTTGTGTTATATAATAGATCAAGGCAGCATAGGATTTTTTTTATATTTGCAGACCATTCCTGGACAATTGTGGTGCCTTCCCCCATTTCCCCCAATTTCTTCTTCCTCGTGGCTCACTGCTTTGGCATTAAGCAGCTTTCAATTGGGAACAGAGAAGTCAAGATAAGCAATTATCCCTAAGCAATGTTCTACAGAGTAGCCAATTCCAATTTAGCAGCTGCCAGACCATTTAATAGCATGTCTTATGTCTGAATCTCACAAATGCAAGTGCATAATGTAAAATACAATTTCACCCACATATTCCCCCACAATATCAGCATAAAAACAGCCATGAGGCGCACATGCTGAAAATCTTGAGTTTTCAGATGCCTGATCTGAAACAGGCTGCTGTGGAAACCCTGGAACTGCCACCACCTACAAGATGGCAGTAGCTCCAGGGTTCTCCACAGTTCTAGGATTTGCCACAGCTCCAGGGTTCTCCAACATCAATAGGCACATTACAATTAATTCACCTGATCAGACTGGCAGGGCATGTTAGTGCTTAGGGTCAAAACACGGAAGTGCAAGAAGTTACAGTAGTCAGAGTTCCCTCAACTGCAACTGTAGTAGAACTTCGGAAATGAGCCTTAATGTGTTCATATTGATGCAATGCATTTTTAAACTTTGGAATTAAGGCAGAGCTATGGAGGTTAGGTTATTTAATAAAAGGAGCAAAGTTTGGCCAGGTCTAGAACACTAAAAGGGTTATTTACTAAAACTTGACTAGCTTTTTATTAAACCAACCTCGACCAAACCCCCATCCACCATTTTTATCTTATTTATTAATAAAATAATTTGAAAATGTCAGTTTGGGGAAAAGACTATAAAATCAAACCAAAATTATACAGGTATGGGACCTGTTATCCAGAATGCTCGGGACCTGGGGTTTTCCGGATAATGGATCTTTCCATAATTTGGATCTTAAGTCTATTAGAAAATCACGTAAACATTAAATAAACCCAATAGGATTGTTTTGCTTCCAATAAGGATGAATTTTATCTTAGTTGGGATCAAGTACAAGCTACTGTTTTATTATTACAGAGAAAAAGGAAAATCATTTTTAAAAATTTGGATTACTTGGATAAAATGGAGTCTATGGGAGACTTTCCATAATTCGGAGCTTTCTGAATATTGGGTTTCCGGATAAGGGATCCTATACCTGTACCAACTTTTTTCTGATTTGCCCCCGAATCGCTTGATTTGTTTTAGGTTATCGACTGAAAACCCCACATTTTTCGGATATCGGACGAAACTCAGTGCAGATACCATGATATCTTCAAATTGTAGAGGGGACATCTGTCTATAACTTCTACATGACCATGACAGGTTTGAGATGGTGGATTTGACATTTAGACTTTTAAGCAGCTTCGCGGTATAATAATCACAGAAATTCAAGTTTTTTTCCTTTGAGATTCCTTTGAGTTTTTGTCCAAAAATTGTTGTTTTAGTTGTTAAGGTAGTAAACTCTGAACCTTTTGCTCCATTAAACCATTACAATCTATTAAAGCATGCCAACAGCAAGCAAGCCAAGTTCCAAAATCACCTGTGAGAATTATTTTAACTCTGTCTTGGCTATTCAATGCAGCACATCAGTTCTAAGTCTGTCAGTTAGAATTTCTAATGCTGATGGACTACTGCTGGACAAATATGGCAGTCACCTTATAGAGGAACATGGGGAATCAGATAGGTAATGTAAAAGCAACAGGCAAATATTTTTATGGCAACATTATAAATAGCATACAAAGACAATATTATGATAGATGGTTTAATTTCTGTAAAAATCAGTATCTCTTTTGGTGCCACATTTGGATAAACTTTTTGGTGGCAAGGTGAGGGTGAAACATCTTTACAAAAAAATAATTAAGTAGAAATTAACTGCTGTCAATGGAAGAAAAAATAGAATAAGCCCAGGTTGCATTATTTAACAATCATCTTGATAACTATAGAGGTCTTGCTGGCCAGTTCATGACAATGCAATTATCCATCTCTCTGTCAACGTATAAACTCCTCTGCTCTTCTACTAATCTTAGAACTAGAAGGCTGCTGCTCATAGAGCACCACTGGGTAGGGGGAGGGGAAATAATAACTTTGCAAACACAACTGGAACTTATAAAACAAAATCATTTTCACCGAGATCCCATTTAATAAAGGTAGGAAAAAGTATACAATGTAAGGTCTAAAGATCTTCTACGAATATAATGAACTTTTAACTGCAGCCTTAGTAACCTTGATGACCAGTTGGTTAAAACAAATTTTGCACAGATCAGTTCAGAAAGTAAGAGAAATGCCTGTGTGGATTTTGGTCTGTGCTCCGGATGGATTTCTCTAGCTTTTCTCCCTGCGAGTATAACAAGCAAGAGGATGCATTTATCCAGTGATATAGTGCAGCTGCCGGACTGCTGGATGAGAGGATTTATAAGTACACCGGAATAGCATCGATACATACAATGTTTGCAATTTAAATGAGAAATGCTAAGACATGCTTCCATTGACTTTAACCTTTATATTGACAGAGTATTCAAATTCTTGCCATCGTATGCTGCAAATTATAGTAAAAGCCACAAAGAAGCTTGAAGCCCCTAGTAAATAACCACAGATTAGTCAGTATGAAGATGATGTTACTTTTGAAAACAAGTAAGATTTTAATACCGAGAATGATTGCAGTAATTTTAGCTATGAACCACTGCAATTGTTCCTAGCTAAAAAAAAACGATTTGAATTGAAAAATGTAAATAAAACCAGATATTCTAACAATATTTATAAACCATCACCTAAAAATGGGTTTTATATTCAGCAGTTTCTCACACTTTTAGGCAAATTATCCTTTATAGGAAGAAAGGTTTTAAAATGGCATATAAAACAGTTATTTCCCCCAAGCTTCCACCTTGAATCTCATAGTAGTTCTTTGTCCTTTATTCAGTGGGTTTTTTGAAAACCTTTTCAATCTGTCAGTGGTTTCTTCTTAAATTTACAGCAGATGCCTACATTTACTCTGTACGATAACTTTACATTTGATGTATTTGCGCAAATCATGGTTTAAGCTCAAGAATAAGTAACATAAATTGAATCTGACTACGACAAATGGCTTTACTAGATAAAACTGACTGTGACTGGTGTTGAAAGAAATTATAACATATAGGCAAGAATAATTGTTTTCCCCTTACACCAAGAGTTGGTTTGATTCTTGTAGTGTATTCAATGCTAAAGCCCAATGAAATAAGAATAACAGACAATTAAAGCTGCCACCAGATTTAATTGGGGAAATAATTTCATGACCAGTGTTTTGTAAGTGTAACTAAACAGGATTGTGAAGCCAGTGTATTTTCAGGTCTAGAGATTACGAAACTGCTCAAAGGGATTCTGTCATGATTTTTTGGTATAGTTTGTATTTCTAGATTACACTGTTTACATTACAAATAATTCACTCTACCTTATAAAATTGTATTACTAAACCAACAGGTGTACTTTTTAGTTGTAATATTGGTGTATAGGCAGCCATCTTAGGTCATTTTGCTTGACCCTATGCTTTTAGAAAGAGCCAGCCCTAGTGATGGGTGAATAAATTAGACTGGCACAAATTCGCGTAAATTTTCCTGATTTTCCATTAGAATTTCTTGATTTTTTTATGAAAACGTTCGAATTGCTCGATTTTTCCCTGAAAACGTTCGAATCACCTTAGAGTCACAGGCATTTTTTACTGATCCCTTAAATATGAGTATAATTGCTTTTAACATTGAATCTGAAAATTGTAGTATAAAGTAGAGGAAAATCAAAGATTTTGTTCCTCAAGACAGTATAAGGAATAAATGTGTAAACACAAATCATATATTATGACAATGATGATAAAGATGACAATGACAGCAGTAATAATCCAATTTTCCAAAATGTATATTTTTGAACATTAGAACATCTAAAATATATTTACACTTAAATTGCTTTCTTCTAAATAATTTGTCACAATAAAAGGCACAATACAGGAAATTTTTGTGAGCATTAATAAAAGAAAATGATGCGTGTGGCCTATCAAATACAATTAGAAACTAGTTTGCTATATATATATATATATATATATATATATATATATATATATATATATATATATATATATATATATATATATATATATATATATATATATATATCCCAGCAGATGACGGCACACCAAAAAATGTAGCAAAATGCAAAAGGAGTTAGGTTAAATCAGGTTTATTATGATCCAACGTTTCAGCTCCATCTTGGAGCTTTCGTCAGGGAAGAAGCCTTCTTCCCTGATGAAAGCTCCAAGATGGAGCTGAAACGTTGGATCATAATAAACCTGATTTAACCTAACTCCTTTTGCATTTTGCTACATTTTTTGGTGTGCCGTCATCTGCTGGGATATATTTATTTACTTTACGACTGGCACCCAGACATTGTCCATTTGAATGGATGTGCGTCCCATTATCGCTCTATATATATATATATATATACACACTGTATTATTGAAATTGGAATGTTAACATTTGTTTAATTAAATTATATTCTGTTATCTATATACAAAGTATTTAGCATGTTATTTCTTCATCCTTGGCAATCATTTAATATGAATAACGTGTCACATAATTTCCATAGGAGAGTATAATTTTTGTCTATTTTGTCTATTTTACCAAAACTGCAAATGCATCCAGTTCTGCTGCCCCACTGGGCTGTTTCTAATTACTGTAGGGAAGTGACTGTTATTTGCTGTTGCAAGCAGTTTCTGCACTGTAAGCCTCTAGGTTTACAGTTTGTTTTTTATCCTGAGCATTTATCATTCTGAATGGTATACAGAGTGAGATGACAATGGCAGTTGTATTAATTATGAGTAATCTGACTCTGTTTATATAATTATATATAAATATATTTTTCCTAATCACCTTAATGTACAGTAATTTGTACAATTCATCTCCTTGTATTTTAAAACATAATTACAGTAAAAACATCAGCTTTTTAGCAACACAAGCTTATTGCCACCATTTAATCTATCTTTCTTAATCGCCGAACTGTACATTTTTTGACTGACGGTTCAGGGTCTGATTGGTTAGCTACCCCACAAGTCCGACCACGTGGAAAGCTTTAGAATATGGATTTCTATCTTATTATTATAAGAGGCCTTTTTACAAAAAGTAGGATTTTAGTGTTTTTAGAGGTTTTTGAAACAAACATAAAACTCACAAACTCTAAGTGGGCTATATACTAAAATCTGAATTTATTTCATAATATTGATAATAAAAGCTTGACCAAACTCCCATGCCCGATTTTAGCTTATTTATTAAAAAATACCTTGATTTAATTGGATCATAAAACTAACTCAATAAAATTGATTGAAAACTCAAATTGCATGAATTTGTCAGGCTTTTTCCCGAATCTCTTAATTTTTTTGAGGTTTTTCCTGAAAGCCTCAAAAAAGTCCCATTTTAGGCTTTTTGCAGCATCAGTGTATAATAAAAAAAATTTTTTGATTTTTTCTAGTGAAAAAATTAGATTTCACAAAAAATCCAAATAATAAGTGCAAACGAAAAATGATGCGCTAAAAATACAAATAACTCGAAAACCGCTAAAGACAATTCCTAGCAAAAATATCTAAAAACTTCTAAAAGTCTGAATTGATTTAATGGTCCAATAGGATCAGCACAGCACCCATTGACTTCTTTAGGACCTCAACAAGTTTTACCTGGCAAAGTTTTGTATTTTTGGTTTTTACACTTTTATAATTTTTAGAGCTTAGAAAAACCACAAATGTTTCCAGATTTGTAGAAAAACAAATTTTGATTGTTAGTAAATGGGCCCCTAAGTGTTACTATTATCAACAGACTTTAAAAGACATTAATAAAATGTTTTTGGACTCACGCGTTTCGTCCCAGCGGATACTGAATATTTTTTGTTCTGTTCATCTGCCACAAACCTCCACAGGCAACACAAAGCATATGCCAGCAAGGTGGGAGATGCACAAACCCAATCCCCGCTCCCCAGCGTTAGAAATGTTCCCAAATTTTGTGTTGGGGAAGGGTCAACTGCCCAGAAGGAAGGTCCACTGCCCAGCAAAATGGCAGATCCCTAAAGTGGCAAAAAAAGCTGACACTGAAATGTGTCAGAATTTATAATTCTTTAAAACAACTATTTTAAAATACAAGGGAATTTGTTCCAAATTCAAATAACTAAATAAACTTATTTAAAGCTTTCTATAAAAACGGGTGAATGGTACAAGAAAATTGTTACAGACTGTAAATCCCTATGAAAATAGGCATTGAAAGCTTAACTAAAAGATTTCTCAGAAACTCATACAATAGATATTTATCAGATATCAGAAAGGGAAGCCTTAAGAAGGGCCTTATACTTACTGTAGGTCAGTAATAATAATTGGTCCATGGTTAGCTAGCTTTACTTTTTAAATAGATACATTGTTCAGCCAATTTGTTTCTGTCATGCTGAATACAAGGTTTTCTGTTGAATATCCCTAGTTCTTTAGGGTGAAATGAAGTCAGAGCTGAGAAACACTTCCACCATCTTCCCCTAGATTCTGTCCCTATAGATGAGGCACTCATCTAGTGCTACCCTTTAATTATGAGCTTTTTGGTCCCTGAAAAAGCCTACTGTCACTCAAATGTATTTGACAGCATAAAGAACAGAGTGAAAAGATTTTTTCTTGAACTCAAAGAACTAATAATGATTCCCTATATATTGGCACTTTTAAAAGTACTGTAAAATGTGATTTTGGAATACATGTAAGTCAATACATATGTAAAAAAACTTAATTCTTACAACGTGAACCAGAATTGTATTAGGTTCTTAAATTAAAATGAGCATTTAATATTTTGAATAAATGTTTTTTAACAGAAATAATGGCTTGAAGAAAACCTTGAGTATACGTTTGGTTTCCAAGTCTCATTGGCATGAGAACTCAGCTATTCTTGGAATTATTGGGAAACTGGCTGCTTCTTTGAAAGATTAAGGGGCCGATTCACTAACTTCGAGTGAAGGATTCGAAGGTAAAAAACTTCGAATTTCGAAGGTTTTTTTGGGCTACTTCGACCATCGAATGGGCTACTTCGACCTTCGACTACGACTACGACTTCGAATCAAACTATTCGAAGTAAAAATCGTTCAACTATTCGACCATTCGATAGTCGAAGTACTGTCTCTTTAAAAAAAACTTCGACCCCCTAGTTCGCCATTGAAAAGCTACCGAAGTCAATGTTAGCCTATGGGGAAGGCCCCCATAGGCTTGGCTAACTTTTTTTGATCGAAGAATATTCCTTCGATCGTTGGATTAAAATCCTTCGAATAGTTCGATTTTAAGGAATTTATCGTTCAATCGAAGGAATTATCCTTCGATCGTTCGATCGAACTATCTGCGCTAAACCCTTTGACTTTGATATTCGAAGTCGAAGGATTTTAATTCCTAGTCGAATATCGAGGGTTAATTAACCCTCGATATTCGACCCATAGTGAATCAGCCCCGTTACTTGTATTCAGAGATGCTCAATTATGGGCGGAGTAACTGGCAATTCTATCATTTTATTTCTTCTTGCTTTGTTTTAAAGAGAGAAATCACTACTGAAAAACTCTTGTCCAATTAGCTGAGTACTCATTATTTGTCTTTCTTTGGTTGAATTTATAAATTGTTATGCTTGATTTAATAATTTTCAATCTCAATTTATTAGTTTTATTGACTTTGCTGGAGAACTGTTCTTTAAGTTTCAGTAATGGTCTCCAAACTTTCTTCCATTGGACAGAGTTGATTAAATATCTCATTTCAATAATAGCTTTTGGCAACTTATTTGACATGAGTTTTGATAAGGATATTTAATTTCATTTGCATAAAACAATAAGTCAATCTTAATGACATATGATTTTCTGGATCCTGCAAAGTAAAAAGAGGACTGGAAGGTTGTCGGATGAGCTGCAGAATTCCTTTTATTTTTATCTGAAAGGAATATGATATGAGCATGAAATTTAATGAAGGACTAATTTTCTCCCTCTGCAGAGCATTATTACTCTGAAAGTAGATCCACCGCAGGCTCTGTCACCTGCTGTAAAAATATTTTTCTACAGCATGAGGGAATATGATAAATTTGGATTTGTGGTATATTTGTCACACTGCTGAAGATATCTCCATGAATAATAAAAGGGACCTGAAATATTCCTAGTGTCAGTAGTAAGAAAACAGGCTTATTCATTTTTTTCTTGTTATACCAAGGAGTTAACTATGTGCATGGTCACCATATATTTATGATCCTGTTGCTATAACGCTAATGTCTACCAAAGAAAGCATTACCACACCTTTCACAAGAGGTTGCATATCAAATAAGTCATTTTCTTACACTTTACTTCCTATTACAATTGAAAATATGCCATATATTTAGAAAATTCTAAATTAAATGTTTGAATTAGCAATTTAATCGGCAAAATATAAATGCTCAGGTACACTCTACTCAGTCCTACTGAATGAATATTTTTGCCTGACTCGCATTTTCGCTAGTGGCAAACATTTTTTGTGAATCTGCACCAATCTGCAAACGTTTTTTTTTTTTTCACAGGAGAAAAAAATGCCATATTGTGGCAAAAAAAGCCATTGATGCCCAGTGCAATATTTCAGCACAATTTAGCGAAACAGGCCAGTTACCCTTACCACTACACAATGTATAGAACACTCAATTAAATATTGGTTTTATGTTCCCATACTCGAGTGTTCTGTTTTATGAAAGTGTGAGTTTAATTGGGTGGATTATTATTGAACAGGACTAGAATTTTTTCTAGCAAGGACATGTTGTAAATGTCTCCAAAACGTTCACTTTACACCCATAGTCATAACACTGTCTTACTCTATCACGGATTACTATATCACTCTATATTGAGTGACATTTGTTGTTGTCGAGTACACTCTAATGTTTGCATACATTTTTTATTAAACCTTTCCTCTTGAACTAAATCTCGAGGGATTTATACTCCCCTAGGCTGTAACAATTAAAAACTAGACTCCTTTCATATTTCATATTCTTCAGGATAAGGGTGTTCTATAATTATATCTTGAGGGTATTTCAAAGGTGTAGGACATACCAAAAGTCCCACTTGGGGCTAATATTATTTATATGTAACCTTGCTTTGTACAATATCTCAATAATCTTAGGATAGGGGGAACTGGAATTTAATATCATCCAGCAAACCGCTGTGCTTTAAGAGAAACATATTGCATTGACTTGCTAGGGATATTTGACATCCAAGGAGACTAAAAAAAAAAAAAAAAAAAATGTTAAATATAAGGGTTCTTGACTGAATTAACCTAAGTCAAGGTTGCCGGATTCTTGCAAAACCATCAATCACTTTACTTCTAGCTATGTAGTTATAAAGGTCAATCTACCTGTAATAATTATCTACAAATCTCTTTTTAACGATAATGCCAATGCGGGTCACACATCTCAATTCTTTTTCACTGTTGCTCTAAAATAATGTGAAATTGTCATTATTGGAAAGAATATAATATAAAGGAAAATTGTTTTTCAAATCTTTTTTTTTTTGGGGGGGGGGGGAAACACTACTGTCTAATTATTCAGTTGTTATTTGGATAAAACCCCATGCAACTACCAGCAAGTCTCATTGAATCCTGGTTGACTTGAGATAGTTGGGATTGATTGACTTCTACTGATTAGCGTTGAGCAAATTTTTTTCACCATGTATGGATTCGCGGCACAATTCTGGATTGGAAAAAAAAATAGCTGAAAAAAGTCCCATTCCTTTCAATGCATGTGGAATGAGAAAAAAAACACCCATAAACTCCAATATATTTTACTAAAAAAAAGTCACAGCAACAAAAAAAGTTGTCCGTAGACAACTGCATTTCACAAATTTTTAGCCGTTTTGCAAATTTTACAGAAGTTTAGGGAATTTTTTAGGTGAAACGGGGCAGATTCACTCATCACTGCTATTGATTTCTGTTGAAGTCACATGCAACTTCATTCGGGGTGAATTTCATAGGACAGACTTCTAACTGACTGATCCAGTTTGATTAAGACTTTGGCCATACAGCAGTTAGTGTACAAACAAAATAAAGATGAATAGGGCAAATAAATTAGAAAGGGTTTCATTATACACTTTTGCGCTTGCATTTTCCCTTATCAACTTGCATGAAATTGTCAAGATAGTTGCACCTTATAGGAGTGTAATTGGTCAAAACCAGAGCTCTCCAGACTTAACTATTCTAAAGTATCTAATGGAGGCACCACTTCATCCTACTTATTGACTGTGGAATTACTGTGAATGCAGCTAGCATCCCCCAGAAGACATTTTGAAAAGATGTTAATGGAGAACTAACCCTAAAAATGATTATGGCCAAAAAGTCCATATTTCATATACTGAACTTATTGCACGAGGCTAAAGTTTGAGCTTGTCAATAGCAGCAATGATCCAGGACTTCAAACTTGTCACAGGGGGTCACCATCTTGGAAAGTGTCTGTGGGCTCTGATTGGCTGTTGAGAAGCTAAGCTTAGGGCTCGTCACTAATTATCCAGCAGAAAATGAGCTTCCCTGGCTGTAATATAAGCTGATGCTACAGGTTTGCTGATTATTAAATTCTGATGCTAATTGCACTGGTTTCTGTGCTGCCATGTAGTAATTATCTGTATTAATTACTAATCAGCCTTATATTGTGACATTTCTATTCTATGTGTACTGTATATTGTGAGTGGGTCCCTAAGCTCAGTAAGTGACAGCAGCACAGAGCATGTGCAGTGAATCAGCAGAAAATAAGATGGGGAGCTACTGGGGCATCTTTGGAGACACAGATCTTTACTGCTTCAGGGCTATGGTTGCCTTGGGCTGGTACAGAAACCATCATTTACAAAATTTCTAGCTTACATCTTTATTTAGGATTTACTTCTCCTTTAAAAGAGTTCACAAGAGAGAAGCATCAGCTCTGAGTCTCCAAGCCTACCAACAAATTATATTCAATACACCAGCAAACACAATTATTTATTAGACATTTTAATGGCCTCCTTCCAAGCAAACATGTTTTCAGGAAATATCCCGATCTGTTACTGCAGCTATAATTGCTACAACACTTTTATTCAAACACTCTCGTATTGTGTGAAAGTTCAAAGGCTTCTAAAGAAATTGTCCATTTGCCTAGGGAAATTTCTTGGAATTAAATTCACCCTGCGAGGAATCAATTACAGAGCCAATCTTTAGTGTGTATATATTTATACTATAAACACATTCATTACTGCATTACAACGTGGTGTTTGTGAATATATACAAAGCCTCTTGGCTGGTAAATGAACTAAAGATTCCTAACTTTTTTTCTGATAAGCATTAACAACTTCTGCCAAACTTTTAAAGGGTTTGCTCAACTTCCAAACTCTTTTTTTTAGTTTAATTATTTTCAGATCGTTCACCAGAAATAATGACTTTTTTCGCTTTTTTACAATTTTTCCAAAATCAAGTTTAAAGTTGAATGTTTCCGTCTGGCAGCTCAGTAATTCGGGCATGGGCTGTAAACTGTTAGAATTTTGGGGGTTATTTATTAAAGTAAATTTTTTTCTGGGTTTATTAAATCCTAATGGTGTTCAAAGTCCTAAAACAAAAGTACTAGACCTGCCAAGTTCATGTAGAAGTCAATAGCAGATGTCCTGAAGATATGCTGATTTGCGCTGAGTTTCTGAAAGAAGTTGCGGTATTCAGGCATCAATCGAAAAAGTTTTGGTATTCAGATTTTTTTCATGATTTTTGAGTTTTTTCCTGCACAATAAATTTTCAGGAAATATTATTGATAAATAGGGGGAAAAAAATCCAATGTGGATTTGGTCGGATTTGGCCAGAGTAGTTTTTCAGAACTTTTAGGGTTTTGATAAATAACCCCCTTCATTGAAACATTTTTCAGCAGCATCTCTGGAGTGTTAGCAACTATTGTATCAATTCTATAACAACTTCCTTTTATGATACCCAGGGGGAATACTGCTCAGCAGGGACAAAAATAAGAAATGTATCAACTAAATGTATCAATTTAGAACATTTTACAGGGTCAGCGACCCCCCCTCCTTCTTTCCCAGAGCTGCTTTAGAAGGTGAAAAATTAAACTTCACTCTTCAATATCAGTAAAACATTCACACGTAGAAGATAGAAAGTAATTGGGGAAAGGGCAGCGCCGGATTTCAATGACGGGCGCCCCTAGGCCACGCGGTCCGACCAGGCGGCCGCGTGGTCCTAGCGCCCACCTCACCTCCCCTTCCCAGCGCGCTGGCGAAAAAACGCCGGCGCAGCTGCTGTAATTGAATGGGCACACGTCCCCATAATGCGGCTGGGCGGCATGCCGCCCCTATTTTTTTTTCCGCCCTAGGCCCGGGCCTTGCCGCAAATCCGGGCCTGGGAAAGGGTCTTTATTTCTGGGGAACTGTCTGAAACCAACTAAACTGAAAAAAGTGTTTGAAGGTGAACAACTCCTTTAAATATGAATTTTTGTTTAGCATTCATTCTTCATGACCCTTCTTTTTATTTACTTGTTATCATGTACATTATGCATCCAACAAGTGGCCCCGGATTCCCAGTGGGCTCCATAGACTCCATTGTAAGATGCTATCATTTTAATATATAGTGTTGTATATCAGAAACTGGCCAGTATAATGGAACAGTGCAAAAGCAGTTTTTTTCATTGCCGATTACTTCCTATTGTTTTATATTGTAGAGGTATAGGACCTGTTATACAGAATGCATGGGTCCTGGGTATGGATCAAAATGCCTTCAGTCTACTAGAAAATCATGTAAACATTAAATAAACCCAATAGGCTGGTTATTCTTCCAATTAGGATTAATTATATTTTAGTTTGAATCAAGTAATCTGGAATATTTGGATAAAATGGAGTCTATGGGAGAGGCCATTTCCGTAATTCAGAGCTTTCTGGATAACTGGTTTCCAGATAATGGATCCCGTACCTTTATTAATATTTTTAACATAGCGAAGCCACTCCTATTTCCAGTTCAAGATACTTCTTATTCCTCCTCCCATTCCACTCTCTATATCACCCCACATCCCAAATATAATATCATCTACATTGGAGCAGGCACTCAATGAGCAGTAAAATCGTGAAAATCGGATGAAAAAATCCTAAAAATCTGATTTTTCCAGCAAAAGCTAATTTTTGGGACAATGTAATAATAAATAAACATGAAAAACCAGAGCAGATTTGATCAGAGTTTGTTGCAGAAAATATTGAGATAAATTTAGACTTTGATAAATAACCCCTTAGTCTTGCTTCTTTGGATCACCATACTTTATATCTAGTAAAAAACATTAAAACATTAAAATAACCCAATCGGATTGTTTTGTAACCAATAATGATTTATTATATATTAGTTGGGAGCAAGGTAGTGTACAAGGTGCACTTTTATAATTACAGTGAAAAAGCAAATAATAGAAATATGTAAATTATTTTATTAAATTGGACTTCATGGGAGATGACCTTACTGTAATTTGGAGTTTTTGTATAACAGGTTTCTGGATTATGGATATAATACCTGTACAGGTATGGGACCTGCTATCCAGAATGCTTGGGACCTGGAGTTTTTCTGATAAGGGATTTTTCCATAATTTGGATACATTAAGGGGCAGATTTATCAAAGGTCATAGTGAAAATTCGAATTGGAAAAAAACGAATTTCGAGATAATTTTCAACTAGGAAATAGTCCAAATTCAATTTAAATGTGAAAAAAAAAAATCAAAAATGAGGACATCGAATTTACTGTACTGTCTCTTTAAAAATGTGACTTCTACTATTCGCCATCTAAAACCTTCCAACGGGGGACCTCATACAACCTATTTGGAGTCAATTGGTGGACTTTGAAAAATCAACATGTTTTTTGGGGAAAAAACTTTGTTTCTTATGATTCCAATTTGATCAAAAACAGACCTATTAGATCGAAAACTGAACTAATCAGCCAAAAAAAAAAACCTTTGATTTAATTTCGGTTGGTCTTTTTGAATTCAAATTTGGAAGTTTTTCAAATTCAGAATTCGACCCTTGAAAAATCTGACCCTAAGGGGCACATTTACTTAGCTCCATTGAAGGAATAGAATAAAAAATACTTCGAATTTCGAAGAATTTTTTTGGCTACTTCGACCATTGAATTAGCTACTTCGAACTTCGACTACGATTTCGACTTCGAATCGAACGTTTCGAACTAAAAATTCTTTAAAAAAAAAATTTCTTTAAAAAAAACTTCGACCACCTAAAACCTACTGAGCATCAATGTTAGCCTATGGGGAAGGTCCCCATAGGCTTTCTAACAAATTTCTGATCGAAGGAAAATCGTTCGATCAATGGATTAAAATCCTTCGAATCATTAGATTCGAAGGATTTAATCTTTTGATCGAACGATTATTCCTTCGATTGTTCGATCGAACGAATAGCGCTAAATCCTTCGACTTCGATATTCGAAGGATTTAACTTTGAGGGTCGAAGATATTCGACCATTAGTAAATGTGCCCCTAAATCTACTAGAAAATCATTTAAACTTGAAATAAACCCAATAGGATTGTTTTACTCCCAATAGGGATTCATTATATATTAGTTTGGATCGAGCACAAGCTACTGTTTTATTATAGAGAAACAGGAAGTTTTTTAAAAATTTTTTTTAATTATTTAGTTAAAATGTGGTCTACGGGAGATGGCCTTCTCATAATGAGGCACTTTCTAGATAACAGGTTTACGGATAAAGGATCCCATACCTGTATATATAAAATTACTACTACCATATCAGCAGCCCACATGCCATTTCTATTGCAGAGTTTGTAAATTGCTAGGAAGCTCCAGTTGGATAAGAGCTCAACCAATGGGCATACTGTCAGTAACAGAGACTGCATTTTACAGAACACATCAAGACTTATTATCCTTTACAATAAAAAAAATCCCACACTTCCAATACACATATCTAGCATGATAAGGGATGCCCTCTAGTTTCCTTGTGGCTGAATTAAAAGGTTCTTTTAAAGAAGTTGGAGGAAGTATTGCAATAAGAGACTTTCCTGTAGCCTTCAGTAATGGAACCTTATAGAAACAATTCATTCCCTTGTATTAACCCTAACCTGAGCCAGAACACTCTCTCCAGTGAAAGTTACTCACATTAAATTTTCTTATGTGAATTAATAAGGCCAGCACATTCTCTGGTGACTTCATTGAAATGTAATGCAGCGCTTAATGAATATTGCATATATTAACATTTCATGCAATACGTTGGCTTGCGAGGCTTTTCCAAGTAATGGATGACACACGAGGTAGAAATAAAAAAAATGATAAATATTTTCAATATCAGTAACATCATGGCATTTAAACATACGGGAGGATGTTGGAGAGAAAGTCATGCATTTCTGCCTCTGCGTAAAAATAATATTTTTAGTTTGTTTGCATTCAGATCCAGTGGAGCAGTGCAGAATAATGTCTTACATTTAATATGATACTTAGGGGCACATTTACTTGAGGTCGAATATCGAGGGTTAATTAACCCTCGATATTCGACCGTCTAAGTTAAATCCTTCGACTTTGAATATCGAAGTCAAAGGATTTAGCGATATTCGTTAGATCGAGTGATCGAAGGAATAATCGTTCGATCGAACGATTAAATCCTTCGGATTGAACGATTCGAAGGATTTTAATCCATCGATCGAACGATTTTCCTTCAATCAGAAATTGGCTATGGGGACCTTCCCCATAGGCTAACATTGATGCTCGGTAGATTTTAAGTGGCGAAGTAGGTGGTCGAAGTTTTTTTTAAAGAGACAGTACTTCGACTATCGAATGGTCGAATAGTCTAATGATTTTTAGTTCGAATCGTTCGATTCAAAGTCGAAGGTCGAAGTAGCCAATTTGATGGTCGAAGTAGCCCAAAAAACACGTTCGAAATTCGAAAGTATTTTTTATTCCATTCCTCCACTCGAGCTAAGTAAATGGGCCCCACAGAATCTGTATGTAATTGTCTAACTCTAGTATAGTTTATTACATGAAAAATGTACCGTATTCAAAGACGAGGGAACCCTAGTACATTTCACTGCACTGCAAGACAATTAAAGGGACAGTAACATCCAAAAAATGAAAAGTCATGGTATACTTAAAAATTTACTGAACTTTTGCCCTGAATTACTTTATACTGCATATTTACCACTTTAGCTGCAGTTGCCGACATGCAAAAATAAAAAAATATGACACCATTCATTAGAGGTTCATATGTCTAAACTTGCACTTCCTTATAGTTGCAGTTTGTGCCAGTGCATCTGCCCCATCTCCTTTTTTAAATTGCTTGCAATGGAGTCCAATGAAACACTGGAGCTAACACAACCTTCAAGCTGGCAGTAATTCTAGGCTATGATTAAGTGTCCTAGTGACACGAAAACGCATCAGGCAAGAGGTGACTATATAATAAAGCTTCAATTTTTAATTTAATACTTTTCTGGTCTGATCAATACGTGAGTTTGCCAGTGTGCCCGGCACCAATACTTATGCGCTTTGTATACGGATTGTCCGCTCCCGTGAGCTGAGGGCCTGGGGCTGGAGCACCTGGGCCATGTCTTTACTTGGGTGAGTGACTCTACTACATTTGCCTTATGCTTGAAAATTCACTAATTCAAGTAATTCTAGGCTCCCTACAGCAGCATACTGTACATCAATATGTGTAGCTAATTTAATTTGCAGTATGGGCTCCATTGCAGCTTATACCCACCAGTGCTCCCTAATTTGAGCATCTGAATGGGGGCTTTGGAGTGCCTATTGCAGTTTTTTAAGGTGCAAGGCAGCAAAGTTGCACCTTGACCTTAAGAAATGCCCATGGGCAGATGATGTTTTGCTACTCAATTGCTAATAAATAGGGGTTGAACAGCAACACAATAAACATGACTGAGCGAAAGACAGAAATGTATCCTCATCTATCTGTCCATTTAGAACACTGTTGCGTGTGGTAGTTATGTAGTAGTTATCCAGAGCGATTTGGTTCCCCTTTAACAAAGACAGCCTATAATTATCATATGTAATCGTAATCGTAATGTAAACCTACTTATAACAGGCCACGGCAAGCATTGACAGGCCAGGTAGGCAAATCAGATGAACGAAAAAGTAATTCAGTAACTTCATAAACATGCCTTTTATTCTTCAAATGTTATCCTTCATATCAGAGGCACATTGTAGATGCATGGAACATTAGTAAACGCGGGTTACTGCTTGTTGATTTCATTGTTTGCATGACAATGTCAAACAGTTCTTAAAATATAAAGCACTTTAAATATTCTTTAAGTATAAAGAAAATGGGTGCCCTTTTACTAGAAAAGATGGGAATAATAAGGATGGCAAATCAGTTTATTACCTTAAGAGATCATCTATATTTTCTTCAATAACTGTCGGAGGAACATTAGAGACAACAACTTGCATATCCAACTGATTGACCACAGAAACCTGCAAATATAGAAAATAGAAAAATCAATAGGAACTTCAAGAGCTCTATCCTATTAGTACAAAATGTGATAAATGATTTCTTATCTGGATAATAGGCAACGCCATAACCTCATCATTCCTCATTTCCCTGAAAGCGGTCGGAGTGGGAAAATCTTGCTGTTCTATTTTGCTGAAATCCAAGTGTTATGAGAATACACACATAATCTCTTCCTAGGAAATCTTTCTTTGCTTTTCTTATTGTATTATTAATACTGCCAGTTGGGCTTCACACAAAATATTCAAATAACCCTATTATATAAATAAGTAGCTAGTAAGAATCTCATATTATCTTGCAGATGAAAACATTTCTTGATGATCTTGTTTTCCCCCCATCAACCATGTGCTCCCTCACAGTGATACTGTGCTTATTTAGGATCACAGTCATTAATGTTAGTTTTGAAAATAATTAAAAGTGCATGTTGTTTCCTTGAGTATTGTCCAAAATTTATAACTATTTCTGAGAATATTTTTTTTATTTCTGAGAAAATGTTTATTTATCAAAATCCAAATTTTTCGGTGTATTTAAATTAAAAACGTCTGACCAAAGTAGAAAAAACACAATTTAATCGGTTCGGGGACAAACTCGATAAAATCAAGCGAAAAACCAATTTGTATGGTTTTTTTCAGAGTTTTTTCCCGAATCATATGATTTTTTTGGGCTTTTTCCCGAAAAGACAGATTTTTGGGGATTTTTGCCCAAAAATTCCAAAATAGTTGGATTTTTCATGCTAATTCCACCACAGAAACTTCAAAATAGGATAGGGATCTATCCCATTGATATAACCTCGGCAGGTCTGAGATTCCCGATTTTCTGATTCAGAATTCCATCCTCGGTATAATAAATGTCAAAAGCATTTTTTTCCCCCACTAAAAATTAGGATTCTATAGTAAAAAAAACTAATTTTTTGGCATTCAGACTTTAATAAATAACCCCCACAATGTCATTAAACATGCAACATGGTTTCCTTATCTTTCTCTGTATCTAGCTTATTTGTATACATTTATGGACATTTTTAAACCATTATAGATACCTTGTAAGAAAGATAAATAATGGCATCTATAAGTTCTTATATAAAATATGACGGTGAGGCCCATTTATTGAAGGCTGGATTTTGGTGGTATTAGACCTTTTTGAATAACAATTAAAAAATTTTCTCTAAAACCACAAATGCCATGAAATTTATTAAAAGATCCAAATAAAAATTATGTACACTAAAAAAAAAATCAAATCCATGTTTTTTGGAAAATTACTAGTGAAGAAACGTCAAAAAAAAAAATCTGAATGGCTAAAAAAAATGGTCCAATAGGACCAATCAGCACAGCTCCAATTGACTTTATAGAACCTTGACAGCTTTTCTTTGGCAAAGTTCGTCTTGGTCATGGGGAGTCCAACAAATTGAGAGGAAACATTCTTTGTGTTTTCTATGGATCAATTTTTTTAAATAATGAATGAGTTAATATTTTTTAATGCATTTACTTTAAATTTATATGGGTAATTAAAAATGTGTTGAATTTATACCACAAAATGAAACATAGACTATGATACAACATAAGGTGCATTTATAGAAATGTTTTATTTTTTCGATCTGCAAATCCAAATTATTATGCAGCGCACACTTTCAAATTGTTACACTCCATTATTTTCAGAACATAAAAATAACTTTCTGTTTGTTATATAATTCCCCAAAATGATTTTTACTCACACACAAGTGTGAGAGCGATAACACTTAATTTTTGGTTTAAGGATTTATCTTCAATTAGAATGACTTCAAACTCGCTCTAGGAATCTGGACTTCTAGAATAGAAGGAACAGACCTTTGCAATGCAATCAATAGCTCTGACAAGCAGCCATCAGTTCCAGAACAGGCTATGTGCTGTCATGGTATAAAACAAAATAGTTTTTTTTTTTAAGTTAAAACCTAAGGTGTTTTCAAAACTTAGGACTTAAAAGAAAAATTAGGTTTTTGATTCAAATTGGGTTTTATTGGATTCATAAAATATTAACTAATGTGTAAATTTTTAGGGGCCTATTTATAATACCACAGGCATCGCAGCATAAAAAAGGTGTATTTAACAAGTTGTGTATGCATTTTTAGTGATCGTGTACCTCTGGATACTCTGGATAATCTGGAAAAAAAAGCAGCCTCTTAAAAATGATATTGGAAAATATGGCGCTCACCCATTATGTTTTTTTTCTAGAGTGACTTCTGCTGGAACTTACTTACCACTTAAATTTTCCCATTGACTTTAAAGGAATATGTGTGGTCTGAAGTGATTTAAAATAACGGCATAAAATCTGGTGGCTGGGTGGAGTAAAATAATACACTCATCTTGAAAATTCACCATTTATTTTAAACAGCTTTTTACACTGTTTTTCTGGTGTAGGTTGTTTTACATTTCATTATAAATAGTCCCTTAAATGCAGGTGATAAAATATCTGCAAATACCTTTGCATTAAAGTCAATCTGAATATACAACATTGAAAACATTTAAAAACTCTAATCGTGCAAAAATACCGTTTTCTGCCTTCTCACAAAAAATACGTAATTCATGTGTTTTATTGGTAGAGATTAAGACTGACTTCTATACATTGGTGAATTTTAAAGATATTGTCATCTGTACTGGAGGATATTTTATTGTGAGTGACCAAACTTCCATGCCATCACCTTAAAGGGTCAAAAAGATGTCAGTGGACTTGGAGTTAAGTGTCCTTGTTATATCCATATGATAATTGTAGCTTTCTAGAACTGTGTGACAAAATATAGTTTTTTGCACTCTAGATCAACTTGTCTTATCCCATTTGAAAGTGCACACATATTAGATACATTCTCTTGTAAAATCTGAGCTACACAAAACAAAGAAAACAAGTATGTAATGATGATTTGATTAGCGTTCATTAACTTAATTACTGTATAGTGTAATATGACCAGTTGCAAAAGAATGCTTAGTACATAAGTGGGACACCTAGGGGCCGATTCACCAAGGGTTGAATATTGAGGGTTAATTAACCCACGATATTCGACTGGGATTTTAGCAGAAATAGTTCGATCATTCGATTGAAGGAATAATCCTTCAATCGAACGATTAAATCCTTCGAATCGAACGTTTCGAAGGATTTTAATCCAACGATCGAAGGATTATCCTTCGACCAAAAAAAGTCCTATGGGGACCTTCCCCATAGGCTAATATTGAGTTCGGTAGGTTTTAGATGGCGAACTAGGGGGTCGAAGTTTTTTCTTAAAGAGACAGTACTTCGACTATCGTATAGTCGAATAGTCGAACGATTTTTAGTTTCAATCCGAAGTCGTAGTCGAAGTCGAAGGTCGAAGTAGCCCATTCGATGGTCGAAGTAGCCCAAAAAACACTTCAAAATTCAAAGTTTTTTTACTTCAAATCCTTCACTCAAAGTTAGTGAATCGGCCCCCTATTTGCTGAGCTGCTCTATCTAGATGTACAGTGTTTCACCTTAAGTGATCTTTAGCTATATTAATAAACATTAAAACTGAATGATGGGTAAGTGTCAGGTCATTTAAGTAGCAGTTTATATAAGGTGTTTCTTGTTTTCCTTTTGGTAAAAGTAGACACCATGAGATAGGATTCATTTTTTTTTCAAATGTCAAATAAATTTGAGTTTTCTCCTTGGTTGCTAGCATAGTTACAAAAAACCTTGATTCAGAAATACTTGATTGTATTTCGTTTCGGTAAAAACACTCAAACAAAATAAAATTGCATCATGCCATTTTTTTAGATGGTTATTTATCAAGCTAAACGTTAGCATTTTTTTTTTTTACCTTCAATAAACTCACAACTCAAACGGTTTCTTATTTAAGAGAAAACTCTAATGGAAAAGACTAGATTCTATGAGTTCGAGTTGCACAACCCAAAAACTCTAATTAAAACTCAAATCACTTGAATTGATTGAGTTTTCGGGCAAAACCCTCTGAAAATAATCATGCAAGCTATTAACATCTTTAAATGGTTTAAGGGACCTCTGCCATTGACTCATTCATGACCTCAACAGGTTTTAGGTTTTAATGGTGTATTTTTGGATTTAACCTTAATAAATAACCTTCTAACAATCTTACATTTTGTAATACTATGAATAGTAAAAGAGATTGAATTTCGAATATACTCCTGCTAAGAGTTTTATTTGACCAATTAAACAGAAATATTCCATTAGAAGTCAGAAAAACTTGAATGAGAAAATTTTAAAAATAGGAGATGTTTTGAATCACAAAACAAAAAATTCACCAAAACTTCAAATTCTAATTTTAATGAGACCGCTCCTAAGTTTATGAACTCTTACCTGTTGAAACATCTGAAAGTATTATTTTAATCTGACTGAACTATATGATCCCTCTGACCTTATCAGACATTTTTGATAGTATCTAAATAGGCAAAATAATTCCAACTCAACAGAACAAATATTGATAATAGAATATCCTTTGATAATGAGTGAGTGCAGAGGATATTTCCTCTTTGTTGTATGTATTTTATGGGCGTACCCTTATTAAAACCACCCCGCCACAACTTTCCCTCTTGTCATAGTTTATTCAATAAAGTGGTCAGCTCCATGATGTAGCTCCCATCACACCAAAGTTCATTCACATTATACCTGTAGTATCCAATAAAAAGGAACCCATTTGGGAGTTTTAACCTTGGAAAGCAGGTTGCTGGTATAACTTTGTTCCTGTGTGTGTATAATGAATTAGAATCATTCTTTATGAATCAGATGAAAGTGAGTGTAGGACTGACCAGACCAACGATGACTTTGACGTAGTTGGCTAGCTTGACTATATTGCAATATATGGACTATCCCTATTTTGTTTTTTAAGGGGAGGGCTTTTTAGTGGCTTAATCTAGTGGTATTGGTGAGTGCAGAGAATTCTAATTTCTGTCTGTATAAAAAAACCTCATGTTTGACTAACACAGCATACTTATTACGTCCAACTCTCAACAAAGTAGCCATTAATTACACTTCCAGTACTCACAATAACTTCCGCTGTGCTCCTCTGACCCTTTCCATAATCATCTGTTGCAATCACGTTAAACTTGAAATACGATCGTCTCATGTTTTTAAACAGCATCGCAGTTTTAATTATACCAGAGTGTATTTCGATGACAAAACCTTCTTTCCTATCTTTGATTGGTGGTATTGCCAGCTTGTAATTGTTGGCACTGTAGTTGCCGGTATCTCTATCAGTGGTCTGAAAAAATATAAATATAGGAAATTGCAATAGTATTCACACATATCATGTATAATCATACATTTCTCGATGTGCTCCCCCCCCAGGAACTATTCTCTGATCACATGGGAGCCACAGATGCAGCACGTTCTTATATCAGTGAAAGTGATTAATTTTTCTCCTTTTCTACAAAAAGATCTTTAAGAAAAAACAGTATATTAACTTCAATACACATAACATTATCTATATTATGTGCAAAATGTAGTAAGCAATACATGGCAAACAAGTAGAGCCCTCAAAGATAGGGAACATTTTTTGAATGTTGTGATGCCAATTGAAATTACTTTTCAATACAAGGCATAGTCAGGGGGTCTGGTAAACTTATTCATCGTGAGACCAGATGAATATTCGTACTAGCTACTAGATTTTCCCAGAGGGAATGTGATGTCTCCTATAATTTTTGATGAAAGATAACTTTTTCTTATCGATTATATTTGACATTGTCAATAAAGTCATTATGTTTTGAGTCAGCTTCACTTCTAGCACAGACATGGGGGACACACGGAGGTCTATTTATTGGAAGTTGAATTTTAGTGGTTTTAGAAGGTTTGAAACCATGACTAAACTCATTTGCTCTATAACGACAAATAACTACAGATCTGAATAAAAAAGTAAGAATGGAAAATAATGTTGAACGATCATACAAAACAGATGAATACCTCTTAAAGCTCTGAAAATTAGATCTATGAAGGTTTTCATTCATCCAGAGCATGGTATATTTAGTAGAAGTATATACAGAGCAACTGGACTTCCTGAGTAATCATTGAAGACAAAATAAATTTTTACATGGTGTTTTGTATTAGCGATTTTCATGGTTTTTACACTTAATAAATCTCAAATTTTTAGAGCTTAGTAAAAAAAGAAAACCACAAATCTTTAGAAAGTTTTGGAAAAAAATAAAAATTTGATTTCAGGTTAGTATATGGGCCCCTTGGTGTGCCCTCTGTGGGAGTGCCTCTAGTGAGTTTTTAACCTTTATACATTTTGTTATGTGATTTTGTACACTTGTGGAATTGTACATACAGTATAATAAATGTGATATGTGAATTCTTATTTAAATATCTTGCAATAGAAATTTTAATTTAGCCAGTGATTAAGTATTCATTAACACAAAACTCGTAGGGCTGCCTCTGTTTGTCAGTACTAAATAAATCCACAATTATTTTACTTCGGTACCTGTGATGGACTGCTCATTGAGTGCCTGCTCTAACGTACACAAGTGTTTTCAGAAAGTTCACGTAAGGAAGCTCCTGGTAGGAATATTGCTGTACACACGAAGATAATGCACATTTCACAACTAATTAGTATTCTTACCAGTGAAGTAAAAAGCTCAACTGCAACTGATTAAATAAAAAATAGCCATTCCCTTCTTGCATTTGCAGTAAGTTAATTTTCCCACTGGCAGGAACTCATGTTGCTAAAAAAACAAAAAAAGCCCAGTTCTGCAACTAAAGGTGGCCGTACACTGAGAGATCCGCTCGTTTGGCGATGTTGTCAAACGAGCGGATCTCCCTCCGATATGCCCACCTTGAGATGGGCAATATCGGGCTGATCCGATAGTGGGCCCTAGGGCCCCATGATCGGATCCTAACGCATGGGAAATGGGCGGTCGGATTGCGGGACCGCATCAACGAATAGATGCGGCCGCGATCCCACGGGATTTTTCGTCCCATCCGATCGAGATCTGGCCGACTTTCGGCCAGATCTCGATCGGTGAAGCCCGTCGGGGGGCCCCATACATGGGCCAATAAGCTGCTGACACGGTCTGTCTTTTATCGGCCCATGTATGGCAACCTTAACAATCATCTGTTTAACAATACAGTGGTTTGTTATGTCTGAAACCTATTCTATTAGGTTAATCATGGCTGTCCATTTGGATGAGAACAGGCTAGATAAGAACTTCCATGAGATTTTTGTAGGTGTAAGTGAAGAACCTTTCACATGCAGACTGGGGAAAACAACCTGCAGGAATTGTTTTTGATTTGAACAGTTCAGAAGCAGTGATTAAAATGCTCCAATTATCATACAATATGCCCATATAAGATATTTGCAAATATTTTTGTAAGAAATCAACTGTATGATCAACTGTAAAATTTAGACAAAAAAACATCAATTGCTCTACTGAATTGTCAATAAATACTTTTATAACAAATTATTTTATATGAACTTTTTTTTAAATAATAAGTTCTGCTGATGCCTCCTATTCCTATGTGCTTGACATGAGATGGGAGTATCATTTACCTCATGTTTCTCCTGATTCCACTGAAATTTGCTTGCTTAACCAAATTACATTTTATCTTGTCTTGTACCTCATAGTAAATGAGACAATTTCTTAATAAAGCAAACCAAAAAACCTGGCCCTGTTAGTAGAGAGTGGTTGCATCAATAAGAGATGGCCAGCAGCCATCAATATTTTACTGTAAAGGGTTCCGTCTTTGTGGGAGAAAAGGAGCATTGACAGTGCTAGGAAGGGACTAGCAGGAAGAGAATAGACTAAGAACATGGGATAGAATAGGTGGAGAAAGGTGGGAGAATTTGTGTAAGCAGGACACTGTGGTGAGGAATAACATCTGCCATGGGGATGGGGTCAGTGAATAAATTATTCAAATGACATTCTTTAGTCACAGTTGACATTGGAATCTTTGCTAGGGGAGGTGCTAGGCCCCGGTGTTTTTGGAATAGATGTGCTAGTGGTGGATGCTCCTTGGACAGGGCTGCCAGGAGTGTGAAGTTCATGGTTAGATGCTACCCATTGCCTACTAATCTATTTTGTAGCCAGTGGCCAGCATAGCCGCCATTTACACATTCATTTTGAGTTGGCCAGCATTCCATGAGTAAAACATGTTCTTGTTATTGTATAACCTGGACTTAATTATATCTTAATGGTTGTTATATATGTATAACTGTATACTTGTATGTTTAAAAAAACTGTGGATTTATATCGCAACCTCAATGTCCTTACTGTGTCTTCAAGGTTGAAGTGCAGGAGGTGGTGGGGTCAGTTTATGGGAATCAAGGCTTGGAAGCTGTCCTTCTTGTTGCTGCACATTTATGTTATTTACTAGATATCTGATGTGGCCATTGTCACCATAAAACCTTACAGAATCCATTAACAAAAGTCCATTTCTATAGGATCTTTAGCTCACACAATAACTTTTATAGTTAATGGTTGGAACAACTTTACAGGGCTTTTACCAAGTAAAAATTGCTCTAAACACGAAAGGAGAATGAAAAAAGTAAGTACAAAGAAAACAGCTATTAAAAAACTACTTCAGTATGTCAGGGTATACTTATATATGTTTCTTCTACAAAACCCATCTGATAACAGACTGATAATATCTGATAACAAATGTATGTTTTCAGTGGATATGGCAATGATTTCCAAGCTGGCTTTGTAAGAAAACAGTGCTTAATGTTCTGCAGATGTTTTATGTAAGATGTTAGGTATGTCATCTCTCAGACTCATGTTATTAGTGTGCTTATCAGAACAAAAAAAACATAATTTGTGATAGCAGGTAAAAATAGCATTTCTGTACAACAGCAGATGGAAGACAAGTATATGACAGTATAGGCTTTGAATACAGAAAAACAACATGGAATATTTTTCTAAAGCACTAAATGTTATGTTAGCAATTATCTCTGTATATTTGTATCTTTGTCTGTCCCCAAAAGCCTTGTAAAGTAAAAGAAAATATCTGTGCCTTTGTTATCTGTATAAAAATTGAAAACAATACACTTGTATTTGTGTGTAAAGACTTTCCATTAAATAGATTTATTCAAATGGTGCACAGAAGGGCAGCGTAGTGTCTTCCTGCATAAAGTATGTCGTAGAAATAAAATAGAATTGACCAACAATGTTCTCATCTTGCTTACAAGGTTAATAAATGAAAGAAGAACTCTGTCCAATGAAGTTCTTTTCTAATCTTCAAATGCATAAATACACAATGCTTTGAAGTAAAATAATGTATTGGATTTCTAAAGGACCAGTGCTACAATATCATTTCAGTAACTTGACAATGTTTTGGATTAATATGGTGTAAACAATACAGACATTGATCCACAAAGAAGCAGAAAAATGCATGTGCCATTTGAACTAAGACGTTAAGCATTAACATAAAGGGTTATTTATTATGTAGTTGCTATGGGTATAGATGTCTATGGATGTGTCACAGGCCAATTCTGCTGATAAGATTAAGTAATCATTAAATTACATAGTCATTGAAGGCCTCCATGGGTATAAACCCATGGAAAGATTGTGGTTATGTTGTGAAAGGAATTTAACCATGGCTAAATTGGCTAATGCATCACTGGGAAGGTTAAGTAATAGATTGTTTCCTTTTCTATGTTACTTTACTATTATTTTGTAAGGACATAATGTTCAGTATAAGGCCAATCTGAAGGAAAAAAAAAAACATTGAAGTTTCAGTAGTGCATTACCAACAATCATGAGAATTGATTTAGTACAAGTAAAAGTTACTCGTATTAACTAAAAGTTGAATTTGTTTTAAAGAGATTTGCACCATTCAGTACATAAATATATAAAACCAGTTAGAGGGTCACAGTGATATCTATGGGATATAATAAGATCCACACATGGACCATATTTCAAGACTAATGGCCACATTTTGCAACATTTTGGGAATCCTAAATAATTTCTAACAGTTCACAAAATAGGTACTTAATTGCCAGGAAACAAGCTGATCAATGTATCAGTTCATCCAAATTTGTGGCTGCTGCACCCTAGCAATTTGAAAATTGCCTGAAAAAAAGAAAAAGTGTTTAAAATTAAATTTAGCACAATGCATTTCTTTATACACCTTCTGAACTCGGAAGAATAATTTTCTATTACGGATTTTTAGTAAAGTAGAAAATAATTTGTGACGGGTTATTTTTATATTTTCATTGGAGTAAACTCCATTAGAGGATAGATCACCTGAGGCCCTCTGTCAATGAAATGGTTGCCTATATCCACATACATAGTAACATAGTAAGTTAGGTTGAAAAAAGACACACGTCCATCAAGTTCAACCTTTACATTTTTTTTTAACCTGCCCAACTGCCAGTTGATCCAGAGAAAGGCACACAACCCCATCTAAAGCTTCTCCAATTTGCCTCAGAGGGGGAAAGAATTCCTTCCTGACTCCAAAATGGCAATCGGACTAGTCCCTGGATCAACTTGTCCATAACCCTGTATTCCCTCACTTGTTAAAAAGCCATCCAAGTACTTCTTATACCTATCTAATGTATCAGCCTGTACCACTGATTCAGGGAGAGAATTCCACATCTTCACAGCTCTCACTGTAACAAACCCCTTCCAAATATTTAGGCGGAACTTTTTTTCTTCTAAACGGAATGGGTGACCTTGTGTCAGCTGGAAAGACCAACTGGTAAATAAAGCATTAGAGAAATTATTATATGAGCCCCTATATTTATACATAGTTATCATATCACTCTGTAAGCGCCTCTTCTCCAGTGTGAACATCCCCAATTTGGCCAGTCTTTCCTCATAGCTATTTCTCTGCCCCTTTTAATACATCTCAAGACCTTATTTGCCCTTGATGCTGCCGACTGGCATTGCTTTCTACAGCCAAGTTTATTATCTACAAGGACTCCAAGGTCCTTTACCATAATGGATTTGCCTAGTGCAGTCCCATTAAGGGTATAATTGGATATTTTTACATCCCAGGTGCATGACTTTACATTTATCAAGATTGAATCTCATTTGCCGCTTAGCTGCCCAGATTGCCCAGTTTGTCAAAATCCTGTTGCAAGGATCCATCCTGGATGGAATTAATTGGATTTTTTTGTGTCATCTGCAAACACTGATAAATTACTTACAATGCCCTGCCCTAAGTCATTAATGAACAAGTTAAATAAAAGTGGACCCAATATCGAGCCCTGAAGGACCCCACTAAGAACCTTACTCCAAGTAGAGAATGTACCAACAACCACCCTCTGTACCCGATCCTGTAGCCAGTTTCCTATCCATGTGCAAACGAATTCATTAAGCCCAACAGACTTTAGTTTAGAAAGCAGTCGTTTGTGGGGCACGGTATCAAATGCTTTGGCAAAATCTACTACATATCAATGCATATTTTGTTTCTCTTGTTTACAAAACAAGAAGTTTTAAGAACAGAATATCTTTCTACACATGGAAAAAAAATGGACTCAGCGTTTTCAATCATTTAAATAGTAGATAAAATAAATGTCTTGTACCCACTTTGACAACAATTCCATTTTCATTAGAGAGACAAAGCATCAAGTCCGTGCATTAATTAGAATTTACATATATTACTCCTAATATAAAACACATGCAGAACAGCTCAAGAACAAAGATAAATGTCATTGCTTGTTTAACATTTCACATTGAAGCAGAGAATACATTTAATATAGGTAATGGCCTTTACATGCATTTGGATAAGACAAATTACTTTTTTTAAACCATTCTGAAGTTAAAAAATCATAAATAACATTTTAGTAATAGGTGGAGTGCAATTTTTAAATTACATTTTAGAGTAACCTCAAATAGCTTTTTCGGGTATGACATTTTATTGGTACAAGAGAATACATGCCTTTATTGCATTATGATTTTGTTGCTCGCTAAGAGCAGTATAAGTTCATTATTTCCCTGTCCATGCAACATGCCTGTGGTGAATACAAATCATTTCAGCTCAAGTTATATATTTGTGAATGGCCACGGTTATATAAAGTCAATTTTGTACTGATTTTATTTTAAAAAATATTTTGTTTTTTTGTTGAATGTGTTGGAATTAAAGTAAGGAGTTATAAGAAAATACAGTTTTACAGAAATACAGAAAAAAATAATTTTAGAGATTTGTGGAGAAAATAGGAATTCCATTGTGTTTCTTGCCTCACCATTTAGAATTGAAAGCCTTATATTTATAAAGCAAATAATATCAAAATGATTACTATTCCCAATTCACAGTGATGAATATTAAAGTGAATGCCATATTGGAAGCATCAGTCATGTCATTATTCATTGTCATTATACATCTGCAAGAAGATGGCACATACAGTACAGGTATGGGACCATCTAATCCAGAATACTTGGGACCTGGGGTTTTCTGAATAATGGATCTTTCCATAATTTGGATCTTCATACCTTAACTCTGCTAGAAAATCATGTATTAAATAGTAAATAGACTGGGTTTGCTTCAAATAAGGATTAATTATATCTTAGTTTGGATCAAGTGTAATGTATTATTTAATCATTACAAAGAAAAAGAAAATCAATTTTAAAAAATTTGATTATTTGAATAAAATTAGTATATGTAATTTGGAGCTTTCTGGATAACGTATCTTATAACTGTATATATAATTCTTTAAATTACATCATATTATCATTATTTGTAATTATTACTGTACATGATAACTCTCACACTGCTACTCTGATAAGATATGTTAATAAAAGAATCAACCAAGTACACGAATATAGATCTAATCATGAAAATTCAAGAGCATATCAGTTTAACTAAAAAATACACTCCAAATTAAACATTTCCCAACCGTCCTTGAGTCATGGAAAAAAATCTAATTTCATAATTTGTAACTGGGTATTAAAGTCCATATTTTTGAACCATAAATGTAGCCACATTTCCTTTGTCACACTTCAAAGGTTTCCATGAAAGTAGGTTTCATTTTTTTATAAAGCATCACATGTTTTTCATCATTATAAATTGAACAAATTGCTATTGAGACTAGTGATTGGCGAATTTATTCGGTAGGTATGGATCTACAGCGAATTTCCAGATTTCGCAGACTGCAAATGTTTTTGCAAAATTCACAGTGGAATAATTTGCCGCAACAAAAAAGTTTTCGTTCATCAAAATTGTCGCACATCAAAATTATTTAGACACCCATTAACTTTAATGCATTTGTACAAAAGAGTTGCACGTGTAAAAATTGTCGCACATCAAAATTATTCGTATTAATATTTAACATATTTTATGTTATAAAAACAGTTCTGAGAAATAAAAGTGAAACGAAGGTTGATCTCCATTTATCAAATAATTTCAATATAACAGAAAAAAGGTTATATAATGTTCCTTATTATCATTCCTTTTACTAAATACCATTTTAATGTTATTTTGGGCAAGTCAGTATATTATTTGGTTTTTGTTTTAAGTATAAATTAACAGCTACCCATGCATTCTCTCACTCTAAGCAACTTTCCTTTTTTCAACAGAATTTAAAATGACTTTGGTAACATTTTTCCAAATATAAATTGCTATTCTAGAAACCACCTTTGTTGAATCAAATAGCCAATTTATAGTCTTGCAATGTTGACATTTTAGGAACCACATCTCTGAAGACTGGAAAGTAAATAAAAAGCTAAGTAATCATGATTTCTAGTCATGTGTTTAAATGATATTTGTATTTTTCAAAAAACTGATCTTCAGGCAACTGCCGTTTACTTAATATAGAGTCATTTTGGTAACCTTCTACACATGATTTTTTCTCACGCAAACATTAATCTTAATACATATTATAAAAACAAGTTTTCAAGATAAACTCATTTCTGCACTGTCTTTACTTGAAACATATTATAAATTAATGTAAAAATAGAGTGCTTATAGAATGTGAGGGGGGTGAAATTATTTGTTATATCTAGTTATAGACATGCCTTGTGGGAGGTAGAAAATCACAATTGGTCAGGAATGTTAGGTGATATTTTGAGTTATGAGTGCAGCTATTTTAAATTTTTTATTGTGCATCTCTCATTGTAAGGGATGGATGGTGCCCAGGGATCTGAGGGTATCTAGTAGAACAACCAGAGACTTCAATGAGAAGAGCAGAATGTTTTCTAGTCCAGGCATATTCATTAGAAAAGAGGCTAATGTGTCCAGGATAATCTTTCGAGGGCATTGTATGCTGGGTCAGATAGTAAGTGAATATTGTTAACTATGTTTCCTATTTTATAAAGAACAACTATGGGTCAGTTATAGATTCAAGTACCAGCGAGTTACACATCCTCTCCTATGTGGCCTAGCCCAAAATGGTTTAACACAATCAGGATGGGACCAGGAAACAAAGTAAAGATTCTTTAAAATATTTTGGTAGTATTTATGGCAACATTCAAATAATCTGTTTCTGTAAGAAATGAAGAGGCAATCTTGGTGACTAGTTATGGGCGAATTTATTCGCCAGGCGTGAATTTGCAGCAAATTCCCGTGATTCACTGCCGGTGGATAAATTTGTGAAACCGCAGCGAAAGTTCACCAGCGGTTTTGCGGATGCCGGCATAAAAAAAAGGACGCTGCCGTCAAAAACAAGACGCCGGCACCGTTTTGCAAATTTTTCACCATTTCGCGAATTTTGCAGGAAATTCGCAATTTTTTTTTCGGCGAAACGCCATAAATTCGCCCGTCACTAACGGTGAGATAAATGTAGGCTCTTTTTCTATTGGGCAGGAAATCTTCTTCTTGGAGGGTTGCCTTTACATATATAATGTAGAGACAATCATCTAGCTAACTAGAAACTTTGCATTTATTGTGTTCATTGGAATTTGTGATTTTGCAAACATCTCACGTTTGCCAATTTCCACCATGAGCAGCTTTACAATCTCTGAGTAAGAGAGATCATCAAAATATATTTTATAAACCTCCACAGGTAACTTCTCAGAATCAATGCTACAAAAGAACCACATATAAAATATAATTCAAAGCTCACACTTACCAGATCTCAGCTTCCATAAAAGTATGAAAGGGTAAGCAAACAAATAGCTAAACATCATCTACAATTCTGCTTGGCATAAAAGTGCTCTCACTCAGTTATTTGTACTAAAAATGTCTACCCCAATGGAAATGCTTATTATGAATTTCCTTAGTGTTTTTTTAACATTTGGGTGCATTTGCATACTGTTTTGAATTTGAATCATTTTGTCATTTGGTGTAATTACCATGTGGTCTGTATTTGAACAGTGATTTGTTGGCCATGTAAAAAAGCCAATTCATTCCTCTCATGCAACAAAAAAAGACCACTTTGCAGTTTTTCCTATAGAAAGCAAGTAACCCAATTTTCCTCTAAATATTAATAAGATCTTTTCAATACCATAAAATACTTCTTTGTTATGAAGGTTTCATAGGAATGTGTTATTTCCTACTTGACATTCTAGGCTGAAATTATTTTATCTCCAGCTGCAAAGAAAAATGTTTGATCTATTATTTATAAAGAACTAATGTGTTCCTAACCTAGAATGAACATACAGTAACATGGCAACCCTAAATTAAAAATTAAATAAATAATATATATATATATATATATATATATATATATATATATATATATATATATGTGAATGAATACATTTTTATTTAATTACACATATCTGTGTTCCAACGACCTTTTTCAAGGATAACTTCCCATGTGCAAAACAAACTTTGAATAGTGTTAATAATACAAAAGGCGCCAAAGTGACATCATAGTGCTTGTGGTTAATGGCCAATCAAATTAATTTGCATATGACTTTGGCACCTTTTGTATTGTTAACACTATTTAAAGTTTGTCCTAATTGAAATATATGTCTATGGATTGACCTTCCCCCCCCGAGAATCACTACAACAAAGTGCGGACACGTAACAAAATTTGGAATATTTCTATATATATATATATATAAAGGTCTTAGGAGCAGACCAAAACGTTGTGATAAGCACTGATGTACATTCATTTCCAAATTGTTTGATTATATAAATGTGTAAATTGGTTCACTATTGTCTTTTTGAAATTTAGCACATTTAGGGGCACATTTACTTAGCTCGAGTGAAGGAATAGAAGAAAAAAAACTTCGAACTTCGAATGTTTTTTTTGGCTACTTCAACCTTCGACTACGACTTTGACTTCAAATCGAACGATTCGAACTAAAAATTGTTTGGATATTCGACCATTCGATAGTCAAGGTACTGTCTCTTTAAAAGAAACTTCGACCCCCTACTTCGAATTGAAGTCGAAGTAAATTCGAAGTCATAGTACCCTATTCCATAGTCGAAATATCCACAAAATTACTTCAAATTTCGATTTTTTTTACTTAGAAAATTCCCTCAAATTCATTTCGACCCTTAGTAAATCTGCCCCTAAGAGTTAATTTCATTAACCCTCTATTTTGCAACTTTCTAAAAAAAAGGTATCCAGTCTGTTCTTGAATCATAATGTAGCTACCAGTACAACCACTTCACAGCTCTTTTCACATCTTAAGATGTAAAGCTTCCATGCTACTGCTTGTGGAAGTAGGACAATCTTCCACCTATTTGTACCTTGTATATGTGATCCTTAATTTAAGGACAATATAAAATGAGATACAATTATAGATAGATAACAGATAGATACATGATAGATCCTGTCCTGAAATTTCAGGACAATATCTACTGTCCGTATAGACAGTAGAAATTGTTTCCCCAAATTTAATTAAATTAGTATTTCCAAATTCTCTTTTTAACTCACTGAACATTTAAAATGCAACTAAATCATAGTGACACAAAGAGAATGGAATGTGGGGATCACACTTTCTTGCCGATGTAAAAAATACTGTTTTTAAACAAAATCAGGACTCAACATCTGCAAAAACAAACATTGTATCAGTCAGGCACCAAGAAAACATTATACAAATGAAATCATTTTTAGTGGTGTTTTATACATTGTACACAACTCATCATGCTGCACAGTGACACCGTTCACTTCAATTGAAAAATTGTGTTTTCTATGATAAGGTAGATTTGTTTTAAAGCCTGTTCCATCTGTATATATTTCTAATATCTGAGAAACAAGCAGACATCTATTGCTTGTATTTCAAACTAGTGTACTTTGACACTATTCAGTGTTGTAGGTCATGCCTCTATCATGCAGGGAATATTACTAGATAACACCAGGCTTTTTAAACACAAAACAGACTTTATGATTCTGATCTTGTCAACAGATAATTAAATCCTATAAAATGTGGAATGAGACAAAATAGTAAATTCTAATGGCATTACATGCAAAGATTGGCATACAGAAGCGTATATTTTTGTATAGACAATTAACATATTTATGGTGTTGTTGTTTTATAAACATCAGCTGTGAGCATTTAAGATGTTACCTTGTTAAACTCCCAAAATGGGTTTGGGTGAAATTAATGTTAACTTCATTTTGATTTGATTTGAGGATAATATTCTGTTAACTTGCAAGAATAATTGCTCAAAACCAGATTCCATGCTAATAGAACATTACAATAAGAAAAGCCTAAAATAGAGCTGGTAGATATGCTGGACCAGATGAAACAAATGCAGACCCCTGTTGTTACTGACAATAATAAAATTGTGGAAATATGTTATTCTCGGAGAGGCCACATTTCAGTGAGTCAGTTTTCAATAACTTGCTCTCTATCCATATGAAGTTGCCAAACAAGGGGAAGAAAAATAAAGATACCTCTCATAGATAGTAGGTTATGAACTTATTTCAGTCTTAGTGGAAGGCAGTAGGGGCGGAAGGGGTTGTTTTTTAAGAACTTATAATAACAGGAATGCACAACATTTCAGATTTCCATTCATCATTTTTTTCTGAAAGTTTAATGTAGTTCAAGCCCCTCACAGGCATTATAGCCGTGCAATTTGGTAGCAAATGTGTGATTTTATCATAAATAACTGATACTGAGAATGAATACATCCTTGTTGTCAAGAACCAATGAAATTGCAACATTAAACAAAGGCAGTGCAGCTGCAGTGAACAGGTGCTGGGATCACTTCCAATGAGCTAGTTAAGTTTATTAAATGGATAATAAATTGGACTGGATCACAGATTAGTGGAAAATTCCATTATAGTGGACACCATTGAGATCATTGATACTAATATTCTACCTGCTATCACTTATTTGATTGGTTGCTTCTTCAGCACTGCTTTGCTAAAGTTCTTTCAATTGTACTAGAAAAATAATCACATTGAATACTTTAAACAAAAAAGGTATTTGCTATCATAGTTCCTATTGCATTTTCTATTGTACAGAACTGTGGAATATATTGGCACTTTATAAATACTTATGATAAATACTTATACTGATAATAATTTAATCCCACAATCAGAATTTCTCTTGGGAATAGCTGAAATATTCTGTTAATATTGTCCAACTGAGACATTTACGGTTATGACACATGGGAACATAAACATAAAAACCCAAGGCAGTAAACCTCAGGTTTATTTTGCTATCTAATTTATTAAGCTCAATTTTTTTCAGAAAACATGAGAAAATTCAGGAAAGGTTTACAAGCAGAACCAGTGCTTTTAAGGTGTTTTTTTCCCGTAGGCCTTGTTAATGGCACATAAGTTATCAGACTGAGAAAAGCTAATTAAAAGGAAATCAAATGTAAATAAATTAAATGTACAAGTGAATTGAATTACAAATGGTTCAAATCACACAATTAAGGCAGCAAGTTCTTTGTCTACCAAGCAATCTTTTTAATCCTTTAGAAATACAATTATATGCAGTTAATTATTTTTTTTTTTTAAATTAATCTTATCCTTTAGTCTGAATTCAATTTAAGAAAAGAAAAGTAAATACTCCATATGCAGAATATGTAACACTGTTGTCCTTCCAACTGTTATTTGTACAACAGATCCCAGTGGTCCATCCATATCTTATAGTCCACGGGTGAGGATATTAAAATTTGTAGCTAAAACACATCAATACTGCTGCATGTTAAACTTATTGTACAATATAAAAAACTTTAAAGCCATATTATTATTGTGACTACTCAACACCACTTTTCCTTTTCATATTGATTTAAATTTTACCTTAACTTTAAGCACTGAAGCAAACATTCTAGCATCTTCCGAAACTCCACCCAGGTAGACTTTTTTGGAAAACACTGGTGCATGGTCATTTTCATCTTGTACTTCAATGTAAACCGTAGCCGTGTTACCTAGAATAAAATAGAATCACTATTTATAAATATAATGTTCATTACAAATCAAGTGGAAGTCTTAAAATGTAAGGCTTTGTTAGGAAACAAATGGTGGTGAACAAATTACTTTGACTAAATATACTGTAAATCTTGTTTCACTTGTGTAGCATTTGGCAGTGATGAATGCTTTCCATTGGCTAAGATGTTATACGACAAATCTATTCAAATCTATTCATACAGTGGTTTGCATGAGAACTGGATTAAGCAATATCTTTTATCCTTTTGGTTTAAGAGATTTGAATTTAATAACTTAGTTGAATCACTTCACATCTGTGAAGTCAAATGCATGAAAAAGTTTAAATTACATTATAAGCATGTTATGTTCTCAGCTAAATCTAAAAGACGTACAGTAAAAAATGTGCAAACTCTTTTTAAAGAAAAATATTCAAGTCATTGTAAGATATTTAATTAAGATAACATTTTTGTCACCTAATGCCGACTCAAGCAACCCCATTTTCTTTTCTGAAGAAACAGCAGAAACAAAAGTATACTGTATAGCATAATTATTAATGATGGGTGAATTTATTTGGCAGGCACAGATTTCTCAGCGTTTCGCTGCCAGCGAATAAATTTGGGAATTTGCCGTGAAAATATTTTGATGCCATTTTTGATGGCGGCGACAGTTCCAATGCCGGCAACAATTAAATGGATGCCCATTGACATTAATGTGTGTCAATTGTCGCCAGTAGCAAAATTTGCGTTTTGCTAATTTTTCGCCCATTTCGCGAATTTCACCAAATTCGCCCATTACTAATAATTATCTATTTTATCTTGAGATATACATACATTATATGTGAGAATACATTAACTCCCTTTTGCCTATAAACCAGTAATATTACTCCAAGAATACATTTGGTCTAGTTATATGTAAACATTCACAACATCAACCAAAGTAATGTAGTTATAGTTAATACTGTTTTGTCTTGATTATGAAACTTCCATATCTCCCATATCTAACACAAAAAGAGCTAATCTAAAAACACACACATACACAAAAAACACACTGTCGCTGGGAAGTATACCCATGAACATTGGTCATCCAGAGACCAGGAAATCAATCAAAGAGTGATTGAGTTAAATGGCACATCTAGAGAGCTTAGCCCAAACCCAGAAAGTTCTCAGGTATGCTTAAACCAATTAAATACTCTGAATGTTAAATCCAATAAACTATATACAGTACACTGTATATACACATCACAGCCTAATACACAACCTAAGGATACCAGTTTTGGTTACCTGAAGGAAAAATGTAGAAGTTTCCTGTAAAATACAAAACAAGTGAGAAAAGTACGCCATTGATAATACTTAGTTTTGAGTTATCTTGATTTAATGTTAAAATAAGATGGACACCATAAATAATTAATAACCCTAATGTGCGTAATACATTTGGAAACAAAATGTCATTTCAAAATATAATACTTTTAGAAAAAAGTAAATTTCAAGGTATGGGTGGTAGCAGCTAAATAACTTTAAATGATTGGAACAGACTAACAGTATGATCTAAAAAATCACAGATTCATTAGGGAATGAGACACATATAGGTACCTATTTATCAACAGTCTCATTTTCATGGTTTTAGGGGTTTTTGAAACTACATCTACTCTTACAAAGTCTAAGGGGCCCATTTATTGAACTTCAAATTTATCTGCTTGAGGTGTTAAAGGGGAAAACTCAAATTTTTCAAAATTTGAATTTTTAGAGATTTATTATACCCCAAAGCTGCTTAAAATCTTAAATTAAAAATGTAATCTCTAACCTGAGATCTTGTAAAAGTCAATGGCAGAATTTGTTTCTTGGCATTGCGATCTGTGCTGGATAATCCAATATAGTCAGTGTTTTTGTTTGATAATCTATAAAAGTCAAGTTTCCAAGGAACTATTCAATAAATTTGAGTTTTCAGAGAGTCCATCATGCAATAAGAATTGATGCTTAAGTTTGTTGCAACATTTTTTCACTACGAAAAAACTAATTTTGAGAAAAATTATTAATAAATGAGTTCAATTCATGGAAGGGAGTTTGGTGGACTTTGTTTTTATAAAACATGAGATTAATTAGAGTTTTAGTATATAACTCCCTTAACCTATGAATGTCATGAGATTTATTAAGAACGATAAATTACAAATGTATGAAAGGAAAATTACACTGAGATGTGCTCTAAAAAATGCAAATTACTTGAAAACCTCTAAAATTTGAGTTTTTAGTACTATTGCTAGTGAAAATAAATATGAAAACCTCTAAAAGTCTGAACTGATTTAGAGCAGTCCTGAAAGATCAGCACATTTATCATTGACTTCTATAGGACCTCAACAACTTTTACCTGTTGAAGTTTTGTATTAGTGATTTCTGTGGTTTTTACATTTACAAAAAAAACAACTTGAATTTTTAGAGATTTTTAAAATAATGAGAAAAACTATTTTTTTTAGAGATTTGTGGAAAGAAATCAAAATCCAATTGTTAGTTAATGACCCCCTTTAGTTTACCAAGTGGGAGCATAATGAAATCCCTTGTCACATGGAGGCTAAGACTTTTTGAAAAGCAATGCTGCCTATGCATGTACAAGACCATTCATCACATTTTGTATTTAAATTAGCTAGATTCAAAGAACATTAATAAAAAACAAAATCCTGAAGGATCCACAAGTAAATGCCTCATTAAATTTTTTTATTAGTACCAGGGATATCAAATGTATACTCCTTGTGACCCGAGTATGTGCATACACCTAAGTTAGGGACTTACAGTGCAATATATGGTAGATCTCTAATAAAAGAGCCCCTAGTCCAAATCTAGAATTTTTATGTGCTATAAACTATTATGGAATGCTGTTTACATGCATGATACATACTACTGGATTTTTAATAAATGAAAGCTCAATTTATTGTACTGTCTAAAAGTTATTTTAAAAGTTTATTATTGGGGATTTTGTGTAGAGTTCAGTGATACTCGTGACACTGCACCATGGAGGGCTTAACACATTATTAGTTTTGCAATCTTTTATTAACATTTAAGACACCAAGTTTATTAAAGAATATTGCTCCATGTTGTACTATTATAGAATCAATAATAACTATGTATAGTATTATGTTCCCCCAGTACTCTAAACACAATCAAAATATCAAATAAAGCCCACAAATAGTGATGGGGGAATAAATTTGCCAGGCATGGATTTGCGGCGACTTTTTGCATTTCACTGCCCGCGAATAAATTCACGAAACTGCGGCAAAAAAGTCGCAGTCCGAAAAATCCACTCTGTCAAAAATATGTGTTGTGTGTCAGAATTGTCTCGTGCATAAAATTGTTGCGCGTCAAAATTATTCGGACACTCATTGGCTTTAATGCATTTGGAGGAAAGAGTCGTGCGTATAAAAATTGTCGCTTGTGTCAAAATTGACATGCATCAAAATAATTTTGATGCACATTGACTTCAATGCATTTTGCTCATTTTTCGCCATTTCACAAATTTCCAGATTTGCCCATCACTACCCTCAAATTGTGCCACTTTCTTCCCCATACAGAACAAGGGAAATACTATAATGTGTGGTAATCTTGAACAAAGCAAAGTCTATATTATAAAGTAAAATACAGGTATAGGATCCATTTTCCAGGCTGTGAACATGTATCTTGTTGTAGTAGTTTCCAATGTTGCTTCTACCCAGAGTACCCACCCACCAAAGAGTTTTTTCTATCTGAATACTGACCACCCTAATATCTGGCTTAATCAATGAATGAAAGTTGTTGTTGGTGCAAGGGATTGAACTTACCATGAACCACCTGGCTGAATTGAAGACCTCCACATTAATTATCACCATGGAGGGTATGCTTTAGGTTATATATGGGGCTAGTGTGGTGTTTTTCAAAGTGTTTAGGCATGCAGTGCAAAATGCAGTAACCACCAATGTGGTTATTAAATGCCCTATAAATAGGATGAGTATTTAAAAGAGACCTATAAAGATCCAGCTACATGTAGTTCAGCAAGCCTTTTAAGGATATCCCCATAATAAGTTCTATTTTTTTTTTATCCCAGCGCAATTGTATTAATAATTGCATATAGATTATCCAACCTTTTCCCTGTGTGATGCAGTAGTAAAATACATTATAACTGTATATAATAAATGCTGTTTTAAAGTGACAGTTTAGTAGTTAAGGGGCTGATTCACTAAATTCGAGTGAAGGATTCGAAGTAAAAAAACTTAGAATTTCTAAGGTTTTTTTGGGCTACTTCGACCATCGAATGGGCTACTTCGACCTTCGACTACGACTTCGAATCGAAGGATTCGAAGTAAAAATCGTTCGACTATTCGACCATTCGATAGTCGAAGTACTGTCTCTTTAAAAAAAAACTTCGACCCCCTAGTTCGGCAGATAAAAGCTACCGAAGTCAATGTTAGCCTATGGGGAAGGTCCCCATAGGCTTGCCTAAGTTTTTTTGATCGAAGGATATTCCTTCGATCGTTGGATTAAAATCCTTCGAATCGTTAAATTCGAAGGATTTAATTGTTCGATCGAAGGAATAATCCTTCGATTGTTCGATCGAATTTTCTGCGCTAAATCCTTCGACTTCGATATTCGAAGTCGAAGGATTTAAATTACTAGTCGAATATCGATTGTTAATTAACCCTCGATATTCGACCCATAGTGAATCAGCCCCTAAGTGTTCTTGATATGATGTATTTCACCCTCACTTATTCAATTATACCATATAGCACCTTGAAATATGAGGATTTGTTGGAGGGGGCAGTCTGTTTATTTACTAAATATGGTGGGGTAGACATAACACAACTTTTACGCAAAAAAAAGAGAAATAAATAAAAGAATCATACATAAAAACAATAAACTGACTTTGAGACATTGGTCTATTCGATTCGCACAAAACTACAGTTGTGTGATATTGAAGAAAGCGTTAGTAGATGAAAGAGACATTGAAAAACCATATGAAATATGCCCTGACAATGGTTGTGTGACTATAAAAGCAAAGTAAAATCGACTCACAATGGAAATCCCAATAGCCAATAGAAGTGTCTGCCTGACATCTTTAAAGAGGAAGATACAAACCTGAGAATATTTAATCGCTTGAAGGGTAAAATGAACCTACTGGGGAGGTATACAGACATGAGGGCATAGAGGCAGGTAAAGTATAAAATGAGAATATATTAAGGTATTAAGGTATTTGCTGCAGATTTATAAAGCATGGGATTCATTATTTTTGCTTTATAGTTACTGCCAACTCCAGAAGGCAGTCAGATAACCCAGTGCTGAACAGCACTTATCAAATTAAATATATGATTTAATGAAGTAATGAATTGTTTGGATCAGTTACATCTAGAGGAGAGTGTTTTGATCCAGTTCATTTATTAAAGAACTGGATCCGTTATGGTTATGATTTAGTTACTTTATCAATGAACTGGATCAGAACACTCTCTTCTAGCCCCAACTGACCAAAGCAGAGAATATCTTTGCTGGTCACATCAATCCTTACATATATATTAAACCTGAGTTTAAAGAGACCATGATAGTCTGTCTGTGTGCTGGCTGGGACTAATTCTGCATTCCCCTTTAGGCTCACAGTGTAATCCAACCCCACCCTCACCTTGTTTCATTGTGAAGTGATGGATTCTGGGACTTAAAGGCCCTCCACTTTCCTTAGTGGATGATGCTTATATTGTCTATAAAACCGCAAGTTCCAGAATCCATTAATTCACAATGGAACATTGTGATTGGAAGAGAATGACTGGCATTCACATACAGCTATAAATAGAAAGTAACAAAAAAAAATACCCATCCTACAAGCTCAATGGGAATAGGGAGAAAATTTTGAAAAAACTCTGTGTGATTTTATTTACTGCTGTTTTTCATTTGGTTGTTTTAATGGGGTTCAGTACAGATATATATAAATATGCACCCAAAAAGCTATTTAAAATAGGCAGCATTTTCTATAAAGTAATTTGGTATAAGGCTGAAATAAATATTCCCGGTATCCTCGTCTGTAGTGAACCCAATTAAAACAACCAACTGCAAAACAGCAGTAAATTAAATCACACAACAAAGTCGCTGAAGCAAGGAGCAAGATAAATACTATGGCTGCAGGGTCTGTTGTTTGAAACCAACTGCACAAAAAAAAAATTCAAGTGTAAATCCATCAAATGCCAGAATTCTACCATTTACTGTCACTTTTTATGGCAACATATTCATCAAAATCACAGCATGAAATATAGTCCAGGGTTTTGCGATGTAATGCAACATGCCAAGAAGATTTGCGCATCGTATGATAAACACACTAGTGTTCCGTTCCATGTCCTACAGAGGACGACTGCATAGATATTTTTTACAGATGATGCTCATTTATAACAGTCACACCAAACTACAGTTTGTAAATCCTCTTTAGTACAATAAAATGCTACTCAGGAAGGTTTTTTCATGACGAACACAACTACTCAGATTTTTCTTCTCTCCCTACATCTATACAATATAATTACACAGCAAAACCAAATATTGGGTCTAATTTAGTGAAAAAAATAATTTAAAATATTAAATTGCAAAAGTGCCACTTCACATAGCAATCCATCAGATCTTCAGCTTTAATTTGTAATGAACTGATCAATATAGCTCTAACTTACTGCATTGATCTATGTTGGTACAGGCATGGGACCTATTATCCAGAATGTTTGGGACCTGGAGCTTAACGGATAAAGGATCTTCCTGTCTTCATGCCTTAAATCTAATAGAAAATCATGAAAACGTTAAATAAACCCAATGGGCTGGTTCTAGTTTCAATAAACATTCATTATATCTTAGTTTAGAACAAGTATAAGTTATAATTTTTTAAAATTTGTATTATTTAGATAAAATGGGAGAAGGCCATTCGGTACATTTTTGGATAACGGGTTTCTGTTTAATGGATTCGATACCTGTATATAAGACCCACTATCTTAAAATCTTGACAAATAAGCATCCGTTGAAACTACTCTTCCTCTAGTTCTCTCCTCTCTTTCTAAACTAGTGAAGCATACTGCTACCATTCAGCCTTTTACATCTCAGGGGTCATTTATCATTGTGCAAAGAACAAGAGTGAAAAACCTTTAGGGCCCATGTTTACATAGTTATATAGTTAAATTGGGATGAAAAAAGACAAAGTCCATCAAGTTTAAACCCTTCAAATTAAATCCAGCAACCATACACACACCCCTCCATACCTTCACATAAATTATATATACTGTGCTCCATAAATGAGGTCACTCAGCCTAAACCTAACTTTGAAATTCTCAGAATCACACAACTTTACTGGACCATCACCACTAAACATTGGGCATTTCTCTGATTTAACAATTACAACCTTTGTCTTACTTGCTTTTCCACACTTCAGTCTATGAAGACAAATGTTTAGTGTTTATTCTGCAAAATTCTGTGAAATTGGTTAAGGGAAGTTTTATATAAATTGAATACCCGGAACTGAAGTGTATCTATTTCTGTGACAGTATTGCATCTAACAATACTCTACCATCCTACTAAAAATAATGAACAGGGATAAATAATAACGTGAATTACTTAACATTAAAGGGATTCTGTCCTGGGAAAACAGGTTGTTTACTAAATGCATCAGTTAATAGCTCACTTGAGCATTGAAATCTGTTTTTTAAAGGACATGAAAAGTCTGTTAAACATCAGGATTCAGTAGAAAAGAATTCCTCCAATAAGTTCAGCAGTAGTCATAAATGCCTAGTTTTGAAAGTGTTTGCGAGTCTGTTAGTTAAAAATGCCCACAATTCATTGCTCCTGCAGTCAGACCAATACTGCAATCAGGCACAGTAGGTCTGAGCAAGAAGCGGCACTGAGAGCACAGGAGAATCAGCGACGTATCTGGGTAAGCAGACAGGGAACTTTTCACGCATGTGCAGAGGACTACAATCTGCCATCTTTGTAACATGGAGTTTGGCAAAATGGCCCTGGCAACAGGAAGGAGAAGGATAGATTATGCAAAGGAGAACTGAAAAAGTAAACAATATTTTGACAAACAAACCTATTAATCAGGGACAGGAAGAACTTCCCTGTAACACACTTAATTGTTGGGGGAAAGGCTTTCCTTGTTCTTTGAAGGCGCAAACAGATTTTTTTTATATTAATTTTGAAATTTTACATAGGGCTAGACATGTTGTTAGTTTCCAAGGTACCCCCCGGTCATGTCACTTATGCTTCGATATACTTTCATTCACTCTTTACTGCTTTACTACAAGTTGGAGTGATATCACCCCATCCCTTCCCCCCAGAAGCAAAGCACTAAATAGTAAAAATCCAAGTCTAGCTTGCCCAAGTTGTGACTCTGTGTAGGAGAAACAATAGCTTATCTGAAAGCAGTTCCATTGTGAAGTGCTGGCTCTCTCTGAAAGCACATAACCGTACACAACAACCTGAAATAACTGCCCACACACCAATATTACAACTAAAACAAATACAATCATTGGTTCAAGAATACAATATTAAATGTTAGATTGAATTACTTTCAATGCGCACAGTGTCATATAGTAATAAAAACTATACCATAAAAATCATGACAGAATCCCTTTAAAATGAATTTAATTCCAGGCTGTGTATTAGTTGAGTTCATGTTAAAATGGCAAAGCGCAGAAATAAGTTCAAGTGCAGCAAAGAGCAGAAACAAGATCAAGTACAGCATTTCTGTTTTACGGATTGCTTTTTTGCTTAAGTATGGGCTTCTGTGGCACTGCAAAACTGCTAGAAGTGACAAGGATTTATGGGCATGGAAATTAAAATGACAGACTGAGTTACATGGGACTTAACATCATCATGCCTGTATACCGCATGCTCCACATATACCTTTCTTGTGTGTTTCAACCGCCAGCATCTAGTAAGAACGAGGAATCTAAAAAAAATGGTGCACATGGAGGCAAAGTCACTGAAAAATGTTATTTCTAATAATAAGATTTGCCATTATTGTATGTTTTAATACTTGATACGATTATGTGGTCTGCATTCTATGGTTACATTTCTTGACACAATTATAGCCACCACTAAGAATGGTGGCTACAATAAAAAAATTTAAATTTATGTTTACAGAACAAGCAAAAATGTTGAATGCATCTTTCCAACCAGCACCTTGCACCATTTTGTTTGGAAAATTAGGTGTTATAACTTAAGAATATATTATACTAATTGCTGATAAAGTCAACACTTATTGTGTATTTGAGTGACAATGCTAAATGATTATTAAAATCCCCCTCTAAAAATATTAGTTTTGGGTTTTATGACTGTTGTAAACAAATACACATATTTTTTACCATAAATGCACTGCCAATCAGCTATTAACATTAATCATAAGCATTAAAACAAATTGAAATCACATGAGACAATGGGCTTTGTAGGGAGGGCTGGAAAATTATCAGAGAAAATATAATTTCCGTAGTGATTTGGTTCCTTTATTTTTGTGCTTTGCCATGCCTCAAAATAGAAAAGAAAGAAAAAAGTTTGTTCCTGTTCAGGATCCACATAACAATAAAAATCATTTTAGTGACAACTGGCACCGGAGGGTTATATTATTTCATTGTCACTTAATTTTAGAGTTTTCGGTCAATGTCAACTTTCCCCAGTGCAGTTTATCATTACATTGTCTTTAAACTCAGCAGTGGCTCAATAATTCATTGCCATCTAACTGCACATTATTTCATCGGTTCTGTGCCACCAAACAACAGAGTGGTAAGGAATCCTAATGAGTTTCACTAATTTTAGAAGGTTTTGTGATTCGTCTTTGTTAATGATAATGGTTTAGATGTTCCCATTGAGAATTTTACCATTGATACGCATCAATTAAATCTAACTTTAAAGTGATAATCCTTTTACATATATATCTATTTTGCAGATATAGGACCTATTATTTACAATGCCAGGGGTCTACAGTTTTCTGGATAATGGTTCTTTCTGTAATTTGGATCACCATAATTTAAGTCTACTAAAATGTATTTAAACATTAAATCAGTCCAATAGAATAGTTCTGCCTCCAGTAAGGATTCATTATATCTCAGTTGGGATCAAGAACAAGGTACTGTTTTATTATTACACAGAAAAAGGACATTTTTCAAAATTCTAATTATTTGTTCACAGTGGAGTCTATGGGAGATGACCTTTTTGGATACTGGGTTTCTTGATAATGAATGGCATAACATAAATATTATTATAAATATATAATAACATTTGTATTTATTCCAGTATGCTTTTGGGGAAAACAATTAACCAAAATGTTGAAAAAGAAAATTTAAATTGAATGGCAAGTCTCCTTCCTCTCTCAAAGCTGCAGTTCGAGCATTGGTTAAATTTGTACCACTCTTTATAAATCAGCATTCTGTTACAGAGTTCACAAGTATGAAGTCTACAGAAATGAGCAGGCCTGTCATGCTTTATGGCTGAAATGCAATCCATCTTTATAACTGTCCAGTAGTTATATATCCTGTTGGAAACAACATGTTTTCATTGCTGTGCTTTAATTACGATTGATATAGAAAAAAACTTAGCAAATGAGGCACAGCATTTTCAAAATACTTAAATATAGCAAAAGAGGTGCAACTAAATTGCCTAAATTGCCTTTGTCTAAGACTCCCTAGCTATAATCTTTTATACATCAACTTTTGTCCTCCTATTGTATTATAATACCCTAACCCAGAAAAAGTAGGGGGCATATCCAAATAAAAAAGCAGGAGTCACAATAATTTAGCATGGGTGGAGTCAAATAGAAGACCATGCTCCTCAACTCTCTTTCTCGATTTAAGAAACAGATAGAATAGAAAAAACATTCCAGCAATGGTATTATTTAGATACTGAGCTCAGTTTAGTAAAACCGTAGTGGTTGCTGACATAAGATAAAAAATGATGGATTGTAGGGGCTCAGATATAAAAATATATATATACATTCAATGCTTATTTGAGCATTTTATATATATATATATATATATATATATATATATATATATATATATATATATATATATATATATATATATATATATATAGCCACTCATCCTATGATTCTGTTAAAACCTGTTAGGTGTGAGTAGGTGTTTGGCTTGTATGGAATAGTGTATAGTATATTTATACATATTTAGAGCATGTGGATGCTATTTTGCTTGGTTATATCCAAAGCCAAAGACCTAAATTACGCTCTCTGACATGTCCTATTACTAAACTACCATAATCTGATTTTGTTATTTGCAGCACATTTATCAAGATAAACACGTGCAGTGAAGATAAAGAGAGCTTATTTACAATCTGGTGGTGGTGGGGGGCAAGGGAAAAAAGAAAATATATTTATCTTACTCTGACTTTGGTCTCATTAATAGAAGTAAGACTATGTTCATTCTGCTTATCTATAAAGCTGAGCTACATGTCTTTAACCTCTATGCAACATGTAATCTATCATTGCCTGTTTACCAGAAACTAAAGGGGCCATAATGATAACATGAAACTACAATATAATAAAATGTTAACAAAGATTTAAATAAACATTATTAAAAGATTTACGTTTTAAAAGGTCTTTATATTTTTCACTCCTTCTTTCTTTGTTCAGTGACTAATTTCCTTTATTCAAAGCATACTAAGCTCAAGCCTAATATTTGTTTAATTGCACTTACTAGTCTTGCTTATGCTACACTTTATGTTCTATTTATAAAGTTCAAATTAGTAACATTTTGTACTTAAAAGCAGCTTTCAAAATTTGGAATGGCTATTTATGACTGTTTATGAAGTCTTAAAAAGTTCTGGCCAAAGTGGAGTTAAGTTAAGTCAATGAAAGTGTAATAAAAATTTAATTGAACTAGTAAATTATTAAAATTTCATTTTTTGAAAAGCATTTTAATATTTGTGAATGCATTAATGACTAGTAATAACATATCAATATCAAGATTTCAATATATCAAGATTTCTTCGCACAAGTGGGATGTGCCAGCTGGAGAGTATTTTAAGCAAAGTTTAAGTTATTTATAAAAAGAGAAAAGTTTCTGTCAAATATGAAATTTCATGAATATGAAAAAGTTGGGAAAAAATGTGAAAAGGTATATATCGACTATTGATGAACAAAAACATGAATGAAATTGCAGAAAAGTTTGAGAAATAGTCAATTCTCAGTAAATGCATGTTTATTTTGTGCCAATGCGTTTTTGGCATTTTTTTTTCTGCACCTCAAAACTCATGTTTTTGTAGCAA